>NC_052358.1:51914172-52086148 GCF_009727055.1 Benincasa hispida
CACCAGTTTGTGTTTCCTTCAGGGTTCACCAGTTTGTGTTTCCTTCGGGATTCACCAGTGTGTGTTTTCCTTCGGGATTCACCAGTTTGTGTTTCCTTCGGATTCACCAGTTTGTTTTCCTTCGGGATTCACAGTTTGTGTTTCCTTCGGGATTCACCAGTTTTGTGTTTCCTTCGGGATTCACCAGTTTTGTGTTTCCTTCGGGATCCACCAGTTTGTGTTTCCTTCGGGATGCACCAGTTTGTGTGTTTCCTTCGGGATCCACCAGTTTGTGTTTCCTTCAGGATTCACCAGTTTTGTGTTTCCTTCGGGAATTCCATAATAATAATAATAATAATAATAATAAAAGGAAAATAGTATATCTCTAATTAAATCCTTTCCTTAACCCACTTTATACTATTTAATCCATTTCCTTTTTCCAAAAATAATTAATTCCTGCCATAACTTTTCAAATTGAATTTGAAAATTGAATAATTTTGAATAATTTCCATGACAACACTTAAATCCTTGCATTTATACTTTAAATTCAGAATTTCAAACATGCCCTTCAACTAAGGACAATTACTGAAAAGGGAAAAGTTTTATATTATTAATAAATAAATAAAAAGTTGTGGATGTTACATTCTTCCCCCCTCAAAGAACTTTCGTCCTCGAAAGTTCATCCTTGGAAAAGCTCCAAGTACTGGGCCTTCTTCTCATCCTCTCGCTCCCAGGTGGCTTCCCTGAATTGGTGGTTCTGCCATAGAACCTTCACAAAAGCAATTTCCCGACGGCGCAATGTCTTTACTTCTATAACAAGAATCTCTATGGGCTTCTCCTCGTAGCTCAAGTTATCATTCAACTGTAAGGGTTCGTAGTCAACTACATGGGACGGGTCTGCCACATACTTCCTTAACATCGAAACATGGAAGACATTTTGAACTGAAGACAATGCTGGGGGCAAGGCCAAACGGTAAACTATAGGACCAGCTTGCTCTAGGACCTCGAAAGGTTCAATGAATCTCGGACTCAACTTTCCTTTCCTGCCAAACATCAGAATACCCTTCATGGGTGCCACCTTTAAGAACACTTTCACCCCAGTCTCAAATTCCAGGTCCTTACGTCTTACATCGACATAACTTTTCTGTCTACTCTGGGCTGTCTGTGTACAAGCCCCGATCTTCTGTATGGCCTCATTTGTGGTCTGCACCAATTCAGGTCTTAACAATCTCCTCTCTCCTACCTCATCCTAACACACAGGGGACCTGCAACTCTTCCCATATAGGGCCTCAAAGGGTGACATCCCAATAGTGGACTGGTAGTTGTTATTGTACACAAACTCCATTAAGTGCAAGTGAGCATCCCAGCTTCTGGAAAACTCTATGGCACAGGCATGCAACATGTCTTCCAGTATCTGATTCAATCTTTCTGTCTGCCCATCCGTCTGAGGGTGGAACACTGTACTGAAGTTTAACCGGGTCCCCAATGCCACCTGGAGACTCTCCAGAAGTTAGACGTGAAACGAGGGTCTCTGTCAGACATAATGGACATGGATACCCCATGCAATCTTACCACCTTCTTCATGTATATCTGTGCCCACTTATTCACTGAAAAGGTGGACTTTCCAGGTATGAAATGTGCTAGCTTCGTAAGTCTGTCTACAACGACTCTTATCACAGTGAAACCTTTAACTGTCCGAGGCAACCCCACGATGAAATCCATAGACACATGCTCCCACTTCCATTCTGGTACATTTAATGGTTGTAACAAGCCTGCTGGCCTCTGCCTCAAGACTTTCACCTGCTGGCACACCAAACACTTACCGACGAACTCCGCAACCTCTCTTTTCATATCATTCCATCAATAGTAACATTTCAGATCCTGGTACATCTTGGTGCTATCGGGGTGGACTGAGAATAGGGAACTATGAGCCTCTGACAACAACTCATCCTTAATGTCACTAATAGCTGGCATGCACAGGCGCCCCTTATAAAGAAGGCCACCTTCTGCTGACACAGAGAATTCGCTATCCTAGACTGACTCCACTCTACGTACTCTCTCCTTCAAATAAGGGTCGTCTCGCTGCGCATCAATAATCTTCTACCTTAGGCTTGGTTGCACCGACAACTGTGCTAACTGTGCCGCGACCTTCCCCACGACTACTACAATTTCTGCCCTCTCCAGTTCCTTGCATAGGTGAGTCTGTCTGGTAATGAGAGCTACAGAATGGGCCACTTTTCTGCTTAAAGCATTTGCCACTACGTTTGCTTTCCCTGGGTGGTACAAAATTTCACAGTCATAATCCTTTACTAGTTCCAACCACCTTCGTTGTCTCATGTTTAGCTCCTTCTAAATGAAAAAGTACTTCAAACTCTTGTGGTTGGTGAAGATCTGTATCTTTTCTCCATACAAGTAATGTCTCCAGATCTTGAGAGCAAAAACCACCGCTGCTAACTCCAAGTCATGTTGGATAATTTTATTCGTGCTTCTTCAGCTGACGTGAAGCGCAAGCAACTACTCTACCCTATTGCATCAATACGCATCCCAACCTCTTCTTGGATGCATCACTAAAAATGACGAAACCACCTGATCCATCTGGTACTGTGAGAACTGGGGTTGAAACCAGCCTTTACTTGAGGTCCTAGAAACTGCTTTCACAAGCCTCATTCCAAAAAAATGTTGCCCCCTTCAGGGTCAACTGAGTTAATGGTGCGGCTATGCGAGAGAAATCCTTCACAAACCGTCTGTAGTAGCCTACTAACCCCAGGAAGCTACGCACCTCACTGACTGTGGTTGGACGAGCCCAACCCGTAAATACCTCCACCTTTGCAGGATCTACTGAGACGCCTTCCTTGGATACCACATGCCCTAGAAAGGACACATGCTTCAACCAAAATTCACATTTAGAAAACTTAGCATATAGCTTATTGGCCTTCAATGTCTCTAAAACTTTCCGCAAATGCTTCCCATGCTCGGTCTCTGTCTTGAAATAAATTAAAATATCATCAATAAAAACAATCACGAAGGTGCCGAGGAATTCCTTGAACACCCTATTCATTAGATCCATGAACATTGCTGGTACATTCGTTAGGCCGAATGACATCACTATGAACTTATAATGTCCATAACTCGAACGAAAGGCTGTCTTGGGTATGCCACCGTTCTTTATTCTCAGTTGGTGGTACCCTAATCGGAGGTCAATCTTAGAGAATACCGTAGCTCCCTGTAATTGGTCAAACAAATCATTGATCCTGGGAAGGGGATATTTGTTCTTGACGGTCACCTTGTTCAATTCTCTGTAGTCAATGCACAGACGTAACGATCCATCCTTCTTTTTCACAAACAAAACGGGTGCACCCCATGGTGACACAGTAGGGCGAATGAAACCCTTGTCCAACAACTCCTGCAATTGGACCTTCAGTTCCTTCAACTCTGCCGGGGCCATCCTGTACGGAGCCCTCGAAATAGGGGTTGTGCCTGGCTTCAATTCAATGGCAAAATCTATCTCCCGCTGCGGGGGCAATCCGGGAAGGTCTTCTGGAAACACATCTGGAAAATCCCTCACTACTGGCTCTGAAGTCAAGGTAACTTCATTCTCCCTGGTGTCTACCACACTGGCCATAAAGCCCCAGGCTCCTTAGTCGAATAGCCTACTGGCCTTCAATGCGGATATCACCTTGGGTAGGACTACGGTCCCAATCCCTTTAAACTTAAAACTGGCTCATGTAGGAGGCTTAAAGATAACCTCCTTACGAGAGCAATCTATGCTGGCATGGTTAGCAGCTAACCAATCCATACCTAATATAACATCAAAATCACGCATATCTAAAATTATCAGGGTTACATCTAATGTGCGGTTGGCTACCTCTACCTGACATGCCTTTATCTTTTATGTAGCTAACATGATCTCTCCCGATGGAGTGGAAATAGACAATACAAATGGCAACGGTTCTGAGTCTAACATGGCGTGTCTCACAAATATAGCAGATATAAACAAGTACGAAGAACCAGAGTCAAATAAAACAAGAGCATGGTGTCCCAAAATGGGAAGCGTACCTGTCACCACAGTGCCTGACTTCTCGGCCTCACGCCGAGTGGTAGAAAATACCTTTCCCTGCTGTTGCTAGCGGTTCGGGCCTCCCTAGAACGATCCTACGGGCTGGCTTCTATGCTCAAGCAACGTCCCCAATGTTGCTTACCGCAAGTGGTACATATCGGTCTATCCTCCCTGCCATTCCCAGCCTAGGTACTCTGTTGTCTTCACTGATGTGGAGCATGCACGGTGTTCTGACCCCTCTGCTGATGTTCAAGAGTCCTGTGCTCAGCCTTCCTTTTCTGCCCTGTGGAGGTCCTAATCCCGTCTCTTATACACATCTAGATGTGTATAAGAGACAGGGCTCGCAGTGCCGTGACATAAGTCTTGAGATCCAAGGCATGCACCATCCCTCGCAACCCGCTCCTCAGGCCCTGGATAAATCTCTCGGTCCTTGCTGCCCCGGTGGCCACTAGCTTTGGAGTAAACTGAGACAACTTATTGAATTCTTGCTCGTACTCCTCCACTGACATAACGCCCTGCTTCAGGTTCAAGAATTCTGCCTGCTTATTGTATCGGGTGTTGGCCGAAAAGTATTTCTCATAAAAACATTCCTTGAACTGTTCCTAGGTTGCAAGGTCACCTCCAATATCAATCATCTTTTCTACCGAACGCCACCAGATTGCCGTGTTACCAGTCAGCATGAAGACTGCGCATTGCAGTTTGTGCTCTTCCGGGCACCTCATAAAACGGAAAATTGTCTCAATGGAAGAGAACCACAGTTCTGCCTTGGTGGGGTCTCCTAACGATCCATCAAATGGGCGAAGGTCATACTTCCGGAAATCCCTTAAATGTTTGGCCTCGAGAGACAGACTCTGTGTGTCCTTGTCCTGCGGAAGGATTTATCGTAACGGCTCGGGTGGCACCGATTCCTCCTGAGCCTGAGTTTGGGCAGGCTGTTTTGCCATCGTGCTACGGATCAGTTTCTGCAGCTTCCCCATCAGAGCGGTTGCAACAGCTTCACTAATTCGGGCTTCCATTGCCTTTTCATCCTCTTGGGTCATAGGCGGAATTGGCGCTGCCGGAGCAGTTTGATTACTCCTTTCTCTCTCTGCTGGTATTTCTTCTCTAACCGTTTTCCTTGTCCTACGTTTAGGTGCCATGTCCTGTCATAAATTCGTACGTTAGCTAACTATTTTTGGGCCTCTCTCAGATATCATGCGTTTAAAACACTACATCACTGTCCTCATATACACATGGAAACTTTCGTTAGTAGAACGTACCTAACGATGACGAAGAATTCGTTACTGGCCACAGGGATTATCTAGACTTACATAGTAAGCCAGTCTATAGAACCCAAAACATGGGTTCTGATACCAACTGTAACGACCCAACCCCCTAGGACTTAGGTAAGGCCGTTACTAAAATAAATGCATGCAAAGAATTTAAAACGACGCTCAGTCATTTGAAATAAATGCTAATTAAAAACAAGAGAAGTTCAAAAGACATTTATTAAATGCAATTGTTAAAAACAATAATAGGGTACCCATAAATCATAAAGGTTAATAAGTACATATGAAAAACAATTCTTAATAATAAGTTTCAAACATCAAAACTAAACATTGAGGGAAACATGAAAAGAACTCTAAATCTCATGATGCAGAAGCGTAAAAGAAAAACTAGTCCTAGTGGCTCGATCATGAATTCCGCTGCGCCATCGTTGGTGCATCTCTACCTTTACCTGAAACATCAACATAAGAAAAAATGAGTATAAAGTACTCAGTAAGTATCCCCACCACTGGGATCAGGCTAGGCATCTATGTCCTCTAGATACCCACATATGACACATAAATACATATAACATATAAGAGACTGAGTCCTATCCTATTGTAGTTAAGTATGCCCACAAAACTTGTGAATCTCGAAGGAAACACAAAACTGGTGAATTCCCGAAGGAAACACAAAACTGGTGGATCCCAAAGGAAACACAAACTGGTGGATCCCGAAGGAAACACAAAATTGGTGAATCCCGAAGGAAACACAAACTAGTGAATCCCGAAAGAAACACAAACTGGTGAATCCCGAAGGAAACACAAACTGGTGAATCCCGAAGAAACACAAACTGGTGAATCCCGAAGAAAACACAAACTGGTGAGCATCTAACTAATCAATGAAGATATTCACACAGTCTTAACGTGCTAAGATTCAACATTGCACAGTTTTAAAGCATACATAACAATCCTTAATACCATGGTTGCATCACATACCCATCTTTCTTAACAACATATTATACATCATCCATGCCTAACTTACATCATAAATTCACAACATGCAAGTATGCCTCAACACCAGCAGATCAGACATCGACATATGAAAACACATACTATCACATACTAACGATCAAGTACTTAGGTGTGTATGCAAACAATTCAGAATTCGTGCCAGAACATACTTTGATTCAGGTCATACTATCAATCAATATGCTAACATTTACCATAACATACGCTTATCATGCTAGCATACAACTAAGGCCTGACCCGTGGGCAGTTCCAGTAGTAAGATTACTTACCTCGAGTCGATACTCCACAGATAAAAAAATTTAGACCACCAAACTATGATGGCAATCCAAAGTAGCGGTCCTAACAACAAAACAACTCTCAAATTTCAGTTGAAGCTATAATTGTAAGACTTCAGGTCCAAGTCCAAACTATCAAGAACTTATTCAAAGAAAGAAAAACACTTCCACCTTCCATGACGGTGCCTCCTTTGACGTCCAAACTCCCTGACGACTTAAGCTTGAAACAAAATTCAATAAAGACGAGTCATAACAATGAAACATAACATTAATGGCTAAGAGAACGAAACGAACCGACACAACTTTACCCCAATAGATCTGATGAAGACCAAGACGGACCAACGTGGCAGGGCGACGGACAGTCGGTAGCGAACGGCTAGGGTTGGCGAGCGGGGGAGCTGGATCCGAGACGTCGATGGAGGCGGCGTGACTTGATCGATTGGCTGAGAAACCGTCATGAGCGAAGGGCGGGGAAGCAGTGCGGTCAAATCCCTAGATCCGACACGGACGACTTTGGGGAGATGTACGGGTACGGAGAACGAGCGGCACGCACGCAGCTAGTCTGAGACGTCGATCGAAGGTGGCGCGACTTGACCGGTTGGCGAGACGGGAGCGAAGGGCGAGGGGTTGCCGAGAGAGAGAAAGAGATGTGAAGCGGCTGGAAATTCGTGGCTGGCGGCGGACGTTCAGCATCCGATCTGGGCGCCGTTCAAGCAAAGCGGCTGTGAGGGGCGGCGTTCGAGCGAGACGACTGTGAGGGAGATGGGCGTGACCTTTTTAATTTTAAAAAAACTAATAATAATAATAATAATAATAATAATAATAATAAAAGGAAAATAATATATCTCTAATTAAATCCTTTCCTTAACCCACTTTATACTATTTAATCCCTTTCCTTTTTCCAAAAATAATTAATTCCTGCCATAACTTTTCAAATTGAATAATTTTGAATAATTTCCACGACAACACTTAATCCTCGCATTTATACTTTAAATTCAGAATTCCAAACATGCCCTTCAACTAAGGACAATTACATAAATCATATCATATATAATCAAACTCCCTCTTGTCAATTTGAATATCTCAAACTGACCCAAAAACTTATTTTCAACTTGAATCCATTGAGCTACCAAGGTGACCTTATCGACTTATGGCTCGAAGCTCCAACGGTACGTGAATAGCTGACCAAAATCTTTAGCCACGAGATCCACCATCTGTTAACTGCCATGCATTCCACTAAAGACCGACAACTGAACTTTTCTTACCACAGATATATTTCTATGTCCATCGGATATAATCAATCAACAGTACGATAACCTTTCACAGATGCTCATAAGTACAATTGGGCCAATTTACTGTTTTGCCCCTGTAGTTATATCTAAATCCTTAAGTACCACTAATCCCTTTAATGAACAATACAACATAGTCTTACTATGTGTGAACACCTCTCAAACCATAAGAAGGTGTGTAATGCCACATCGTTCAAGCCCCGGGATCAGCCTTTAAGGGAGCAATCTATCTACTTGCCCCTGCTTTGGGGAAAGAGTGAATTCCATCTTGTATAGCTGAGTTCCCAGCTCCCAAATCAGACGAATCTCCAAAGTGGTAGGTTTGAGTCGGCGACCTGGCCATACGCACCCATACAAATCAAAGGATTGGCCTCAAAGGCAAGACTTTCCAACTCACTCAAGATTGAGGTCATGTTACCTATGCTCATCCTAGTGAAGTGAAGCCTTTGTCATGAATGACGTTATATAACGAGACGTTAACACTTCGTGGTCAGGTCTTATACAAACTCTTTGTATAGGACACCCCCGCTCGCATGTCCCCACACGAATGATCAGGATTAGAATATATGTAGTAAGTTACAACATTTGTAACTATTTCACAAAGCGGGCTGTATCCATAGCGTTAACAGGATAAGGTTTCCCTTCTTTATCCATATACTACAGACCATTTTGGTTATCTCTTAAGACATGATCCACTTATATGTCACCACATACATACTTAAGTTACATAATGACAACCAAGGATTTTAGTTTATTGGTTTGTGATAAAGCAAATAAAACATCCAATGTTCAAAGATAAGTAGTGAAGAAAATATCATATATTATATCATATATTTTACGTCAGTTTGTACAAGATCTGTAAAGAAGAAAAAGAACACTTATCATTTGTAGTCTTCAATAAAGAACCAGCTTCCTTTCCGTGGATGTAGGCACCTCTTTGCCGAACCACGTACATCGTCGTGTAGATCTCTTCTTCCTCTTTCTTTTTATTCCATTGCATGCTTCATTGTCTGTGATTTTGTCTAGAACAGAAAAGGGTTAGAAAGGGTTGAGAGCATTTTAAAAAACATGAAGTTAGAGAGAGAGAGTGTGTTAGTGTTTTTGTTTTACCTTAAGTTTTCCCATCAGCTCATCAATATGATTCATAATCGAGTGAGTGATTTCTCCATATGTGTCAATTTGAGCTAAGGATCGTGGTTATCTCTCAGCCTTTCGTTTCACCTACCACACAGACTTGGATCAAGCTCTCCTCCTCTTTGGGCCTGAAAACAAAAGTTAGCCCAACATAGGGTCATACTCTTACCAATGGATTCAATCCCACATGTTGATCTTGTATCCTAACTCCCATTCAACCAACATAGGTGTATGGTTTGAAGTAGTGAAATTCAAATGGTGAAGAACAAGCACCTCCATCTGACTTAGCATGGCAGTATCAATGAGATATACGTCTAATCTCTCCCATATAAGGTTCCCATTCCATCCATGATCACATCATTATTCCATAAGAGCCTTAAATCCCCACTTTGACCAGTGCTTGGAACTTTAAAATCATTTTCTATTTTTGTCTCTCTCTTAACTCTACACTCAGTTCTACAACTGCATTTAGTTTCCTATTCATTAAACATTAAACTCAATTAGAAATCAAACAAATTCATTAAAAAAAAAAAAAAAAAAACCAAAACCCAATTGGTTATCAAATGCCTCTAAATAATATCGTACATCCATTTTCAAGTAGAAAATTAATTTGCCACTTACATCTACTTGAGTTTATTTTTTTTCTCATTTTTTTAATTTCCACAACTTTCACTAGCCAGAAGAGATTTGGTTGGATAACATCAATTTTGACTATAAATTTATCTTTCAAGATTATCTGTTTGACCATAAATGCCATTTTAATCTTTAACTCAATTTTAGCTAATTCACCTACTAATTTTAACAAAAACAAAAAGCAATGGAAATTCTTCATAAACTCATTACTTGTTAGATGGTTAAAAGGCACACTTTTTAAGATTTAAGGTTAAAATTGCAATACTTGTTTAAGTTTATGATTAAAATTTAGTGTCAAAATTGATATAGCCTTATAAATATATGATAAATTCTTTTTTTAATAAATTAATAAGCAATTTTTGTAAACTTTTTATAAATTACTTAAAAAAAACTATAACATGATGTATCTTTCACTAGTTATCTATGTTTTAAATAACATTTGTTTTAAATTATAAGTAGAGTCTACATATTGGAAAATTTCACGAAATGATCCGAACCCAAAAAATTTTCTATCACTAACCTTTTCCCCATGCGAAATTTCAAAATTACCCCCAGTTTTTAAAAAGCCTTCAGACCGCATGGTGAACGCGTCTCTACGAATACTTTTAACGAGCATTTGGATATTACTAAGCGATCAGATATATCTTAAAGCGATCGGATAGATATTACTAAGCGACCAGAGAGAATACTAAGCGATCGTTTACTATCCACTATAGTTTTTATTAAGCGATCGTGTAAAGAATACTAAGCGATCGTTTAGCTATCCACTATAGTTTTTATTAAACAATAGTTTAGAGAATACTAAGCGATCGTTTAGATATCCATAATGCGATCGTTTGGCTAATACTAAGAGAACATTTAGCTAATACTAAAGATTGTTTAGCTAACTGTTACGCGATCGTTTAGATATCCATTACGCGATCGTGTACTAGTTTATAAAACGATCATTTGGCTAATACTAAGCGATCACTAGGTTTTATTATGCGATCGTTTAGATAACACTAAGCGATCGTTTAGGTTTCATTAAGCGATCGTTTAGATAGAACTAGAATAGATATTTTCTGTTTCCTACTCAATGTTACCAGCTCCTCTCTGCATACTAAATCCGGAATTAGCCCTTCGTTTCGCCAACAAAGAAGTCATCTTTGACGATTTCCCATTCCTTAGATAATACTAAGCGATCGTTTAGCTAACTGTTATGCGATCGTTTAGATATCCATTACTTGATTGTGTACTAATTTATAAAGTGATCGTTTGGTTAACTAAGCGATCACTTAGGTTTTGTTATGAGATCGTTTAGATAATACTAAGCGATCATTTATGTTTTGTTAAGTGATCGTTTAGATAATACTAAGCGATCGTTTAGCTAACTGTTACCCGATCATTTAATTTTTGTTTAGATAAATTTGTGCTAAATTTGTAGAATACAATTGTTGTTGTACGTTTAACTAAGCAAATAAATAATTAAGCAATCGTTTAGATAAATTTGCGCTAAAATTACATATTGTACAGTACAATTGGTGTTGTACAGAATATTATTGGTGCTAAAATTACGAACAACCTATGAAAGGTTGACTTACTGATTATAGTTAAATCATGTACATAATATATCTACAATGAGGGGAGTGCAACTATGAGCTCTAGTGGAGTGACCCATTAGTTAAAGAATGGGGATTAATTTGGTCTAATGAGTTTAGTCAATTAATCTCTGATCGTTGGAGCCCATGATCTGTAGGTCCGTGAGGTCCCCCTACTAGCTTGTAACGGACTAGCTCTAGAATAGCGTGATAAGTTAATTTGAAACGTTGAAATTAAAATTAAGGGAATTAATAATTATATGAAATATATTATATTTTAATTTTAGAATTAAACAGAATAAGAGAATTTATATATTTAAATATGATTTAAATATATAAAGATGGATATGTCTTAAAATTAATTTAATATTTGATATTAAATTAATTAAGTTTTATTTAATAATTAATTTATGAAATTAATTAAAATTTTTCATTTTAAAATAAAAATAGATTTAATAAAATCAAAATTTATTTTTTGAGATAAAATTGAAAAATGAAAAGAAAACAAAACACTTAAATGGAAAATGAAGATTTTCCATTATCCATCTTTTGAAGTAGCTCACACAAAAAGCAATATTTTTGCCTTGTCTTCTCCAAGCATGAGCTACAACTCTTTTCTTTGCATGTTGATCTACAATATAATGAAAATATTGGAGTGAAAATCGGGGATGCAATCTATAAAGATTTTGAGAGAAAAATTGTTTTGAATAAAAAGTTCTTCAGCTGATTTTCTGCAGTGAGCATTTCTCCTTCTACCCTTGATTCAAGCTTGTTTTAAGTCCTACAACTCAATCTAGAGCACCAAGAGAATAGTGGAGAAAATCTTGAGGTGGTCTACAACAAGATTTGGAGAAGATAACAGCTAGTGAAGGAGCTTTGAAGAAGTTCTACAAGAGGTATGTCTTGAAACTCATTTTTTCTACAACACCATGCTTTATATTTTTCAAAAATTAGTGATTTTGAATGCTTAGATGATCCTTGTGCTTCCTTACTATTGATACAACCCTACAATTGGTATCAGAGCATCAAATAAACATTCAATTTGATTTAATTTTGGTTTGGTGGGTGTTTATATGAGAAATATGAAACTGGTGCATTGATATAGTTTTATGAGTTTTGGCTGTTTAATTCTCTTTAATTTCTCATTTAAATTTGTAATTGGTTCTTTTTTATGAGCTTTTATATGTTAGCAAGAGTCTGTAATTTATTTGGAGTCATTAGAGTCGAAATTAAGATGTAATTGAAGAAACAAGTGAAGGAGGCCAAGCTGCTGTTCCAGTTTTTTAGCTTCTGCTCAGAATCGTTGTTGAGGTTCCAGTTGCTAAACGATCGTCTAGCTCTAGACGCTACACGATGTGAAGAAAAGCTAGACAATCATATAGCAATGGGCACTAGTCGTCGTGATGTTGAACGCTAGACGATCGTGTAATTACGAGAGCTAAACAATGCGTTCAATTTACTATACGATAGCACTAAGAGATCGCTTAGCTTTGGCATGAGAACTAAATGATACGTGAATTTACTATATGATGGTATTATGTGATCATTTAGCAACGATGCGCGCTAAGCGATGCGATGAAGTGCTATGCAATAGCGCTGAGCGACTGTTTAGAAATGGAGCTAAGCGATCGTGTAGATGAAGTACTAAGCGATGCGTTGAAGTTTTTATGCGATGGAACTAAACAATCGCTTACCTATGATGCTGAACGATGCGGTGATGTTCTATACGATGGAGCTAAGCTATCGTTTAGCTACGACGGATACTAAACGATGACATGAAGCGCTAGACGATGGTGTTAGGTGATCGTTTGGTTCTATATGATAGAACTAAGCGATAGTTATGCGATAGCTATACGATAGCTAAGCGATGGAGTTGAGCGATCGTGTAGTTCTATATGATAGAGCTATGCGATCGTTTAGCTTCAACAGACACTAAACGATGGTGTAGCTTTATGCAATAAAGCTAAATGATTTTTTAGTTGAGGCAAACACTAAGCGATCATGTAGTTCTTCACAATACAAGGCGATGGAGCTAGACGATAGCCTTCAACGCTACATGATTGGCCTTTGCAAGATTTTGAGGTTGGACCAAGAGCAGCTGGTTTGATCGATTCTCTCAAGGTCCAATCCGATTCAACCTTAAAATGTTTTGGCTAGTCTGGTTCAGACTTTGATGGTCCGGTTCAGACTCAACCAGTTTGGTTCAAGATGTTTGGGTTCGGTTTGGAGCGGTTCAAGTAGTTCAAAGATGATTTTGAAGCTGATTTATAATAGTTAGACTTCTGTTTACTTGTTTTTGCCAAACTAAAAATATATTAGTCTGTGTTTAATTATTTATGCATTTGATGTATGTTATAATTAAATAAATCTTGTATGTGCATATAGTATGTCATTTAGATTTAAAATCCCACCATAGGAAGTATGTAACATGCATTGAAAGTATGTTATAATTGTTATAATATATAGTATGCATGTTAGCGTTTCTTGTATTTAATATAAATGTTATATTAAATTTAAATGCCTCATGTATGTTATGGATGAATAGCATGTCTAAAGTTTTATAAGTTGTTATAAAATTGGGTTAGACATTTAAAATCCATAATCAACAGCTGCATGCTCACGTAGGTTGACCACTTGTTTTAAATGTTAAAACTTATAAAACCTAGGTTACAAACTCAACCGGTATATAATCCTGTCTAAGGCTGGGGGTACTTACGTTGACGGGTTATAGAGCATCTCCTACCTAGGGATTATGGCCGAATAATTGAGCGTACGTAACCGATTTTATGAGCATACGTGAGTGATGTGAGGTAATAAAATTGTTTATCACCTAGACATCGTAGGTTAAAATCCAATTATAAGAGTTATACTTGGATAAACCACATAGACTTAGGGTTGTTTTATTAGTCGAAAAGAACCTAAGTATAAATCTACTCAAATAGAACATTTCAGTGGCGGTTTAATAACTTCTATATGATAGAGTTATTAGAAAACTTCAGTGGGAGATTAATAACATATATGATACATTATTTTTAGCATTCACGTCTCTAAGAGTTCACAATCCAAATTTAAGCAGTATTTTATGTCACCCTAGAAGTGACCTCCATTCAGAAAGTATTTTTTTAGCTTAAATCTAGATTTCGGTGAATAAGGGGAAGTTGTTCAAACATAAATCTACTATTTGATATATAGATTTCAACTGCCACGTCTCCACATAGTTTTCACCGAGAGATTCATATGACGCTTCGTGTCACCCTGGAAGTGTCCTCCATTCGGAAAGTGTTTTGTATAAGTCAGTATCAAGGTAAATGGAGCAAGTAGTTCATAGTAAATGAGTGAAGGATAAGTACAGTCTCCTCCATTAGTCTGAACTGTGAGATGCCTATGTTGCGCCTGCTGGTTTGCTTTAGGTAGCCCTTTACTAGTCGTTTAGCGACGATTATCCCCTCGGAGGGTTGTAACATAGAATTTGGAACAACACAGGCTTCAGTAAAATGAATAGGGTCTTATAGTTCCGTCTTGGATGTTGTCTTCTATTTCGAAGGCAAGTTCATACCGTTCTATAGGATCTGAAAAATGGCGGGTCACACTTACAAGAATTACTAAGTTGTTAGTAAAGATCTTGACCGAAAACGATAACTAAACGACTATAGGAATAAGAGTTATTCCAGAGATAGTATTTGGTCAAAATTGTTTGTTTTAGTGAAGGAGTATCTGACTGCCCCTCGGTAGCACATATTCTGACTCACTAAAATATCATTGCAAATAAATAATGGTTATGGGTACATCATTATCTTTTTTCTAAAACTTGATTTTTGATTTAGTTACATGTTGCTAATTAGAATTTGTTTGAATTTTATCAGCATGTCGAATTCTAGTGTACTCACTTCCGATGTATATAATAGTAAAATCAAATTAACAAACAAATTACTAGTTGTTAATTACACCAAAAGAGTTTTAACAGAGGATTGTCCTCTATCTCCCAACTCATCTAAAATTATGAATTATATAGATGAGACAGTTGAATTCGAACAATAGGATTTACTTGTTATCGAAGCATGCTTAGTGGAAAACGATAAAATCTGGATAATTGATTCAGGTGCCGCTAATCATGTATGTACTATCTCACAGGAAACAAGTTCCTGGAGACAGTTGACAGAAGGTGAAACAATCTTTATGGTAGGGACCGGGGAGATTGTTTCAGTAAAAGCAGTGGGAGATATGAAGTTATTTATAGGAGATAAGTACATTTATTTAAAAATAGATATTATATTCCTTCTATGAAAAGGAATCTAATATCTGTCTCTTGTTTGCTAGAACAAAATCATAAAGTTTATTTTGAAAATGATGAAGTGTTCATCAAAATGGGAAATAAACAAATTTGCTCTGCAAAATTAGAAAATAACTTGTACATGTTAAAACCAACTGAGGCCAAAGCTGTCTTGAACATAGAGATGTTTAAACTGCTGGGACTCATAAGAAGAGGAAGATTTCTCCAAAAGCCTATCTTTGGCACTTGAGACTGGGTCATATAAATCTCAACATGATTGAGAGATTGGTTAAGAATGATCTTTTAAACAAGTTGGAAGACAGTTCATTACTAACTTGTGAGTCCTGTCTCGAGGGTAAAATGACAAAAAGATCTTTTTCTGAAAAAGGTCTTAGAGCCAAAGAACCCCTAGAGCTGATTCACTCAGACCTTTATGGGCCTCTAAATGTTAAAGCAAGAGGAGGGTATGAATATTTCATCAGTTTTATAAATGATTATTCCAGGTATGGGCATGTTTACCTAATGCACTAAAAGTCTGAAACTTTTGAAAAGTTCCAAGAGTATAAGGTTGAGATTGAAAATTAATTAGATAAAAAGATTAAAACACTTCGATCGGATCGAGGTGGTGAGTATATGGACATAGAATTCTAGAACTATTTGATAAAACATGGAATTCAGTCTCAACTCACAGCCCCTGACACACCTCAGCAGAATAGTGTGGAAGAGAAGAGAAACAGAACCTTGTTGGATATGGTTCGTTCCATGATGAGTTACACACAGTTACCAAATTCCTTTTGGGGACACGCAGTTAAGACTGCAATGTATATTTTGAACATGGTTCCCTCGAAAAGTTTTTTTGAAACATCTTATGAGCTCTGGAGAGGACGTAAAGGAAATTTATATCACTTCAGAATTTGGGGTTGTCTAGCACATTTGTTGGTGCAGAATCCTAAAAAGTTGGAACACCATTAAAAAGTATGCCTATTTGTAAGCTACCCAAAAAAAACTAAAGGTGGTCTCTTTTATGATCTTCAAGAAGATAAAGTGTCTGTATCGACAAATGCAACCTTCCTGGAAGAAGATTATATAAAGAACCATCAACCTCGTAGTAAGCTAGTAATAGAAGAAATGTCCAGAGAAACGACAAATGCATCAACAAGAGTTGTTGATCGAGCAGGTTCTTCAACAAGAGTTGTTGATAGAGCAGGTCCATCAACAAGAGTTATTGATAAAACTGATACTTCACATCCTTCTCAAGAATTGAGAATGCCTCGTCGTAGTGGGACGATTGTGCAACAGCCTGATCGGTACATGGGTTTAACTGAAACTTAAGTCATCATACCAGATGATGGTTCAGAGGATCCATTGTCTTTTAATCAAGCAATGAACAATGTGGACAAAGACCAATAGATTAAAGCCATAGACCTTGAAATGGAATCTATGTATTTCAATTCTGTCTGGGATCTTGTAGATCAACCGGAAGAGGTAAAACCCATCGATTACAAATGGATCTACAAGAGAAAACAAGACCAAGCTGATAAGGTACAGACCTACAAAGTTAGACTAGTGGCAAAAGGGTTTACCCAAAGAGAGGGGTTAGATTTTGAAGAAACCTTTTCTTCAGTTGCCATTATAAAGTCTGTTAGAATACTCTTATCCATAGCCACATTTTATGATTATGAAATATGGCAAATGGATGTCAAGACAGCTTTTCTGAATAACTATCTTGAAGAGAGTATCTATATGTCTCAACCAAAAGGGTTTATACGGCAGGGTCAAGAGCAAAAAGTTTGCAAGCTTAACCATCCATTTATGGATTGAAACAAGCTTCTAGATCCTAGAATATGAGATTTGATGCTGCAATCAAATCTTATGGCTTTAAACAAAATATTGACGAACCCTGTGCCTATGAGAAAATCATCAACAAAACTATCATTTTTCTGGTGTTGTATGTTGATGATATTGTACTTATTGGGAATAAGGTAGAATATCTAGCTGACGTTAAGAGATGGCTTGCTTCACAATTCCAAATGAAAGATTTGGGAGAAGCATAGTACGTTCTTGGAATCCAAATAGTTCGGAATCGCAAGAACAGAACATTGGCATTATCTTAAGCATCTTATATAGACAAGATGTTGTTTAAATATAAAATGAAAAATTCTAAGAAAGGATCTTTATCTTTCAGGCATGAAATTCACCCGTTTAAGGAATAGAGTCCTAAGACACCTTAAGAAGTTGAGGAGATGAATTGAATTTCATATGTATCTGGAGTTGGGAGTTTGATGTATGCAATGTTGTGTACTTGTCCCGATATATGCTATGTTGTAGGAATTGTCAGTAGATTTAAGTCCAATCCTGGTCATGACCATTGGACTGCTGTTAAAAACATTCTCAAGTATCTTCAGAGAATGAAAGATTATATGCTCGTGTATGGTCCTAAGGATCTGATCCTTACTGGATATACTGATTCTGACTTTCAAACTGATATTGATTCGAGGAAATCAACTTCGGGATCAGTATTCACACTTAACGAGGGAGCAATTTATTGGAGAAGCATCAAGCAGAGTTGTATTGCGGACTCCACAATGGAAGTTGAGTATGTAGCTGCAAGCAAAGCAAAAAAAGAAGCAGTATGGCTCAGAACGTTATTGATAGATCTGGAAGCCAAAAAAGGGCAAAGCATATCGAATGGAAGTACCATCTCGTCAGGGAGATTGTACATAGAGGAGATGTCATTGTCACTCAGATTGCTTCCCAAGACAACTTAGCTGATCTATTGACGAAGGCCCTCTCGGCTAAAGTGTTCAAGGGTCACCTAGTAGGATTAAGTCTACGATTTTGTACCACTAGGGCAAGTGGGAAAATTTATAGGTATTGTAATGCCCTAGATTATTATATTTGTACATTTTATTCTCTTCATGTAAACTCAACATTGTATATATTTGTATATATTGATCCACTGGAGTTTTAGTCCAAGTGAGAGTATTATTGGATTTTATGTTCTAAAAACTCGCAGTTTGTAAAATAATAAACATCTTCTATAATCAATATACTTGTTATTGATTTCATAAATTGTATGAAAGTCCAAATCCAAGAAACTAAGACCCATAACTATTGTATGAATACTTGAACTTTATGCGGAGACATAAGAGTGGACTGGGTTCGATTAAATAGTCAAAATGATCTATGGTACATGAATGAGGTTGGGTACCTTATTCTGGTAACACCATTGGATGCGGCCTACTCTGTAGTTGTTACAAAGAGTTGTAAAGTGCTACATACGATGTGATCTTAATTCGTACATGATATGACATGAGGAGTGGGGGCGTCCTATGCAATAAGTTTGCATAAGATCAGGACCAAGAAATAAGTCACTCTTACTTTATAACGTTGTTTACTGTTTAAGACTGACTATTTCACCTAGATGGCCTAGGTAACTCGATCTTAATCCTGAGCTAACTATGAACTCTTGTTTATTCGGGATTGCCCTTAGATTTGCATAGTTGAGTATTGGCTCAACAGCGCCGGCTCAATAAGACTCTCATTTCAAGGGTAAGACTGGATAGAAGCTGGGGACATAGGGTGCAAGATGGAGTTCACGCCTACCCGATTTAGGAATAGGAGAAAGGTTGTTCTCTCAAGTACTGAATCTAGGTCTTGAACAAGGGGCCTCACCTTCTCACTGAGCTGAGAGAGTTTGGTTTAGTGATTGGATCATAAACCAATTGTTCATTAGAGGATCAGTAGGGACTTGAGGAATAAGATGTAATCTCGAAGATAAAACAGATATTTGGACCAGCCGTTATTACGAACAACCTATGAAGGGTCGACTTGCTGATTATGGTTAAATCATATGGACATAATATATCTACAGTGAGGGGAGTGCAACTAAGGGCTTTAGTGGAGTGACCCATTTGTTAACGAATGGGGATTAATTTGGTCTAATGAATTTAGCCAATTAATCTCGGATCGTTGGAGCCTATGATTTGTAGGTCCGTGAGGACCCCTACTAGCTCGTGACGGACTAGCTCTAGAATAGCGTGATAAGTTAATTTGAAATGTTCAAATTAGAATTAAGGGAATTAGTAATTATATGAGATATAATTATATGTTTAATTTTAGAATTAAACGGAATAGGAGAATTTATATATTTAAATATGATTTAAATATATATGAAGATGGATATGTGATAAAATTAATTTAATATTGATATTAAATTAATTAAGTTTTATTTAATAATTAATTTATGAAATTAATTAAATTTTTTTCATTTTAAAATCAAAATTTTATTTTTGAAGATAAAATTAAAAAAAGAAAAAGAAAACAAAACACTTAAATGGAAAATGAAGATTTTCCATTATCCATCTTTTGAAGTAGCTCACACAAGAAACAATATCATTGCCTTGTCTTCTCCAAGTATGAGCTGCAACTCATGCAACTCTTTTCTTTGCATGTTGATCTGCAATATAATGAAAAGATTGGAGTGAAAATCGGGGATGCAATCTATAAAGATTTTGAGAGAAAAATTGGTTCGAAGAAAGAGTTATTCAGCTGATTTTTTGCAGTGAGCATTTTTCCTTCTACCCTTGATTCAAGCTTGTTTTGAGTCCCACAGCTCAATCTAGAGTACCAAGAGAATAGTGAGAAAGATCTTGAGATGGTCTACAACATGATTTGGAGAAGATAACAGCTAGTGAAGGAGCTTTGAAGAATTTTTACAAGAGGTATGTCTTGAAACTCACTTTTTTCTGCAAAACCATGCTTTATATTTTGCCAAAATTAGTGAATTTGAGTGCTTAGATGATCCTTGTGCTTTTGCTACTGTTGATACAATCCTACACTTTTTGCTTGTCAATGATTACCAGTTCTCATTTCAAGAGAACATGTATGTTCGTTGGGATATTTGGTCATTTTGAAGGGATCACTTTCTTTCATTTTTTTGCACGAAACATGGATGTTAGATGTTGAAGAAGTTTGTCCATATCCATGTTCAGTATTGAATTGTGAAGTACATCTAGGTTCACTTTTCGACCAAACCAAGTTTCATTTTGGTCATCCTCCAAGTTACATGGCTCAATATGATCATCAATTGAAGACATGGTATGAATTGGATTGGGTTGATCGATTGGATTGCAATGTTGGTGTACTCCATGACTATTAGCAGATGTAACTGATACAAATAATGACATCTGAGATGTCTCACTGCCTTCTAAAAAGAAGCTAAGATCTTCATCGTTGACTATGTTGATTGGGGGAGCCAGGACCAATAGATTGTAGCAACATTTGACGTGTATATCAAACATCTTCGGATCGATATTCAGTCGTTGGTGCATCATACTCACTAATTCACTGACTGTTATATCATTTCTAACTTTTAGACCTTTCACATGACCAGTAACATAATTTTTTCCGGACTCATCCCAATCCTCACCAAATCGTATAAAGATGCGAAGTAGTGCTATTGATCTACAATTGGATAAACAAATCATTGATAAGTGAACGATTGTGTATAAATTACTAAGCGATCGTGTATAAATTACTAAGCGATCGCATAGTAAATTATAAACGATCGCTTAGTAATATATGCAATGAGTATAATTTACTAAACGATAGCATAGTAAATTACTAAACGATCACATAGTAAATTACTAAACGATCGCATCGTAAATTACTAAACAATCATTTATAATTTACTAAACGATCGCATAGTAAATTACTAAACGATCGTTCTAATTTACTAAACGATGGTGTATAATTACTACTCATTGCATATATTACTAAACGATCGTTTATAATTTACTGAACGACCAGATATAGATTACTACACGATCGTTTATAATTTACTAAACAACACTTACTATGAAAGCGATCTGAGAGAAGAAATCGTACATTGAATGAAGGGCTGAAGAAACCGTTGAAGGAAGAAGAAATGTGGACAGAATTCAACGATGAAAGCTACGAGAGAAAGCTACCAGAGAATCCGAAGGGCTGAGGAAATCTGAGAAAAAGCTACGAGATTAGAGAGACGCTCAGCGACAGAAAGTGAATAATGAGAGAGACGTTCCATTCTCTTCAGAATATTAGTTGGGAATAAATATTTTGGTGGAATGTTAGTGGTGTGTTGAATGCAAATTGAATGAAGGGGCTGAGGAAATTGTAGAAGGAAGAAGAAATGTGGCGGTCTGAAGGTTTTTTAAAAATTAGGGGTAATTTTGATATTTTGCATAGGGAAAAGGTCAGTGGTAGAAAAGCTTTTAGAGAGAGGTCATTGGTAGAAAAGTTTTTGGGTTTTGGGTCAATTTGTGAAGTTTTTCCTGCATATTGTACTCTAAAATATATTTATATTTATTTTAATTTATTTATGAAAAGTTAACGATAAAAATCTTTAATTCCTTAAAAAAACCACGATGGATTTTTTAAAAAAATATAACTTTTTGGTAAACATAAAAGCACCCCAGTATAAAATAATAATATTGAATTTAGACTTGGCACATAACATAAATATGATCAATTATATTGAAATGTTTTTGGTCAAATCACCTAATTAGATTTCCATTGATCTATTTTTGACCTTTTAAGATACAATGAAGATGAAAGTTTTGTTTTCATACAAATTTTACAAAGCCAAAAAAAAAAAAAAAAAAAAAAAAAAACAAATCCACCAATGAAATGAAGGTCATGATGCCTCATAGTGGGAGAATTCTTTGGAAAGTTGAGGGAAAAAGAAAAAGATTGGAGGGGACAGCAAAATAGCTATGGAATAATGTTTTTGTTTGGTCAAATTAAAATTAAATTAATTTAATTAAAGGTTTAATGATGAAAATAGTAAGCTAAAGTTGTTGGAATCTAAATCAACACATAGACTATCAACAACAAAAATATTCCACCACTTTGGTGGCCCATTTCTTTCCCCATAAAGCCAAAATGATTTTATACCTATGATGGATTTTTTCTCCCTTCCATAAAGTGTTCTCCAATATAATTCCATTTTTTAAAGGATAATATATATATATATATATTTCATTCAATTTGACCAATTGGATTCCCTCCTTCCAAGTGGTTCTCCAATATAATTCCATTTTTTAAAGGATAATATATATATATATATATACATTTCATTCAATTTGACCAATTGGATTCCCTCCTTCCAAGTGGTACTTCTGTCCATTTAATCTTATCTAATTAATGGCTATGGTTTTGGACCTATAAATGGTGTTATTTTGATGGACAATTATTTTAAATAGTAAATCTACTTAAATATTTTAAGTACAGTAAAAATGTCATTATCGATAGATTGTGATAGAGACCTGATTGATTTCTATTACTAACACTAATAAATGTCTACTACAATATATCACTAATAGATAATGAAATTTTGTTATATTTGTAAATAAATTGACTTATTTTTATTTATTTGAAAATATCATTTTTTATATAAATTACTTGACTCGTTTAATAATAATTATCTTATTTTTTCTATTTTTTGAAAAACTAAAACACTATTTTTCTATTTTTTTGTTGTCTATTATTCAAAAAATAAAATTTATTTGATAATTTTTTTTTTTCAAGTTTTATAAAATTAAATGGACGATGAAATATTTTAGAGAGAAAATGTGTGAGGACATGGAAAAAATTTAAACACATGGTACAAATACTTTGGAGAGAAAGGTTAAACAAGGTAGATTTAGAGATGTGAAAGAAATATATTTAATGAGATAAAATAAAAGAATAATATGCTAGAGAAAGAAAATATGTTAGAGTTCATAAAAATATGTTTGTTATAGAAAAAAGAAAGAAAAGTTAGGAATTTTAGAGAGAAAACTTGAACAAAAATACAACTTTTAAAGAAATGAGTCTGTGTTAAAAAAAGGGAAAAATCGATAACCCAAAAACTTGATGAATCCAATTCAATTTATACGGTTTGGAGGGTTATTAATTCATTTGGATTGAATTGGATTCAAATAAAACAAACCTTTAATTGGATTGGTTCATGGATTCACAAAAGAATAACTCGAGTAAACCCGAACTCATTATTAATATTAAAAAATATGTTTTTTTTTTTTTTTTACTTTCAATACAATTATATCTACATATATTTATTTTAATTTCAATTCATTTCATGATTTTTTAAGATTATTTATTATTCACCAATAATTTAAAATAGTTTTAACACTTTGGAAATAAAAATTTCATAATATAATTAAAATTAATTTGCTAATCTTATTTCAATAGGTGAAGATAATTAACCAAATTCTTTTACATAATAACATGGTACTTTTTTTAAAAAAAAATTAAATAATACCTCGAAGAACTCAAACAATCCAACCAAAAATTTCAGGGTTGAGTTCATTATTTAATAAGGATTATTTGAGTGGAGAAAATTTACCACACGAGGAATTGAGTTGGGTCTAAGTGTTTTAACCTAACCCAACCAAATCCAAAATTTCAAGGTTGAGTTGGGTTGAGTTTATTATTTAATAAGAGTTATTTAAGTTGAAAAAATTTACAACACCAATAATTGGGTTGAGTCTAGAAAATATTTCAATCCAATCCAACCAAATTCACCAACACCCCTAATTGTAAAGAAAAAAGATGCAGTGGGAGATTTTAGAAAGAAAGAAAAAAAAAAGTTAAGCCCTCTTTATTATTTACTTATTGCGAATTAAAATGAGAAACATAATATATTAGAAAAATAAAGAAAAATTATACAATAGAGTTCATAAAAATATGGTTATTATTCATTTGTTGTTTACTAAAAATTGGATGGTGTCAAAATTAGAAACCATTGATATTGTTTAGACAACCAGCAATCAAAATAGAAATTATATATATAATAATTACTAAGATAACTTGTTTATATATTTGAGTGATTAAAATGTATTACTAAATAATATGTTAACATAACTTTAAATTAAAATAATAATAATCAACCATAAATTTAAATTTATTTTATTGGATAATTATGTTTTTATATAAATAATTTATAAATGAATGTTAACTAAAAATAACAGATCAAAAGAGTAACGTCAAGAAGAAACTTTAGAGAAAAATGAAATAAAATTATTTAGAGATGAAAATTGTAGAGAGAGAACGAGAATTCTCTGAAAAAGAAATTTAAAGAGAAAAGTTTAGAGATAAAAGAATTAGAAAGAGAAATTTACTACAAAGAGATATATTAAAGAGGATGAAAAAGAACATGAAAAGAAAATTTAATATTTGAAAAATAGAATCAATTCTTAAAATCTACTTTTTCTCTTCTTCAAATTTACTTCCAAATTAAAAAAAAATGTATCAAACAAATTCTTTAGTTTTTATTTTTATTTTTATAAAAGTTAAAATATATTTTTAGAAAACAAATTTATTTAATTATGGATAATTTTAAATTTAAAATAAAGTATGATTACTTAATACAAAGTGGATAGTACAAATATTATTTTATTTAAGCTATACTCATTTGAACTCATTTTCAATTGATCTGAGTGAATATAATAGATAAAAAAAATATATATATAAGTAGTGGTTATAGTTGACAGAAAAAATAAATAAAGAAGATTACAACATTTAATTTTGATATAACTCAATTAATTACTCAAAAATAAAAAATAAATAAAAATTCAAATATACTCTCAATTTCAAAATTATAGATTTCATATATGATAAAAAATTTGAGATTTAAATTATAGACTTCATGTATTGTTGACCTAAAAAAAGAAAGTTACATAAAAGTCATGGATATAAAGAAAAAAATTATTCGATGAACCATTTAGTAATAATTTGATTTTTTGTTTTTAATTTTTAAAAATTAAGCTATAAACACCACTTCACTAAATTTGTGAATTGTTATAACAGTTTTACCAATATCTTAAAAAATCAAGTTAAAATTTGAAAAATGAAAAAAATAATTTAAAATAATTTATTTTTGTTTTTGAAATTTGGCTAAAAATAAATTCTTTTACTTAAAAAAAAATGTGAATCATGGTAAGAATAGAGAATTTCAAAAATAAAAAGAAATAAGAAAAACTATTTACACAAAATAGTAAAATTTAATCATTTTAGACATCTATCAGCTTTTATCACTGATAAACACTAAACTTCTATTAATCTATTCAATAGTAGACTTATATTAGTTTCTATCACTAATAAACATTATAAAAGTTTATCAGTGTCTATCAATATTTTTTCTTGCTATTTCTGTAGATAGTTTGACATTTTTTGTATCCGCAGAAATTTTTCTTATAAGAAGTATGATAAAAAATGGATAGATAATAGATTTAATTTTTAAAAATAAAAATAAAATAGTTACATCAGGGAATCATTTATTTATTTATTTTTAATGCTAAAAGCTTTATGACTAACAGCTAAGAATTAGACTCAACAGTTAGTAAAAAGTTTCTTTATATCTCTTTTATTCTTGTAAAATTCCTGTAGATAATATTAGAAATGTAGTTTCTTAAGGAATTTGATATTGGGTTAGTGGCAATCTTAACGGTGAAATAGTATAAAAGTACATTTACGAAAATATCCCTAAAATAAAGGCATTAGTTATTGGGTTAGTGAAATGATTATTTTTGGAGGGATTCGATAACGGAAAAAAAGGAGGAAGACGATGAGTTTTCAATATCACTAATTGGAGGTAGAAATTCTATTTTGTGAGGATTTACATTGGCACTTCTGGATTTTACTATTTTACTTTCTATGATCTATCCAAAATATACAACACGCATTTGAAAATGAGCCTTCCCTCTTTTCACACTATTATAGATACATTAAACACATAAGTAATCGAAAGTTTTGGATTCAAGTACCAATAGTTCATATCATAATCAGGATTCGACTACACCGAACCATAACATAAGGTTTCAATATGATTTTCCTATCAATATCCGCTCTTGGTTCGAGATCTAACCAAAGGAAAAGGACCGATGATTGAAGATGAAGAAGAATCACACATAAAACATGCATCAAGTGGAATAGTTGCAGCTAAGGGAAAACAACCAAAGACCAAGCTCAAATATGAGGGAAGGATCACATACTCTAATGAGGTCAGAAGTGTTGGGGTTGATGCCCTAAAGTTTTGTGTGCTGTAGTTTGTAAACTGTTTGTACGAACGCTTGTGTTGTATAATATATGATATTTACTTCACATCTTGTTTTTTGCTCAGTTGTATATTTTATTTGCTTTACCACAAACCAATAAACATAAAATCCCTGGTTATCTGTATGTAACTTAAGCATGTATGTGGTGACATATAAATGGATCATGTCTTGAGTGATAACCAAAATGGTCTTTGTGGAATGGTCACAAGTGTTGTGACTTGTCACAGATGGTCTGATCCTGATCATTCGTGTTGGGGACATGCGAGCGGGGGCGTCCTATACAAAGAGTTTGTATAAGACCTGACCAAGAAGCTGTCTCTTATACACATCTAGATGTGTATAAGAGACAGGTTTTGTGACTTGTCACAGATGGTCTGATCCTGATCATTCGTGTAGGGGACATGCGAGCGAGAGCGTCCTATACAAAGAGTTTGTATAAGACCTGACCAAGAAGTGTTAACATCTCATTATATAACACCGTTCATGACAGAGACTTCACTTTATTAGGATGACCATACGAAACATGACCTCAATCCTGAGTGAGTTGGGAACTCCTGCCATTAAGAGCAGTCTTTTGATTTGTATGGGTGCGAGTGGCCAGATCGCCGATTTAAACCTACCATTTTGGGGATTCGTCTGATTTGGGAGCTGGGAACTCAGTTACACAAGATGGAATTCATTCATTCCCCGAAGCAGGGGCAAGTAGATAGATAGCTCCCCTAAAGGCTGATTCCAAGGCTTGAACGATGTGACGCCACACACCTTCTCTTGGCAAGAGAGGTGATCACAAATAGTTGGACTATGTTGTATTGTTCATTAGAGGAATCAGTGGTACTTAAGAAGTGAGATGTAACTACAAGGACAAAATGGTAAATTGGTCCAACTGTACTTACGAGCATCTGTGAAGGGTCATCGTACTCATGATTGGTTATATCCGATGGACACAGAAATATATCTGTGGTAAGAAGAGTTCAGCTGTTGGTCTTTAGTGGAATGCCTGACAGTTAACAGATGATGGATCTCGTGACTAAAGAGTTTAGTCAACTATCCACGGACCGTTGGAGCTTCGAGCCACAGGTCCATTAGGTTCTCTAGGTAGCTTGGATAAAGTCGAGAATCAATATATGGATTAGTTTGAAATGTTCAAATTGACAACATGGAGTTCGATTATATATGATATAATTGGATTGGTTAATTATATATGATATAACTGGACTGGTTAATTATATATGATATAATTGACTAAATGTATGAGATACACTAATTTTGGAGGAAATTAGATATAAATATGATTTATATCAAGTGGAGGAGAAATTACTATAGTAGATATGTGATATCAAACTATAGGGTAAGAATATAATATGATTATATTCATTAATTATTAAATTGGTTAATTATATGATACTTGGCCGAAAACCTCTCCTCGATCATGCGTTAGTGGGAGAATCGAAAGTCGGTTATTGTAATCGAAGAATAAAATGAAAATTTGTTTCATTTTGCAAAAAGTTTGAAAATTCGCAATCGGTGTGAAAACGTAACAATCGCCTAGCTTGAGAGCCTATACGATAGTTGCTTATTGTCTAAACGATTGCATGTCTGTCCCTAAACGATCGCATAGCATGCTGCCTTTTCTAAATGATCGTCTACTGTTTATTAAATGATCGCTTAGTAAAACCTACACGATCGTGTAGCTTCTTCTAAACGATAAGCACACTTGCTATACGATAGCTCTTTCTCTCCCACTTGCTTATCGTCTACACGATTTGTCTTTTCTCCGATCGCTACCAAATTCACCAAAGACCACACTTTGGATTCTTACTCCAAGAATACCAAGGGCTTCAACTGGTGGTGTTGTCCTCGCTATTCACTTGTTCGTGTTGTTGTCGTTCGTGTAGACGATCGTGCTGCTGCAGTCGATTGGTTTGCTGGGCGATAGAGTTCGCGTAAAGGTTCTTCCGATGCTTCTGAGTTCGACGTTTGAAGAGAGTCTTCAACTGGTATGAGAACTCTTTCCCTTGTAATTTATTGTTCGAAGCATGCCGTAAATTAGTGTTAATTTGCATAACTATCTGTTGGAACATATATGTTGTATTTCAGTCACAATGATATCGGAAAGATCCGAATGCGCTCATGGATGCTCTTCATTAAGAGTTCCTTCAATTGGTATCAGAGTCAGGTTCTAATATTCCAATTTTATTGTTGCAACGAATTACATATACATTCTTGGTGGGTGCATGTCTACTCTGTTTAATCGTTAAATTGCTGTGGATGTGTGGATTAATGGACGTTTTTCGTGGATGTTAGTCTCAGTTTGATTTAATTCTTTTACTTTTTCGGTTGATTGTAAAGGCCCCTATGTTTTTGGGCATTAATAATCGTTATCGAGTCTTTAATTCAAATTCTGTTTGAATCTTGAGTTGTCCATGAAGAAGATTGGAGCAAGGGTTGCAGATCTTCGAGGAATGAGATGATCAAGGGTTGATCGGGTCGTGTAGACGATGGGGGTAAGCGATCGCTAAGTATCGGGTCGTGTAGAAAATGGGATGCTCATGTAACGCGTGCACGTACTAGACGATCGTTTAGCTCAACAAGCTTCATCGCTTAGTAACTGACTAAACGATCGCTTAGCAACGCACGGTAAATCGTTTACCTTTCACCGCGTTAAGCGATTGCCTAGATGATCAGGCTTCGTAGCCTCATTGTTGTCTAAGCGATCATTTAGCTTTTGTGCCTATTGTCTAGTGCGTGCTGGGTGATCGTTTACCTTCGGCGTTTACTACACGATGGAGTCCTCCTGGCGGTTCAAGACCCGATTCGCCTGTGAATCGGTTCGCTCGATGGAAAATGTTTATTTCATTCCGATTTTTGTAAAGGCTCATCTCGGTCCATTAATCCTTAGTTTATTACATGTGATGTATGTTTTTTAATATGTCATATAGTATACACATATAGTAAATCTCACCTTAGGTTATGCATTGGTCATGCATCATCTCTTTATTGTAAATGTTATAATTTAGAGAAGCATGATTTAATTATGTAAGAGCATGCTCATACATCATGTAATATAAGAGTTATATTTATGCATGTATAAAAAGCATTGACATGCATCATCTTTATATTATAATTATTATAGTATAAGGGTGAATGGAAAGAAGGTTTGCTTGATTATTACGCGTATATATAAAAGTTATGTATAGTAATGACCGGACATTGCATGAAGCATGACACATAGGTTACTTTATAATGGTTATAAACACCTTGTTGTGCTCAATGGATTTTTAGTTGTTTGTTTTTAAAAGTTAAAGAAAAATTAGAACTAAAAGAAATAAGAAAGACATGCATACTCACTTAGGTTTAATTCATGTTTTGAAATGTTTAAAACTTGAATCACATAGACCTAAGATCACGGTTCTAATATGATTAGCAACACTAAGGCTTTAATCTTTTTCATCAGTTTAATAGGATTAAATTGACTAAGAAAAGGGACCTTTTGTCTAAGGCGGATTCTGTCTAGGCTAGGATATTTAAGTTGACGGAAACGTAACACCCCTACCTGGAAACTTACCTGAAAAGGTGAATTGGATAGATTTGATGCATGCATGCAAGTTAAGGACAGTCCATTAAAGTGTTTAAATGTGACTACTCGAACTTGTTCATATTTCATAGACAAATGTTATTTATAAGCGGGATTTAAAAAGACGACTTAGACTAAAATCAGTAGCTGGATTGTCTAGGTTAATGAACCCCTAGGTAGAACATTCAGTGGGAGGTACTTGGGGCATGAGATGCTTCACTTAAACCTTTCACGTTTCTCTTAAATAGTCCACACGTGAGATCTACCCTCGGCCTCGAGGCATCTTTGCCGTGTCCCCCTAACGGATGGTGTTTGAGTAGGTCAATATGAAGGTGGATGGAGAGAATGTTCACAGTAAGTGGAAGCGAGAAGTGTGACAACATATCCCTCGATCTCCCTCGTTGGATTGAATAAAGTTACTGCGCATCGCCTCGAGGCACCCTAGGAGTGTCCCCCTAAAGGATGACAGTTTTGTGCGTTTCTTTATTTGATTTCCTGTAAGAGGATAAGGTAACTTAGTCTCTTGTTCTAATCTGCTTCTTCTCTACGGTGGGCTCATTAGAGTGGGACTCTAGCACCGAAAACGAGGGGTCATAGTTACATGGAATTGTTAAAGGCTAATAGTTCTGGACCGAAAAATGGTGGCTGTTAGATTCAGTTCTAAGAGTTGGTTCTGCCTAATGGTTGAGAATTTCTCATCCCAGCGAAGGGGCATCTGATCACCCCACCGGTGACGTTTATCCTACCTCACTGGGGCATCATTGCAAAATAGAAGTTTTTCACTTACGGTACTTGAAATTGTTTTGCAAACCTAATTGGTTAAATGTGGTTTAGCAATATCTAATAAAGTTTTGTTTGTATTTTCAACAACTTTTTCAAAATGGCAACAACCACGTTAGCTTTGCTAAGAGCTGAAAAATTAATTGGCGACATTTTTTCGACATGGAAACACATGATCACGATGGTCCTAATCATCGAGGATCTCATGTTCGCCCTTAAGGAGGTCTGTCTTCCTATTCCAGCTCCAAATGCCACTCGAAATGTTCGAGAGGCATACGAGCGATGGACATGTGCGAATGAGAAGGTTTGAGCCTACATCTTGGCAAGTCTTTCTGAAGTCTTGGCCAAGAAACATGAGCCTATGGTCTCAGCGCGTGAGATTATAGAGTCCCTGCAGGGGATGTTTGGACAATCGTCTGAACAACTTATGCATGAGGCTCTTAAATATATTCAACTCCAAAATGGAAGAAGGCACCTCTATTCGTGAACATGTGCTTAACATGATGGTCCACTTCAATGTGGCGGAGTTGAATGGGTCTACCATCGATGAGGGCAGCCAGGTTAGCATAATCCTGCATTCATTACCAGAGAGCATCCTGCACTTTGTTAGCGATGTGAATCTTAACAAAGTGAAATATAACCTTACAACTCTCCTCAACGAGTTACAGACCTACCAATCTTTATTAAAAAGTAAGGAGAGGAAGAAGAGTGAGGCAAATGTTGCTTCATCCTCTAGGACGTTCCATAGAGGTTCGACCTCAAGGACGAAGTTTGCACCTTTTACTTCTAACTCTACAAAGGGGAAGAAGAAGAAGGGTGGTAAGGGAAAAGGGAAGACGTCTGCTAACCGACCGCCTGTCGCCCTAAGGAGGCATCACCAGTTGAAAAAGGAAAGTATTTCCACTACAATTAGGATGGACACTAGAAGAGGAACTGTCTCACTATTTGAAAGGAAAGAAGGCCGCCAAGGCTAAAGCCAAGGTAGATAAAGGTAAATATGATTTACTTGTACTTGAAACTTGTTTAGTGAAGAATGATGATTCTGCATGAATAATTGATTTGGGCGCCACTAACCACGTTTGTTCTTCTTTTCAGGGGATTAGATCCTAGCAACAGTTGGAAGCTGGTGAGATGACGATGCGAGTAGGCACCGGGCACGTCATCTCAACTGTGGCAGTGGGAGGGCTCCAGTTAGCTTTACAAAATGGGTTTCTAGTTTTGAATGATGTATAAATTGTTCCCGAACTTAAGAAGAATCTCATTTCTGTAAAGTGCTTATTGCAATGTAAATACACTATTTCTTTTAATGTGAATAAAGCTTTTATTCATAAAGATGGTGTTATTATTTGTACAGCAAATCTAGAATCTAATTTATATGTGCTAAGGCCGTTAGCCATTAATTCCCTCATAACATAGAATTATTTAAAACTGCCATAACTAAAAAAAAACGTCGATGTATTTCTCCAAAAGAAAATGCCCTTCTTTGGCATCTTCGTTTAGGGAACATCAATCTCAATAGGACTGAGAGATTGGTGAAGAATGAACTTCTAAGTGAGTTAGAAGAAAATTCTTTACCAATGTGTGAGTCTTGCCTTGAAGGTAAGATGACTAAACGACCTTTTACTGGAAAAGGTTATAGAGCCAAGGAGCCTCTTGAGTTAGTACATTCTAACCTTTGTGGTCCTATGAATGTGTGAGCCCAAGATGGCTATAAATATTTTATCAGTTTTACTGATGATTACTTTAGGTATGAGTATGTTTATCTTATGCAATGGAAGTCTGAATCCTTTGAAAATTTCAAAGAGATCAAGGTTGAAGTTGAAAATGCATTGAATAGACGGATTAAAATACTTCGATCGGATCGAGGTGGAGAGTTTTTGGACTCGGCATTCCAGGACTATTTGATAGAACATGGGATCGTTTCCCAACTCTCAGCACCGGGTACACCTGAGCAAAATGGTGCAGCGGAGAGGAGAAATAGGACCTTGTTGGACATGGTTCGTTCGATGATGAGTTATGCTTCCTTAATAGACTCATTTTGGGGTTTCACAGTGGAGACTACGGTATATATACTCAATTGTATTACCTCTAAGAGTGTCGCGAGAACACCTCTGGAGTTGTTGATCGGGCGTAAAGTTAGTTTACGTCACTTTCGCATTTGGGGTTGCCCTGCACACGTGCTTGAGGCTAATCCCAAGTAGTTGGAACCATGGTCGAGGTTATGCCTATTTGTAGGCTACCCCAAAGGTACACGAGGGGGTTATTTTTATGATCCAACGGAAAATAAGGTGTTTGTTTCAACAAATGCTACTTTCCTTGAGGAGGATCATATAAGGGAGCACAGTCCACGAAGTAAAGTCGTGTTGCGTGAGCTTTCCAATGAAACTACTGAAACTTCAACAAGAGTTATTGAAGAGCCTGCTACATCAGCAAGATTTGTTGATGAGAGTCATCTCAGTAGGTCGCGGTATTCACACCTCAAAGTGTTCGAGGAACCTCTCGACGTAAGTGGGAGGTTGCGACCCCCTGTTCACTATCTGGGTTTCACTGAAATCCTTTCTATGGTAGCAGATGGCGACATTGAGGATCCGTTGCCTTATCAGAAGGTAATAAAGGACGTTGACCAGGATGAATGGGTCAAAGCCATAGATCTCGAGATGGAGTTGATGTACTTCAACTCAGTATAGTATCTTGTAGATTAGCCTGATGGGGTAAAACCTATAGGTTGTAAATGGATCTACAAGCGTAAATGGGGTGTTAATGGGAAGGTACAGACCTTCAAGGCTCGACTTGTGGCAAAGGGTTATACCTAGGTAGAGGGAGTTGACTATGAGGAGACTTTCTCTCCTGGTGCCATGTTAAAGTCGATCCGCATCCTCCTGTCCATTGCAGCTTATTATAATTATGAGATCTGGAAAATGGACGTCAAGACGACCTTTCTAAATGGAAATCTTGAAGAGACTATTTACATGGTGCAACTCGAGGGATTCATAGCCCAAGGTCAAGAGCAAAAGGTTTGCAAGCTGAATCGGTCCACTTACGGGCTGAAACAGGCATCTAAATCTTGGAACATACGGTTTGATACTCCGATCATGTCATATGGCTTTGACCAAAATGATGATTAATCCCGTGTCTACAAGAAGATCATCAATGCTTCAGTAGTCTTCTTAGTGTTGTCCGTGGACGATATACTACTCAGTGGGAATGATGGAGGTCTACTGACTGCAGTTAATAACTAGCTAGCGGCCCAATTCCAAATGAAAGATTTGGGAGAGACTAAGTTTGTTCTAAGTATACAGATCTTTCGGGATCGTAAGAACAAAATACTAGCTCTATCTGAGGCATCGTACATTGACAAGATGTTGCTCAAGTACTCGATGTAGGACTCCAAGAGGGGCCTACTGCCGTTCAGACATGGAGTCACTTTGTCTAAGGACATGTGTCCTAAGACGCCTTAAGAGGTTAAAGAGATGAAACGAGTCCCATATGTGTCTGCCGTTGGCAGTTTGATGTATGCGATGCTCTGTGCGTCCAGACATCTGCTACGCTGTGGGCATAGTTAATAGGTATTAGTCTAACCCTTGCAAGGGTCATTGGACCGCAGTGAAGAACATCCTTAAGTATCTTCGGAGAACGAGAGATTACATGCTCGTGTATAGATCTAGGGATTTGATCCTTACTGGATACACGAATTCTGACTTTCAGACTAATAAGAACTCTCACAAGTCCACATCAGGGTCAGTTTTTACTCTTAATGGAGAAGCTGTAATGTGGGAAAGCTCTAAGCAGGGGTGCATCACCGACTCCACTATGGAGGCGAAGTACGTAGTGACTTGCGAAGCTGCTAAGGAAGCCATCTGGCTCAGGAAGTTCTTGACAAAACTGGAAGTTGTTCCAGATATGTCTAGGCCCATTACCCTATATTGTGATAATAGTGGGGCAGTGCGAACTCCAAGGAGTCGAGGAGTCACAGGTGCGACAAACACATAGAGCAGAAGTATCATCTAATCCGCGAGATAGTGTATTGAGGGGACGTGATCGTCATGAAGATCACTTTGAAGCATAATGTTGCTAACCCTTTTACGAAGGCTCTCACGGCTATAGTGTTTGAGAGTCATTTATAGAGCATGGGCCTACAAGATCGCCCACGGCTTGACTAGGGCAATTGGGAGATTTTCTTGTACTGGCTTTTATACCCTACTTTATTATTTTGTACTATTTTTTAATGTACACCTCACTTCTCTTTAGAACAACTGGGAGATTGTTGGGGTTGATGCCCTAAAGTCTCGTGTCCTATAGTTTGTAAATTGTTTATACGAATGCTTGTGTTATATAATATATGATATTTACTTCACATCTTGTTTTTTGCTCAGTTGTATGTTTTATTTACTTTACCACAAACCAATAAACATCAAATCCCTGGTTATTTGTATGTAACTTAAGTATGTATGTGGTGATATACAAGTGGATCATGTCTTGAATGATCACCAAAATGGTCTATAGTATATGGATATAGGAGGGAAACCTTATCCTGGTAATGCTACGGATGCGGCCCGCTTTGTGGAATAGTTATAAGTGTTTTGACTTATCACAGATGGTCTGATCCTTATCACTTGTGTAGGGGACATGCGAGCGGGGGCATCCTATACAAATATTTTGTATAAGACGTGACCATGAAGTGTTAACGTCTCATTATATAACACTGTTCATGACAGAGACTTCACTTCACTAGGATGACCATAGGTAACATACCTCAATCCTGAATGAGTTGGGAACTCCTGCGATTGAGGGCGGTCTTTTGATTTGTATGGGTGCGAGTGGCCAGGCTGCCGATTTAAACCTACCATTTTGGGATTCATCTGATTTAGAAGCTAGGAACTCAGCTACACAAGATGGAATTCACTCATTCCCTAAAGTAGAGGCAAGTAGATAGATAGCTCGTCTAAAGGCTGATTTCAGGGCTTGAACGATGTGGCGCCATACACCTTCTCTTCGCTCGAGAGGTGTTCACACATAGTTAGACTATGTTGTATTGTTCAATAGAGGAATCAATGGTATTTAAAAAGTGAGATGTAACTACAGGGGAAAAATGGTAAATTGGCCCAGCTGTACTTACAAGCATCTGTGAAGGGTCATCGTACTCATGATTGGTTATATCCAATGGACACAGAAATATATCTGTGGTAAGAAGAGTTCAGCTGTTGGTCTTTAGTGGAATGCCTGGTAGTTAACAGATGGTGGATCTCGTGGCAAAAGAGTTTAGTCAACTATCCACGGACTGTTGGAGCTTCGAGCCACAAGTCCATTAGGTCCTCTAGGTATCTTGGATAAAGTCGAGAATCAGTATATGGATTAGTTTGAAATGTTCAAATTGACAACATGGAGTTTGATTATATATGATATAATTGACTAAATGTATGAAATACACTAATTTTGGAGGAAATTAGATATAAATATGATTTATATCAGGTGGAGGAGAAATTACTATAGTAGATATATGATATCAAACTATAGGGTAAGAATATAATATGATTATATTCATTAATTATTAAATTGGTTAATTATATGATAATTGGCCAAAAACCTCTCCTCGATCGTGCGTTAGTGGGAGAATCCAAAGTCGGTTATTGTAATTGAAGAATAAAATGAAAATTTGTTTTATTTTGCAAAAAGTTAAAAAATTCACAATCAGTATGAAAACGTAACGATCGCTTAGCTTGAGAGCCTATACGATAGTTGCTCATCGTCTAAACGATCACACATCAGCGCCTAAACGGTCGCATGCCTGTCCTTAAATGATCGCTTAGCTTTCCTAAACATATCGCAAAGCGTGTTGTGTTTTCTAAACAATCGTCTACCATTTATTAAACGATCGCTTCGTAAAACCTACATGATTGTGTACCTTTTTCTAAATGATAAGCACACTTGCTATACGATAGCTCTTTCTTTCCCACTTGTTTATCGTCTGCACGATTTGTCTTTTCTTCGTCCTCTACCAAATTCACCAAAGACCACACTTTGGATTCTCACTCCGAGAATACCAAAGGCTCCAACTGGTGGTGTCGTCCTTGTCGTTCACTTGTTTGTGACTGTTCGTGTTGCTGCCATTCGTGTAGACGATTGTGCTGCTGTAGCCGATTGGTTTGCTGGGCGATAGAGTTCGCGTAGAGGTTCTTCTGCTGCTTCTGAGTTCGACGTTTGAAGAGAGTCTTCAACTGGTATAAGAACTCTTTCCCTTGTATTTTATTATTCGAAGCATGCCGTTAATTAGTGTTAATTTGTATAACTATTTGTTGGAATGTATATGTTGTATTTTGGTCACAATGAAATCAGAAAGATCCGAATATGCTCATGGATGCTCTTCGTTAAAAGTTCCTTCAAGAAGTTCAGTTTAAATTGGGTGCACTCAACATACCTAATCTATAGCTTAGTTTAGTTTTGCAAAAGATCATCGACTAAAAGAGTAGAAAACCTAATGATGTTGAAGTATAAAGCTACCATGGGTGCTCAAGATGTAGAGATACATAGCCAACTTGGTGATATGAAGAAGACCCAAGGCCATGGCAGATTGAACTGGAAGATCTCACTGACTAGTTTTATTTGCCATTCACATACAAGATTATGCAGGAAGAAGGTGTCTCTAAAATTGAAGCTACCAATTATGAGAGTCGATGATAGCTTAAAGGACACAATTGAACTACTTTATATATTTTGATCATGGATCGAGCTTTCAGAGTCAGAGATGCCATCAAGTCTCAATCATTCTCATTCACCCTCACGATTTGATCAAGGAATGGTTTTATAAACTAAAAAGAAAGTCTATCTTGTCTCTTCGGGAGTTAATTCTATAAAGAGGAAATGAACTAGTTTACCTAAATAAATCAAGCTCCAGCTGAATCTCTTCTTTCCAGCTCACTTCATATAAGAAAGCAAAGCATCTGTTAAACAAGTTAACTAAAACAGAAAAATAACTTTTCAAGATTACTTTCTCTAACTAACTCAACGTATAAATATGTACTATTATTAAAATCGAGAGTGAGTGAGCTGATATACATGTTTAAATCTGTAAAACAACAGAGAAGAATTCTTAAAAAAGCTTGAATAAAGAAGAGCACCATACCTTGAAAGTGGATGTAAGCATCAATGGCTAAACCACTATAATCATCGTTTAGATTTCCTTCTCCTCTCTTCACTTCTTGCATTGCATGTTTCAATATTGTTCTCCTTACTCTTCAATCTACACAAAATCATCAAAAACATCAAAAAGAATTTCGAACCAGAGAGAAAGATAATGAGTCTGTAAAGAAAATCAGGAAGAAGGCTAAATGATTTTTCTAACATTTGTTTTATCCTTCAGAAATTGACCAGCTACGTGGCTCATTTTGCTTCACACAAGTCACCTACCACTAAAATTTTTTTTGGGCTTAATTGATTACTGAATATCAGAGTGGACCTATTTTGAAGTACATTTTATTACATTAGTTGGCTCACCTCTTTATCAACTGGTATCAGAGCTAGAAACTCCAAGAAAGATCCAAGGAAGCTCCAAAAACTTGTCAAGAATATCAAGAAAGTTAGAGATGGCAGTAGCTTGATATGAAGTGGAGAAATTCACAGGAAATGAGGATTTTCAACTATGGATGAAAAGAGTTCAAGTAGTGTTGGCTTCTCAGAAGGCTTTGAGAGCAATTAAGGATCCTAAAAGCCTTCCTTCAACTGTCACTGATGAAAAAAAACAGACCATGGAAGAAGTAGCTTATGAGGCACTGATCTTGAACATTTCAGATGGTGTTCTCAGACAAGTTATTCATAAAAACACAGCCTATGATGTTTGGGAGAAGCTAAAGAAACTCTACTTAAGGAAGGATATTCCTAACAAGCTTTATATCATAGAGAGGTTGTTTTCATTAAAAATGAATGCTTCAAGAACTCTGGATGCAAATCTTGATGAGGTTAAGAAGAAACTCACTACTGAATTTTCTTAGACAGGGGATAAGTTAGGGAAGGACAATGAGGCAGCTATCTAAATAAACTCTCTCCATGAGAGCTATAAATATAATGATTAAAACACTTTGATCTGATCGAGGTAGAGAGTTTTTGGATTCATCTTTCCAGAACTATTTGATAGAACATGGAATAGTATTCCAACTCTCAGCACCTAGTACACCTCAGCAGAATGGTGTATCAGAAAGGAGAAATCAAATCCTGTTGGACATGGTTCGGTCTATGATAAGTTTCGCTTCCTTACCTGACTCGTTTTGGGTTATGCAGTGGAGATTACAGCTTATATCCTAAACTGTGTTCCCTCCAAAAGTGTTGCCAAGACACCTTTAGAGTTATGGAATGGTCATAAAGCTAGTTTACGTCATTTTAGAATCTGGAGTTGCCCAGCACATGTGCTTAAGGCTAATCCTAAGAAACTAGAATCACGTTCAAGGTTATGCCTATTTATAGGCTACCCCAAGGGAATGAGATAAGGTTATTTCTATGATCCTAAAGTAAACAAAGTATTTGTATCGACAAATGCTACTTTTCTTGAGGAGGACCACATAAGGGAGCATAAATCCCAAAGTAAAATCGTGTTGAATGAACTTTCCAAAGAAGCTACTGAATTTTCAATAAGAGTTGTTGAACTAGGTTCATCTAATAGGTCAAATCCACATCAAGTGTTGAGGAAACCTCGACGTAGTGAAAGGGTTGCGAACCCACCTATTCGCTAAATGGGTTTAATAGGAATCCTAGTTGTGGTAGCTGATGGCAAGGTTAAGGATCCATTGTCTTATAAGAAGGCAATGGAGGATGTTGACAAAGATGAATGGATCAAAGCCATGGATCTTGAAATAGAGTCTATGTACTTCAATTCAATTTGGGATATTGTAGATCAACCTGATGGGATTAAACCTGTAGGTTGTAAATGGATCTACAAGAGGAAATGAGGTGTTGATGGGAAGGTGCAAACCTTCAAGGCTAGACTGGTGGCAAAAGGTTATACCCAATTAGAGGGAGTCGACTATGAGAAGACTTTCTCGCCTGGTTCCATGCTGAAGTCTATCCAGATGCTCCTATCCATTGCCTTATATGATGACTATGAGATATGGCAAATGGATGTCAAGACTTCTTTTCTGAGTGGTAACCTTGAGGAGACCATTTATATGGTACAACTAAAGGGATTCATAGTCCAAGGTCAGGAGCAAAAGGTTTACAAGCTTCATAGGTCTATTTATGGACTGAAACATGCATATCGATCTTGGAATATAAGGTTTGATACTACGATCAAATCTTATGGCTTTGATCAGAACGTTGACGAGCCTTGTGTCTACAAGATGATCATTAACAGTTCAGTAGTTTTTCTAGTATTGTATGTACATGATATCCTACTCATTGGGAATAATGTAGGTTTACTGACTATAGTTATGAACTGGCTAACGACCCAATTCCAAATGAAAAATTTGGGAGAGGCTCAGTTTGTTCTTGGTATTAAGATCTTTCGAGATCGAAAGAACAAAATGCTAGCATTGTCTCAAGCATCGTATATTGACAAGATGTTGATCAAGTATTCGGTACAAAACTTCAAAAGGGGCCTCTTTCCTTTGAGGCACGGAGTTACTTTGTCTAAGGAACAGTGTTCTAAGACACCTTAAGAAGTTGAGGATATGAGACGGGTCCTCTATGCATCTGATGTGAGCATTTTGATGTATGCGAAGTTATGTACTAGACCTGACATCTGCAGTGTAGTGGGGATAGTCAGTAGATATCAGTCTAATCTAGGATATGATCACTAGATAGTCGTTAAGAACATCCTCAAGTATGTTCGGAGAACGAGGGACTACATGCTTGTGTATGGTTCTAAGGATTTGATCCTTATAGGATACAGACTCTGATTTTCAGACTGATAGAGATTCTCAGAAATTCACTTCAGGATCAGTGTTCACTCTTAATGGAGGGGTAGTAGTATGGCGAAGCACCAAGAAGGAGTGCATCGCGGACTCCACCATGGAGGCTGATTATGTAGTAGCTTATGAAGCTACTAAGGAAGCAGTTTGGCTCTGGAAATTCCTGACTCATCTGGAAGTTGATCCAGACAGTCAAAGCCCATCACACTTTATTGTGATAATAGTGGTGGTGTGGCTAATTTCCATGAGCCTAGGAGTTATAAACGCCGCAAGCACATAGAGAGAAAGTATCATCTCATCTGAGAGATTGTACATTGAGAGGACGTGATTGTCACAAATATAGCTTCGGAGCACAACGTTGCTGATCCATTTACGAAGGCCCTCATGACTACAGTGTATAAGGGTCACCTGTAGAGTATGGGTCTATGGGACATACCACGGCTGGATTAGGGCAAGTGGGAGATCTTGTACTGGGCATATTATGCCCTAGTTTATTGTTTTGTGTATTTGTATTTTATTATCTTGTACACTCCATTAGCTTTAGGACAAGTGGGAGATTGTTAGGGTTGATGCCCTAAATCTCGTAGGGTTCTATAATTTGTAAACCTTGTATGAACAAACTTGTATGTGTTTAATAATATTTGATATCTTATTCTCTTTATCTATGAAATATGTGATATTTTAGTTGCATTAAGCACAAACCAATAAACTAACATCCCAGGTTATTGTTGTAACTTAAACATGTATGTGGAGACATACAGGTGGATCATAAGTGATAACCTAAATGGTCTATAGTATATGGATAAAGTTGGGTACCTTATCCTGGTGACACTACAAGTATGGTCCAGATTGTAGATGTTACAAATATTGTAAAGTGCTACAAATGATTTGATCTTGATCATTCATGTATTAGACATGCGAGTAGGGATATTCTACACAAAGGAGTTTGTATAAGACTGGACCATAAAATGTTTAGTCTCATTATATAACACCGTTCATAATAGAGACTTTCATTTCACTAGGATAACTATAAGTAACATAACCTTAATCCTAAGTGAGTTGTGAACTCTTGCCTATGAGGGCGTTTCTTTTATTTGTATGGGTGAGAGTGGCCAGATCGTCGACTCAACAAGCCTACCATTTTGGGGATTCGTTTGATTAAGGAGTTGGGAACGCAGCTACACAAGATAGAATTCAGTTCTTCCTCGAAGCAGGGGTAAGTAGATAAATTGCTCCCTTAAAGGCTGATTCCGGGTCTTGAACAATGTGGCGCCACACCTTCTCTTGGCCCGAGAGGGATTTAGTCATAGTGAGACTATGATCTATTATTCATTAGAGGGATCAGTGGTACTTAAGAAGTTAGATGTAACTACGGAAGAAAAATGATAACTTAGCACAACTATACTTACGAGCAATTTATGAAGGGTCATCGTACTGTTGATTGGTTATATCTAATGGACACAGAAATATATTTGTAGTGTAAAGAGTGCAGCTGTCGGTCTTTAGTGGAGTGCCTGACAGTTAACAGATGGTGGATAATGTAATTAAAGAATTTAATTAATTATTCACATACTATTGGAGCTTCAAGCTATTGGTCCATAAGGTATCCTTGATAGCTTAAAAGAATTTAGTTGAGAAGAAATTTTTGTGTTAATTTGAAATTTTCAAATTAATAAGAGGGAATTTAATTATATATGATATAATTGACATAATGTATTTGATATATTATAGTTTAATTGGAGGAATAAATATTTGAATGAGATTCAAATATATTTTCTATGAATGAGATTTATAATTGTTAAATTTAATATAAATATGATTTGTATTAAATACCATAAAATAGAGAAAAAGAACTATAGTTTGTATTATATATGATGCAATATTAAAATTATGATTATAAATATAACATGGTAAGTTGGTTATCAAATTTATTTATATCATTTATCATTTGGATAATTAATTCATTTTTCTCTCTAACCCCCTTAGTGGGTGGTTAATTTATTTATGACAAAATGGAATAAATAAAAAAATAGTTTTTTCTTTCCATACGAATAACACACTACACAAAATTAGAGAGCTTACACGATAGACTCTTTACAGTATACGACCAGGAAGATTGCTATGCGATAATGTTTCTTCTTCAATCATCTTCCTCCTCCAAACTCACAAACTCCCTCCTAATCAAAATAGTCAGAACCCACCACTCTTGGGTTCTCACCTTGAGAATACCGAGGACTCCCTATGGTAGTGTCTTCACAATTTTGGTTTGAGTTTTGTTGTTGTTCAAGGAGTTCATGACTGTTCGAGGGATTTATGCGAAGAAGTGTTCTTCATGTTAGGGTTGATGCCCTAAAGTCTCGTGTCCTGTAGTTTGTAAACAGTTTGTATGAATGCTTGTAATGTATAATATATGATATTTACTTCACTTCTTGATTTTTCTTATTTGGATATTTTATTTGCTTTACCACAAATCAATAAACTAAAATCCCTAGTTGTCTTTATGTAACTTAAGCATGTATGTGGTGACATACAAGTGAATCATGTCTTAAATGATAACCACTCTGTAGTATATGGATATAGGAGGGAAACCTTATCCTGGTAATGCTACAGATGCGGCCCGCTTTGTGGAATAGTTATAAGTGTTGTAAGTTGTCATAGATGGTCTGATCCTTATCATTCATGTAGGGGACATGCGAGTAGAGGCATTCTATACAAATAATTTGTATAAGACTTGACCACAAAGTGTTAACGTCTCATTATATAACACCGTTCATGACAGAGAATTCACTTCACTAGGATGACCATAGGTAACATGACCTGAATCCTGAGTGAGTTGGGAACTCCTGCCATTGAGGGCGGTCCTTTGATTTCATGGGTGCGAGTGGCCAGGCCGCCAACAAACCTACCACTTTAAGGATTCGTCTAATTTGGGAGTTGGGAATTCAGCTACACAAGATGGAATTCACTCATTCCCTAAAGTAGGTGTAAGTAGATAGATAGCTCCCTTAAGGATTGATTCCAGGACTTGAACGCTGTCGATCTTTAGTGAAATGCCTGGCAGTTAAACGGATGGTGGATCTCGTGGTTAAAGAATTTAGTCAGCTATTCATTTACCGTTGGAGCTTCGAGCCATAGGTACATAAGGCCCCCTTGGTAGCTTGGATACAAGTTGAGAATCAATTTTTGGGTCAGTTTGAAATGTTCAAATTAACAAGAGGGAGTTTGACTATATATGATATAATTGAACTGGTTATTATATATGATATGATTGACTAAATGTATGAGATACATTAATTTGGAGGAAATTGGATATAAATATGATTTATATTAAGTAGAGAAGAAAACACTATAATTGATATATGATATCAAATTATAGGTTATGAATATAATATAATTATATTTATTAATTTATTAATTACACGGTTATGAGATAGTTTTCTCCGAATTCATGCGTTAGTGGGAAGTTCAATTCAGTTTTAGTAACTGAAGAATAAAATGAAAATGGTTTTCATTTTGCAAGATACACACATAATTGCTCACGATGTGATAAGTATTCCATCGCTTAGTGATTGCAGTGCCTATATGATAGTGCCAGCTTACAAAACGATTGCACACCCGTGCCTGCGCTTTCCTAAACGATCGCGTACCATTTTATAGACGATCACTTAGCACCTGAACAGAACTAAATGATCGTATAGACGATCGCTTAGCTTTTATTACACGATCTTGTACCGCGCAGTAAACGATCAAGCACGCGACTATAAGATAGTCTTTTCGATCTCCCACTTGTTTGATCTTTTGTACATAACCGTCTTTCCTCCTTACCTTTACCAATTCCATTAAATCCCATCCTTTTTATTCTCACTCCGAGAATACTAAGGGTTTCGAGTGGTGGTGTCATCCCCGTTGCCTATTGTTCGTGCGAAGCTGCTCGTGTAGATGATCGGGGTGTTGTTGAACGATTGCTTGCTGATCTAGTGACAGCGAGAGGAGTTCGTTTATGGAGAGAGTGAGATTTCAAGTGAAGAAAAGACTTCAACTGGTATTTCTCTCGGTCTCTTGTTTATTTATCCTTTAACCATGCCAGTAATTTAGCATTGTGAATGCATATCTGTATGTTTGAATGTATATGTGGAAATTCTGTCATAATGAATTGAAAAGATCTGTTTCCGCTCATAGGTACTCTTGTATAAGAGTTTCTCCACTTCAAAGGTATAATTAATCGAACCCTTTTTGTAGTTTTAAATAGCATGCTGTAAATTTTGTTAAAATGTATAATTTGTTTGTGTTTATTATAAATTTATGTTTTCAATCAAAATGGAATTTGGACGATTTGCTTCCGCTCATGGATCTCCTTGTAAACGAGTTCCTCTTCACTTATCATATGACATCATCAAAAGCTTGGTTTGTTTCCTAAAAATCATTGGATGGTGGTTCTGTATTCCTGGGAGACAATCATGACTATAAAGTGATTGGAATAGGTTTAGTGGTACTCAAACTCCAGATAATAGGGACATACTTCGAAAGAAAGAAAGACATGTTTCTCAGCTGAGAAGGAATTTGATATAAATGGGAATGCTTGATTGTCAAGGTTGTTCTATTAGTGGAAGTAATGGAAGGTTGGAGATCATAAAGGAAGGAAGAATTATTTTTATTGGAATAAAGTCCAATGGACTTTATTTTATGAAGAATGTCAATTTTCCAGCTCAGTTTTGTGTTGTTCAGAATGACAAGGTGGATGAGTTTGACCTATGACACAGAAGGCTCTCACACATAAGTGAAAAATGAAGGAACTCTTATCCAAGAGAACCAGTGAGCAGAAGCAAGATCTTTTTCAACCCATTGTGACAGAACTAAAGGAATTCACAAACATTCAAAATAGTTATGCATCTTACACAAAATTACAGCATGCTTTAGTAATAAAATACAAAAGAAACGAGAGAAATACCTTTGAAGAAATCTTCTTCTGTGAATCTCTTAGTCTCGTGAAGAACTGGACAACAATCGCTCACTCTCATTCAGATCGTCTACTCAATCGCCTAATGATCACGAACAATCTTCTCCATGAACAAAACACCCTTCGACACCACCACTCGACAACTTTTGTATTCTCGTGAGAAACCAGGAGGCGTGGGCTCTGTTGGATTTGGTAGAGGGATGGGGGAAGGCAATGATCGAACAATACGATCAAGCAAGTGGGAGAAGGAACTGTCTATTGCATAGACTGTGATGCTTGATTGTTTAGTAAAACTCGGTTGGTACACGATCGTTTAGTAAAACACTCTTAATCATTTCATGATCTTTTAATAAAAGGCGCTTAGCACGCGATCGTTTAGTAAATTGCTTGTACACGATCGTTTAGAAACTCGCTTGAAGGCTATCGTGTAGTCTCTCATGAGCTAAATGATTAGTAATGCCCACAATGAAGCGATCTCTTTCAAAAATGAAAACATTATTCGTATCAAATTCCTCCAATTAATGCATCTCATACATCATATCAACTATATCACGTATAATTGAACCAGTTTAATTATATCATATATAATCAAACTTCCTCTTGTTAATTTGAACACTTTAAAATAATCCAAAAATTGATTCTCAACATGAATCCATTGAGCTACCGAGGGGACCTTTTGGACCTAGAACTTGAAGCTCCAACGGTACGTGAATAACTGACTAAACTCTTTAATCACGGAATCTACCATCCGTTAACTGCTGAGCACTCCACTAAAGATCAACAGTTGCACTCTTCTCACTACAGATATATTTTTGTGTCCATTGGATATAACCAGTCAATGGTACAATAACCCTTCATAGATCACTCGTAAGTACAGCTGGGCCAATTTACCGTTTTGCCCCTGTAGTTACATCTAATTCCCCGAAAACAGCAACAAAAACTTGTTGAATGAAAATTGAATTGCGGCAGACGGAACGTAATGCAATGCAATGTAATGCCGCCGCAAAGGTTAGAATGAATGAAAATGATGGTGATAGGGTGTGGATGATGTGTATGCGGTGATGAATCACGCTTCTTGATAATAAATGCGATATTACATTCTAAAATAATATATGTGATGCTGCTGATATGCGTTCGTAGTATGTGTTATTGTAGTACGCGCGTGTCATAAGTTTTCTTGCTCTGGAACCAAGTATAATTCCAACGTAAGTTTCTCAGAGTGATCTGAGGTCGAACATGGGGATTGTGATGATCAATGCGATATTAATGTGATATATGCGACTAAAAACAAAATAATAATGAATTGTAGTGGAAAAGTAAAATGCGATGATTAGATAAAATGCAGTGATAAAATAAAATGCGGCGACAAGTAAATAAATAAACAAATAAATGGTTGACTGTGAAGATGTGCAAGTATCTGATGGAATGCGGTGGCAAGTCTTGTGAAATATGTCAGAAAGAGAATGGGTTGGGGGAAAGGACATTGCAAGTTCGTCATTCCTATTGAGGATGCAACTAAGGTTCCGCTTTCCCTTGGCTTACACCTCTCAGTGATCGACCGCATTCCATATCTTATGGTGAATCAGGGATAACGTTGTCATAACGCAAAGTTGTTTCCATCTCTGGATATACTTCCTGCTTTAGTTAACGCATTTTCAAACCTTCTTTCAAGTGGGTGGATTAAACATGCTTCACTTCTTGCTCTCCACAGCGTGAATGATGCCGTTGAGCATCGTTAGCTAAACCTTAGTTTGATTTCTTCAATCAAGGATTAAACTTACTCGCTTAATCCTTGCCCCCTTACTCTAGGGATTAGTTACACATTAGAGAAGTAGATGGAACGGTGAATGTATGTGGAGAATAGATAAATGACCGGAGTGAAATATGATAATGATATTAAGAGATAAAGATAAGTGTTTTGTTACAGATGGATGAATGAAAGATTAGAAATGAATACAGGTCGATGAATAGAAAAGTGAGAACCAAAATAAGGAAGAAGCGTGTCAATGTCTTTGACACAGATCCCGATCGGAGACGATTTTTCTTGCCAGGCGTGTAGAAGGACGTGAAGGTGGAAGAGACTCCTCTATTCAGGATAGTTTTCCCAGGTAGAATCTTGATCTGTTGCATAAGCCTTCCCTTTGTGGCTTGTGAATGAATTTTCTGGCTCCCGAGACATGCCCTTTCGGACTTGTTCTCACCCTTCTTCGCTAGATTTTCTCTAAATGTCTTCTTCAGACCAGCCTTCTTTCTTTGGTAAATGAGTGTATACATTCTATAGGACCTTGGCACGGCAGTCTACTTCGGGCACTAAGTGGTCCACTCAGCGTTCTGAGAAAGTTACATTTTCTCTGCCACGGCATGGTGGAAATGTCCGCTTTTGCTCCACATTCAATTTTTCAGATCATACACAGAAAAGCTGTACAATTTCAGAAATCCCCGCGAATGCGTCGCTCTTTTCATCTTACGATCATTCGCCGCATACGATGCAAATGCGTTGATCTTTTTGTCCACGATCGGTCGTTCGCATTGGTGCTAAATGCGTTGCTCTTTTGCGTTCACGATCGACATCGCATTTGTTTCGAATGCATTGCTCTTTTTGTCCTCGACGATCGTCGTATGCGGTGACCTGTTTCCTGCGAAACAAAGACTTGGACATCCTCTTTGCCATCGCAATGGGGTTGGCGGGTGTGCTTCCGACACTTCCCAACTTTTGTGTTTTCTAAGCCAATTTCTATATGTTTACGCAACTTTCCTTTCTTTTGCCACATATTCTATAAAATGGTATAAATAACTTGTATTTCTACAATATCATAGTTGGGTCAATTTACCATTTTGCCCCTGTAATACATCTAAACTCCTTAAGTATCACTTAATTCCTCTAATGAACAATACATCATAATCCTACTATGAGTGAACACCTATCGAGCCATGAGAAAGTGTGTGACGCCACATCGTTCAACGCCGGAATCAACCTTTAAGGGAGCAATCTACTTACTTACCCTTGCTCCGAGGAAAGGTGAATTCCATCTTGTGTAGCTGAGTTCCCAGCTCTCAAACTCAGACGAATCCCCAAAGTGGTAGGCTTGAAGTAAAAAAATCTGGCCACTCGCACCCATGCAAATCAAAGGACCGCCCTCAAAGGCAAGAGTTCCTAACTCACTCAGGATTGAGGTCATGTTACGTATGGTTATCCTAGTGAAGTGAAGTCTCTGTCATGAACAACGTTATATAACAAGACTATAACACTTCGTGGTCCAGTCTTATACAAACTCCTTTGTATAGAACGCCCCCACTCACATGTCACCAAATGAATGATCAGGTTCAGACCATCTGTAGTAAGTCACAACACTTTTAACTATTCTACAAAGCGGGCCACATTCTTAGCGTCACCAGGATAAGTTTTCCTTTCTATATCCATATACTACAGACCATTCTGGTTATCACTTAAGGCATGATCCACCTGTATGTCTCCACATACATGCTTAAGTTACAATGACAACAAGAGATCTTAGTTTATTGGTTTGTGGTAAAGAAATTAAAACATCCAATGTTTCAAAGACAATAGTGAAGAAAATATCATATATTATTACATCATAAGCGTTTGTTCAATACAGTGTCTACAAATTACAAAATCCAACAAGAGTTTAGGACATCATCCCCAACAATCTCCCACTTGTCCTAAAGCAATTGGGGTGTACAAAACAACTAGTACAAAACAATAAATTAGGGCACTAAGGCTTAGTACCAAATTCTCCCACTTTTCCTAGTCCAGCCTCGGCCAGTCCCATAGACCCATACTCTTAAGGTGGCCCTAAAAAGCTATAGCCATGAGAGCCTTCGTAAGAGTCAGCAACGTTGTGCCCCGAAGTTAACTTCGTGACTATCACGTCCCCTCGATGCACTATCTCGCGAATGAGATGATACTTTTTCTCTATATGTTTGTCGTGCTTGTGACTCCTAGGCTCCCTGGAGTTCACCACAACACCATTATTATCACAATAAAGGGTGATGGGCCTAGACACATCTGGAACAACTTCCAAATCAGTTAGGAACTTCTTCAGCCAAACGGGCTCCTTAGCAGCTTCACAAGCCGCTACATACTCGACCTTCATGTGGAGTCAGCGATGCATCCCTGCTTAGTGCTTTGCCATTCTACAGCCCCTCCGTTAAGAGTGAACACTGAGCCTAAAGTGGATTTGTGAGAATCCTTATCAGTCTGAAAGTTAAGAGTCTGTGTTTCCAGTAAGGATCCAATCCTTAGATCCATACACAAGTATATAGTCCCTAATTCTTTGAAGATACTTGAGGATGTTCTTAACGTCTATCCAGTGACCCTGTCCTGGATTAGACTAATATCTACTGACTATCCTCACAGCATAGCAGATGTTTGGCCTAGTACACAACATCACATACATCACACTGCCAACGGCAGATGCATAGAGGATCCGTCTCATCTTCTCAACCTCATGAGGTGTCTTAGGACACTATTTGTTAGATAATGTAACTCCATGCCGAAAAGGCAGTAGACCCCTGTTGGAGTTCTGCATCGAGTACTTGATCAACATCTTGTCAATGCACGATGCTTGAGACAGCGCTAGCACTTTGTTCTTTCGATTCCAAAAGATCTGAATACCAAGAATAAACTGAGTCGCTCTCAAATCTTTCATTTGGAATTAGGTCGCTAGCTAATTCTTAACTGAAGTCAGTAAACCTACATCATTCCCAATGAGTAGGATATCGTCTACATACAACACTAGAAAAACTACTAAACTGTTGATGATTTTTTTGTAGACACAAGACTCATCAATGTTTTGGTCAAAGCCGTTAGATTTGATCACAGTATCAAACCTAATGTTCTAATATCGTGACACCTGTTTCAACCTATAAATGGACTGATTCAGTTTGCATACCTTTTGCTCTTGACCTTGGGCTTTGAATCCCTCGAGCTGCACCATATAAATGGTATTTTCAAGATTACCATTTAGAAAGGCAATCTTGACATCCATTTGCCATATCTCATAGTCATAATATGAGGTAATGGACAGGAGGATGCAGATAGACTTCAACATGGCAATGGGTGAGAAAGTCTCCTCATAGTCAACTCTTGTTGATGAAGCAGGCCCTTCACCAAATCTTGTTGAAGCTTCGATAGTTTTGTTGGAAAGTTCACGCAACACGATCTTATTACGTGGATTGTTCTCCTTCATATGATCCTCCTCAAGGAAGGTAGCGTTTGTCGACACAAAAACCTTATTTTTCTTAGGTTCATAAAAGTAATCCCCTTGTTTACCTTTAGTGCCTACAAATAGGTACAACCTCGAACGTGGTTCCAGTTTCTTTGGATTGGCCTCAAGCACATGTGCTGGGCAACCCCATATGCGGAAGTGACGCAAACTAGTTTTACGCCCGTTCCACAACTCCAAAGGTGTTCTGGTAAAAATCTTGGAAGGAACAAAGTTGACGATATAAGTTGCAGTTTCCACTACAAAACCCTAAAACGAGTTTAATAAGGAAGCTTAACTCATCATCAACCGAACCATGTCCAACAAGGTTCTGTTTCTCCTCTTCGATACACCATTCTGCTAAGGTGTACCAGGTGCTGAGAGTTGGGAAATGATTCCATGTTCTATCATATAGTTGTGGAACTCATAATCCAAAAACTCTCCACCCTGATCTGAGTGAAGTGTTTTAATTCGTCTATCTAATGCGTTTTTAACTTAAGCCTTGAACTCTTTGAACTTTTCAAAGCATTTTGACTTCCATTACATCAAATAAACATACCCATATCGGGAGAAATCATCTGTAAAATTGATAAAGTACTCATAGCCTCCCCTAATTTGCACATTTATTGGACCATAAAAGTCTGAATGTACTAATTTGCACATTTCCAGTAAAAGGTCTTTTAGTCATCTTGCCTTCAAGGCATGACTTGCACATAGGTAAATAATTTTCCTCTAACTCGCTTAGAAGTCCATTCTTCACCAACCTCCTAATCCTATTGAGATTGATGTGCCCTAATTGAAGGTGCCAAAGTTGGGCATTTTCCTTAGGAGAAACCTTTTGCCGTTTATTTTGAGTTACGATAGTTTTAAACATCTCTGTTATGGAGGGAATTTGTTGCTAACGACCTTAGCACATATAACTTATTTTTTAGTTTTGCTGAACAAATCTCAACACAATCTTTCAGAATAAACACTTTATTTTTCAGTCTATTTACATTCAGTTAGACACTTTACATAAATTAAGTTCTGCTCGGGAACAACATACACATAATTCAAAATGATAAATTTCTTCTGTAAAGTCAACTGGAGTTTTTCCACTGCCACAACTGAGACGATATGTCGGTGCCTACTCGCATCGTCATCTCACTAGCCTCAATCTGCTGTCAGGATCTAATCCTTTGAAAAGAAGAACAAACATGATTCTCCACTAAACAAGTTTCCAAAACTAGTAAATCATATTTACCTTGTCTTACCTTGGCCTTAGCCTTCTTCTTCTTTTTCAACTAACGAGGACAGTTCCGCTTCCAGTGTCCGTCCTGGTTGCAATGGAACAACTTTCCTTTGTCAATTGGCATTGGTCGCCTTCCTTGCTGAGCGACAGGTTGTGGGTTAGTAGATGCCTTCCCCTTCCCCTTACCACACTTCTTCTTCTTCCATTTACAAGTGTTAGAAGTAGAAGATGCAGACTTAGTCCCTGAGGTTGAACTCCGATGGAACTTCTTCGAAGATGAAGCAACATTTTCGTCACCTACCTTCTTCTCCTTACTTTTTAGCATGAATTGGAATGTCTGCAACTCGTTGAGGAGAGTTGTAAGGGTATAGTCTACTTTGTTCAGCACAACATTGCTGACAAAGTGCAAGAAGCTATCTGGCAATGAGTGTAGAATGATGCTAACCTGGCTCTGATACCAATTGAAGGAACTCTTATCCAAGGAAACCAGTGAGTGGAAGTAATATCTTTTTCAAACCCATTGTGACAGAATTAAAGACATTCACAAACATACAAAATAGTTATACTCTTAAACAAAATTACAACATACTTTAGTAATAAAATACAAAAGAAACGAGAAACATGCCTTTGAAGAACTCTTTTTCTGTGAATCTCTCGGTCTCGTGAAGATGTTGACAACAATCACTTGCTCTCATTCAGATTGGCTAACCAATAGCCTGGTGATCATGAACAATCTTCTCTACGAACAAAACACTCTTCGACGCCACCACTTAGAAACCTTGGTATTCTCGGAGTGAGAATCCATGAAGTGTGAGCTCTTTGGATTTGGTAGAGGGATGAAAGAAGGCAACGATCGAACTATACGATCAAGCAAGTGGGAGAAGGAACTGTCTATCGCATAGACTGTGATGCTTGATCGTTTAAACTCAGTTGGTACACAATCGTTTAGTAAAACACTCTATATCGTTTAGTAAAAGGCGCTTAGCACACATTTAGTAAAACTCGGTTGGTACATGATCATTTAGTAAAACACTTTTGATCGTTTACACGATCGTTTAGTAAAAGGCGCTTAGCACACGATCGTTTAGTAAATCGCTTGTACACGATCGTGTAGAAACTCGCTTGAAGGCTATCGTGTAGTCTCTCGTGAGTTAAATAATTACTAATGCACACAATGAAGCGATCTCTTTAAAATATGAAAACATTTCTCATTTTATCCTTCAGTTATGAAAACTGAACATAACCTCCCACTTTCACGGTTAATGATGAAAATAACCAACCACAATTATCTCATATTTTTTTTTAATTATCAATAAAAATAATAACTAACTTATCATATTATATTTATAACCTACAGTTTAAATATCACATCATATGTAATATTTAATCCATATTTCTTTTATCGTTTATTCAATATTAATCATATTTATATCAAATTCCTCTAATTAATGTATCTCATACATCATATCAACTATATCACATATAATTGAACGAGTTTATATATAATTAAACTCTCTCTTGTTAATTTGAACACTTCAAACTAACCCAAAAATTGATTCTCAACTTGAATCCATTGAGTTACCAAAGGGACTTTATGGACCTGTAGCTTGAAGCTCCAATGGTACGTGAATAACTGACTAAACTCTTTAATCATGGAATCCACCTTTAACTGCCAAACACTCCACTAAAGAACGACAACTGCACTATTCTCACTATAGATATGTTTCAGTGTCCATTGGATATAACCAGCCAACAATGTTGGAATGTATCAGCAAGTAGCGGAAGCAACAAGGATCAATAAGCACTCTAATTCATTAATTTTGGCAAAAACTAAAGCATGCTCTTGCATAAACAAATGGGTTTCAAGTCACACCTTTGTAGAACTTCTTCAAAGCTCGATTTTCAGCTGCAAATTTCTCCAAATCTCGCTGTAGACCACCCAAAGATCTTCCCCATTATTCTCTTGGTGCTCTAGATTGAGTTGTGGGACTCAAAATAAGCTTAAATTAAGGGAACATGGAGAATAATTCATAGTAGCAACCCATTTGAAGAACACCTTCTTCACACAAATTTTTCAGCAAAAATTCTATCAATTGCATGCCTCAAATTCACTCCAATCTTCTCAATATATTGCAGACCATCTTGAAAAGAAGATGGTTGCATGAGATGCAACTCATGCTTGGACTAATTGAAGCCTAAGTTTATGGGCTTTGTGTGAGCTACTATGAAGGTAAATGGAAAATACCGAAATTCCATTTTTGGGTTGATATTATTATTTTTAATTTTCCAATGACCCTATCCATTTCATGAGTTCACCTTGATCTTGACCAACTGCACAAAACCTATTCGAAGAAGGACGCTCCCAAGGCGCCACGAGGGAGTACAAAATGATCTTACGGTGTGAACCAATGACAGAGACCATAAGACTTATTGACACATACCCTTCACCCACTTACTATAAACACTCTCTCTGTCCACCTTGATATTGACTCATGCAAACACCATCCAAAGGGGGATGCTCCCAGGGCACCACGAGACCAAGCATGAATATCACAGTGTGAACATACAGAGAGAAACGTGAGTGGAATCATAAACATATCAGATACATTTCTTCCTTCCCCTGAGTATTTTATAACCTAGGGTTTAGTTTACTTAGAAAAAACATGGCTAAGGATTTTAACTAAGTGACTTTTAGGTTTTCCCAAGAGTAACTTTTACCTTGGATAGTTAAAAAACTTTTGATCATCATCCATAAACTCTTTAACGGAGTCTTTGACCAATTGTTGCATGCTTGTAGAAAATCTATCTGATTCACCTTCCCAGGTAGGTTCCCAGGTAGGGGTGTTCCGTTTCCACCAGCTTAAGAACCCAGCCTAAACAGAACATGCCTTAGGCAAAAGGTCCTTTATAGATAGATTTAAAATAAATTTAATCTTTCATGCCAATCAATTTAATCCTATTAAACAGATTTTAAAAGATCAATCTAGGTTACTAAACTCTTTAGAACCATTTGAACTTAGGTCTATCTCAATCCAATTTTAAAACCCTTTTAAAAAATTTGAGTTCACCCTAAGTCCACATGTAACTCTTATCGATTTGAGTTCTAATTTCCTTTATAACCCTTATAAACGGAAACAACCAAAACCACAATGCAAAGCTAAGACATGCAAGATATTCATAACAATTATAAACAGCCTAAATGTCATGCTCAATGCATTATTCATTCATTGCTACTTCTTTTATATAACGCTTATACAAAAACAGCAACGAAACAAGCATAACATGCTTCCATTCACCCTTAGACTATAAAACTTATAAAAGGATAATGCATGATAATGCTCATTGCATGCAAAATATAACTCTTATATTTCATGATGCATGTGCATGCTTTCACGTAATTTCTTCATGCTAGATTATAACATTTATAATACATGATGCATGAACAATTGCACAACCTAAGATGGCTTTTTAAACTATATGTCAAACACTTGCCATATAAACACCATACATCACATGTATAATAAACAAATGTTGATGAACCGGGTAAAATTGCCACAAATCCACAAAAATAAAGCTAACTATTACAAATCCAAGGAATCTCTGGTTCAAACAGGCGAACTGAGTCTTGAACCGTCCGGTTTAAGCAACGTGTCTCCAACCATCGTGCACCAAACTCCCCGCGATCGTCTACATGAAAGAAGAAACGATTTGTTCTATCGTTTACCTATCCTCCCAGAGCTAAACGATCGTGTACCTTTTACTAAGCGATGAAGCCCGAGGTATGAGATCGTCTAGTGCACTCCGCACAACGCCAACCTTACACGATCATCTAAATGACTATGATGCGATTTTCTCTCTTTTTACTACGGCGATGAAGAATCAAATTATCACTATATTTATTCCATTTTCTACTTGCAAATCTTGGTTTTCGTTTCCCTTGTGATGGACCCGGAAGAGGCAAAGCAACATCGTTTAAATGATCATTTAACGAGCACCTTCGTATCGTATATCGCGTGATCGTGTAGGTAATAAGTAAGCAATGAGGCATGCTAACTACACGATCCTCTAGCGCGCGCCTTCTTCTAAACGATGAGCATCAAATGCTCCCAATTAAACGAATCGTCTACCTCCAGGTCTTCGCGATCGGGCAACCAACACTACACGATAGAGTAAACAATTTACCTGATCGTTTAACATTAGCTAAACGATCGTTTAGTAAATACTACACGATCCTATAGAAAAATCTACAAAATCGTTTAGATAAATCCCAACGATCGTTTACCTTAGGGTACATGATATGACCAAATCTTGGTTTTCTTCCTCTTTGAGAACCGCATCTCCATGCTTTGAAACTTCATTACGAACGAAATAACTAACTCAAACTCTTTGAATTACAGACTCAATAGTATGTTAATTACGCCAAAAAACACAGGGGCCCTTACAAAGTAACACTTTGTATTTGAAGAAAGCTTTAACAGAAAGGCAATTAAACTCGTAAACATTCATAAACGACATCCACAAAAGCATTTAACAATTAAACACAAATGCAGAAAACCCACCGAGGCTGTAAAAGAAGTTCAAAACAGAATTGAAATTTGGAATATTAGAACAACCTGGCTCTTATACCATTTGAAGGAAATTAGGCATGAGGATTTCTGTGAGCAGCGAAAGGATCTTTCGAAATTTCAATCGTATATGAACTCTACAATTACAATCACAAATGGAAACATGCGGTTATGCATAAAATAGAAATTACAGCATGCTTTACTATAGATCAAGGGAAGTATCAATAAACCTTTGTAGACTTATCTTCTAGTTCCTTGATCACGAACGCTCGATCACAACAACATATCAACATACAACGTTCGTCCAACAAAATCGCTACACTGCACGAACACTGTGCACTCAAACTAAGCGATCGCCAAGGTTACGAACACCATGAACGGCCTCCACAGAACCTCAACTGTGTCGAATTGAGTATACCACCACCAAGAAGGTTACCTCGGTATTCTCGGAATGAGAATCCAAAGGGTGGGCTCTGTGTGGACTTGGTTAGAGGCAGAAAATCGGAGGAACCACAATCATGTAAACGATTGAGCAAGTGGGAGATGGAACAACCTATCGTATAGGTTGATGCCCAATCGTTTAGGAAAAGTTATGTGATCGTCTAGCAAAAGCTATGCGATCGTTTAGCTCATTGTCTAGCTGAGTGTCTATCGTGTAAGAACACTCCACGATCGTTTAGCTAACTCTAAGTTGTCGCTTAGTAAATTTGATTTCCTTGACAACTTCTCCATGAGAAATTTCTGAGAATGGAAAACTCAAATCAACATTACTAAAATTAGGAAAACATTTTTCCTTTTATCTCACAGTTACCGTGAAACCACCAATCACCTCCCATTAATTAATTATTAGAGAAAAAGAGATAATTATCCAATAATTAATATTATTATAAATATAAATGATAACTAACTTACCATAATATATTTATAATAAAACATATAAACCATAGCTCTTTTTCTATTCCATGGCACTAATGTAAATCTCATTTACAATACTCCTCCACTTGATGTATCTCATACATCATACCGATCATATCATATATAATCGAATTACCTCTTGTCAATTTGAACATTTCAAATCAACACCAAGAATTGATCCTCAACTTGAATCCATTAGGCTACCAAGGGGGCCTTATGGACTTGTAGCTCGAAGCTCCAACAGTATGTGAATAACTGACTAAACTCTTTAGTCACGGGATAAACCATTCGTTAACTACTAGGCACTCCACTAAAGACCGACAACTGAACTCTTCTTACTATAGATACATTATGTGTCCATCTTAACCAATCAACAGTGCGACAATCCTTCACAGATCGCTTGTAAGTACAACTCGGCCAATAACCGTTATGCCCCTGTAGTTACATCTAACTCCTTAAGTACCACTGAATTCTCTAATGAACATAAGTCATAGTCCTACTATGACTGAGTCCTCTCTTCCAAAGAGAAGTTGTGGCCACTATGTTCTAGCCCAGGAATCAACCCTTAAGGGAGCAATCTATCTACTTACCCCTGCTTCGGGGAAAGAGTGAATTTCATCTTGTGTAAGTGAGTTCCCAGCTCCCAGATCAGACAAGTCCCCAAAAAGGTAGGCATGTCGAGTTGGCAATCTGGCAATTGTCACCCAAACTAATCAAAGGACCGTCTCAAAGGCAGAGTTCCCAAAACACTCAGGATTGAGGTCGTGTCACCTATGGTCGTTTAAGTGACATGTAAGTCTCCAGTATCAACGACGTTATATATAGAGTCTAGTAATCTTGTAATCCGGTCTTATACAAACTCTTTGTATAAGACGCCCCTGCTCGTATGTCTCCACATGAATAGTCAGGATCTACCATCTGTATTAGTTTACAACACTTACAAACCTCTACAAAGCGGGTCATATCCGTAGTGTCACAAGGATCAGGTATCCCACTTAATCCTTATACTACATACCTATTTAGGTTATCACTTAAGGCATGATCCATGTGTATATCACATATACATGCTTAAGTTTACATAAGATAACCATGAAGCTTTGTTTATTGGATATGAGTAAATGCCAGAATGAAATAACAGTTATTTTATTCATAAAAAATATGTATAATTACAAATAACGAGACTCCGGGAGAATTAGGACACCAATCGCAACATGGGGCCCCTTGTTCAAGACCTAGAATCAGCACTTAAGGGAACAATCTCTCTACTATCCCTAACAGCGGGTAGGAGTGAATTCCTTCTTGCACCTTATGTCCTCAGCTATCTATCTGTTCTTACCCTTGAAATGAGAGGTTATTGAGCTGGCGCTGTTGAGCCAACCCTCACCGATGCAAATCTAAGGATAATCTCGAATAAACAGAAGTTCATAGTTAGCATAGAATTAAGGTCAAGTTACCTAGGTCATCGCTTTGAAATAGTTATTCTTAAAGAGTAAACAGCGTTATAAAGTAAGAGTGACTAATTTCGTGGTCTGATCTTGTACAAACCCTTTTGCACAGGACGCCCCCTCTCCTCATGTCATAACATGTACAAATTAGGATCACTTTGTTTGTAGCACTTTACAACTCTTCGTAATAACTAAAGAGTAGGCCGCATCCAATAGTGTTATCAAAATAAGGCACCCAACCTTGTTCATATACTATAGATCATTTGATTATTTACTCGAACCTGATCCACTTTTATGTCTCCACATAAAGTTCATGTACTCATGTAATAGTCAAGGGACTTTTAGGTTTTTTGGATTTATTAATAAGCAAAACATCTATTTAATAACAATTTATTGAATTTGCAGAATTTGTTTTATTGTTTACAAACTACGAGTTTTAGGACATAAAGCCCAAAAAACTTCCACTTGGACTAAAACTCCAGTGGTAACTTGTATATACGAATATACAAGACTAAGTTTCTAAGTTTTATAGAGAAATGCAATAAACTAGAGCATCTCATACCCATGGTTTAACATTCAATATCCTATACCCGATATTTCTCCCACTTGCCCTAGGTTATTTACCTGGTATTCCTAGTCTTACTAAGTGATTCTTAAACACTTTAGCCAAGAGAATCATTGTAAACATACTAGTGTACAATAGACTTCTTATTAAACTATATGAGGAATGCATCTTATTCTCAATAATGACCAGGAACTCATACTTTCCTCCCATTACATTGAGGTACTCTAAACTCTTTGAGTAAGACATCTGACCTTTCTTAACAACCTTTGTTAAGAGTGTTAATTCAATAACTCTTTATTTGATCTAGAAATCTTTAAATTTTCTATACTTTGATCTAATCAATTTCTAGCCGTTTTAAATATTTGAATATTTACAAATGGCTTTTAACAGTTTGATTCTTAATAGAAGTTTCTATGAGATAGAAAAAACATAATTTCTTAAAATGAACATTTCATTTACAACAAAAATATATACATTTTGTTCTTTACAAGATAAAAAAAGCAGGTAACATTATCATCAAGCAGTAACATCTCCCACTATTTAAGCTGAGCAAGCGGTCCTCAGGAACTATTTGCCTGTTTAGCTTTCTCTGTTCTCTTCTCAACAAGGTACTGAGAGCAGTTTCTCTTCCAATGCCCTTCTTCGTTGCAGTGGAAATACTTTCCTTTGTTTGCAGCGTTTTTCTTGCTTTTCTTTCGAGCGGGCTACTTCTTCCCTTTCCCTTTGTTCTTCTTAACAGGAATACTCTGTGAAGAGGAAGCAACATAAGGCTTGGAGGACGTTCTTCTCTTTTCAATGGTAGTAACGTTTACTTCTGATTCCAGACGTTTAGTTCTCAACATAGTCTGGTAAGCCTGTAGCTCTTTCAATAGAGTGGTTAAGCTATATTCAATTTTATTCATGAGTTCATTAGTGCAGAATTGCAGAAAACTCTTCGAAAGAGATTCTAGAATAAAACCGACTTGACTTCTTTCGTCAACAACAATGCCGTTTACTTCCGCCACATTAAAGTGGACCATCATGTCCAGGACATGTTCACGAACAGAGGCCCCCTCTTTCATGCGGCTATTCTAAACGTACTTGATAGCGTCATGCTTTAGGGTGAAGAAGGTTGTCCGAACATCCCTCGTAGAGATTCTATAATCTCTTTGGCAGTACCCATATCCACATGTTTCTTCGCCAAAACATCAAATATGTATTGCGTGGTTTTATGATGTGAAATTATGGATGAATTGCGATGATGAAATACGCTGAGCACTCAATTTTTCTCAGTGGAATCCAAGTGTAAACCCCATTGAGTTCCTGGTAAGTCCAGGGTTGAACTCAGGGACTTGGGAAAACAGGCTGTGGTGGTAATTTTTAGGAAAACTTTGTGGTAACCAAATAAATCAATAGTTGTTGAGGTTGTTGTTTGCGGTAATGAAAAATAAACAAATGCGACGGAGTTTGAAAGAGTCGATAAAATGGAAGATGTGATGAGTATGTGGTGAATGAGTTGAGAAAAGTTTCGACTAACACTTTCTAGGTTGCGTTCATGCTATGCGATCATGCAACATGCATACAACAGTAAACCACCTCTCGGTGCGAATGCCACGGCTTCTAAGGCTAAAACACATGCGATATATGCGATAAGCCTCTATTCTTATTTATGCGATGACAAAATGAGACATACACACACAAATAAGGCCACCATATAATATCATTCCTATCTCTAGGATGCCTGAGATGAAGGTTGGAAAATAGAGCTTATCTCTAAGTCTCTATCTCTTGTTTATGCAGTTCTAATCTTGCTCTCTCGAGTCTTAGGTTCTTTCTTTAGACTCTCTCTCGATAGCTCTAAAGGGGATATTTGGCACAACATAACACAAGATAATCGCAAGCAATGAACTTCCAAGGTCATTGATAACTGGTAGAAATGCTAGTTATTATAAGCCTTTTATTTAGAATTATGAGGGCTAATAAGTAGAAAATGCGGTGATAATATTTAGAATTTGCGAAAAATTGAGTTTTGTGTCGATTAGCACCTAAATCCTCACTGACCCCAATATTATGCATTACTCCATGCCAAAGAGTCTATTTTTGTAGCTATCACAGGAATCAAACACATGCATTTGAAATAAGCGACCGCAAAGACAAACGCATATGCTGAAGCCAGACGATCGCAAAGACAAATGCATGCGCTAAAAACCGAGCTATCGCATAGATGAATGCATGCGGTGATCGCATGAAAGTTGCGGTGATCAAGCGAATGCAGTGATCATTTGGAGATTGCGGCCACGGAGTGACAGCCATAATAGAAGGGCGATCGCAAGATGGGTAGAATGCGTTGATGCTTCATCTTGATCAAGCTCGGACGCATACCTTGGGAGTATCAACAAGATAAGACGATGTGATATTGTCCATACTGCGACAAAGGCAGCAGTGAGACATAATGCAATAATGATAGCTGTTAGCATTTAAACTCTATAAAATAGCCCCTTGGACCTTCATTTCAAGGCATCCGAGCTTTTTCCTTAAGGAAGAGGTTTGCGATCACAGATGAGAGCATGAGCGAGATTTTCAACGAGAATTCTTCATCTCCGCAAACTAGACCGAGTGACAATCGAAGCTTTCGCCAGAGATAGAGCTCGAGAAAGGCATCTCCACCATTCATCCATGGCACCACCGACAGCCTTGACACAAAGTCTTTCATTTCTTCTCTAACCTCTGTATTGTATTACATTTTAGCTTAAGATATTAAGACATTTTGTAATCAATGCATCTCTTGATTCCTTCAATTCCATCTTCTTCATCATCTTTATCTTTATCATCATTTACCTTCATCGTTTATTTATCAAAGGCAATCGCATACTTAATCGTGTAGCCTTGAGATAGGACGCATGTAGCAACCCACCGAGAGGTGTGCATTGTGCGAGTATAGTGAGTTAATCCTCTTTGCTTGGTGAAAAGGCTGTAGCAACGCTTGTCTATGAGTTCTTGCAATACTTGTCTATAAGTAATTAGTCGCGTCTAACTGCCTGAGAATGTAAGAGATGGAACACACTAAAGCAAAGTATGCATTGTTCCTAGAGATAGGCACAATCTTATGCTCGACGCAACCATGCACTATAGAGATATAATCATGCGGTTGACCACCGAGAGGTATGCGATGCGTTAGTGCGACGAGTTGGGATTACTATGGACAATTCTCTTGCTCTGCCTTAAAATAAAAAGGAAAACTATGGACAAAGATGTGTTGAGCTAACTGATCCGAACTTATGAATTTTCGAACCCCTTTTCTGAAGGATGCCTTTGGTATTTATAGAGCTTCGAGGTGAAGGTGGCTTCTCTCTTATGATTGCTTAGATGGGATGTTTTTAATTCCCTGACTGATGCACCGAATATTTGTCACCGAAAAACTGAATGTACTTGTTATCGTTAGCGGCTATCAGTTTAATTTGCATTCGACCATCATCAGCTTTCTGTCCCATCGCGATTAATTATGCCTTTCACCCAGATGTGCCCACCAAGTTGCGCTGACCAAGTTGTGATAATCCTTCTTGAGCAAATGTTTGTTAACATAATCATCGTAAAGCCTTGCGATATTGCTACGTTCAACCAATGATTTCCTATGATCGCAATTTCTGCCTTCTGTCAACGCATATTCTGCATTAAAATACAAAAATCAACTGTTCCGATGCGATGAACGCATGCGACCGTAATGTAATAAACTTAGTGCTTTTTGGATGCAATCTAACACATTTTATCAACGCAAGCTAACATTGTTTAAGAATTTAGCACTATGATAACGTGCATTTCTGCCTGTTATCAATATGTTGGTGAGGATATAAGCATGACCTTATCATTTGCCCTAATCCATCTATCATACGCATCCTGAACAGTTCGGTTTGTGTTAGAGCATGGAATGGGAGGACAATGATCTATTAAGATGAACCGTAAATCGTTTATCACCAGTATAGTATTCAAATTTGATTTTTCAGGTTTCATAATTGTCCCCAATGAGTTTATCAGACTCCAACAATTGTATTATCGAACTCGTCATTATGAAACTTTAAACAAATTCTATAAGTGAATTTCTTTTAGATCCAATCATGTTTTAGCAAAGTAATAATATACCCAAGATTTATTTTTTTTGCAACAATACTACAGCAAGATATTCTTGACTAAATACTATCTCTAGAATAACTCATATTTCGATAGTCATTTAGCTACCTCTTTTGGTCAGAAATTATTAACACTTAATAATTCTGTAAGTGTAACCCTCCGTTTTTAGACTCAGAGGTCGGCCCTAACTACGCTACCGAAGTGGAGAGCCAATATGGGGAATGTTTGCGAACACAATCACCGCAAAGCATAATTATTATACAATAGACTTCTTATTAAACTATATGGGGAATGCATCTTATTCTTAATAATGGCCAGTAAGTCATACTTTCGTCCCACTACATTAAGGTACTCTCAACTCTTTGAGTAAGACACATCTGACCTGTCTTAACAACCCTTGTTAAGAGTGTTAATTCAATAACTCTTTATTAAATAGGTCTAGAAATCTTTAAATTTTCTATACTTTGATCTAATCAATTTCTAGCCATTTTAAATATCTGAATATTTGCAAATGGCTTTTAATAGTTTGATTCTTAACAGGAATTGCTATGAGATAGAATAAACATAATTTCTGAAAATGAACATTTCATTTACAACAAAAATATATACATTTGTTCTTTACAAGATAACAAAAGCAGGTAACATTATCATTAAGCAGCAACATCTCCCACTGGTTAAGCTGAGCAAGCAGTTCTCAAGAACTATTTTGCCTGTTTAGCTTTCTCTACTCTCTTCTCAACAAGGCACTGAGGGCATTATTCTTCGTTGCAGTGGAAACACTTTCTTTTGTCTGCAGCGTTTTTCTTGCTTTTCTTTCCAACGAGTTTCTTCTTACATTTCCCTTTATTCTTCTTAACATGAATACTCTTACTCTATGAAGAGGAAGCAACATCAGGCTTGGAGGACGTTACCCAAAGTTGTAGGTTTAAGTCGGCAATCTAGCCATTCGAACCCATGCAAATCAAAGGACTGCCCTCATTGGCAGGAGTTCCCAACTCATTCAGGATTAAGGTCTTGTTACCTATGGTCATTCTAGTGAAATGAAATTCTATGTCATGAACAGCGTTATATAATGAGACTAAATACTTTATGGTTCGGTCTTATACAAACTCCTTTGTATAGGACATCCCTGCTCGCATGTCTTCAAATGAATGATCAGGATCAGACCATCTGTAGCACTTTACAACACTTGTAATTTCTACAAAGCGGGTCGTATCCCTAGTGTCACCAGGATAAGGTTTACCTCCTTTATTTATATACTACGGACTATTTAGGTTATTACTTAAAGCATGATCTACTTCTATGTCTCCATATACATGCTTAAGTTACAACGACAACCAAGGATCTTAGTTTATTGGTTTATAGTAAATGCAATTAAAATATCTCATATTTCATAGACAACAGTAAAGAAAATATCTCATATTATTACTTCACAAGCATTTGATCATACAGATGTTTACAAATTACAGGACCCTACAAGATTTAGGGCATCAACCCCAACAAAAAAGGTAATTTAGAACTTTAGAAACAGAGGCTAATTTAGTCCAGAGGCACTAAGAGATTGAATTTTTGTGAACACTGTGTGTTTGAAAAGTAAAAAGGGCAGAAATTTGTGAAGGGAACTCACTCTATCATTGAAATTCTTACTTACATTCATGTTGACTTTTGAAGGCCAACAAAGACTCAATCATGGAGTGGTTCAAGGTATTTTCTTTCCTTAATAATTGACTTCTCAAGAAAGGTTTGGGTGTTTATGCTAAAAACTAAGACCAAACTTTTGTCAAATTAAAAGCTGGAAATCTATTGTTGATAATCAATCTAATAAGAAAATAAAATATGTGAGAACAAACAATGGACTGGAGTTCTTAGACCATGACTTTAATAATTTTTGTGCTGAGAATGAAATAACTAGACACAAAATAGTAGCCTATACCCCACAACAAAATGGAGTAGCTGAGAAGATTAACTAAACTATTCTAGAAAGGGTCAGACGCATGATTTCAGAAGCAAAAGTAGTCGAGTCTTTTTGGGTAGAGGCAGTAGCTATAGTTATTTTTACAAGCATAGAAGTCCTTATACAGCTATTGATTTTAAAACACCTGAGAACGTTTGACCAAGATATCCCCTTAACCTCGCATTCCTAAAGCCTTTTAGCTTTATGGGCTATATACATGTCAGACAAGGGAAAGTTCAACCAAGGACAGTGAAATGTATGTTCATTGGCTATCTAGAAGGAACTAAAGGGTTCAAGTTGTGGGATTTCAGATCTAATCGAAGTGTTATCAACATAGATGTTATATTCAGAGAAGAAGTACTCTATATGGATTCTACAAATCCTAAATCAGCTGAATCAGGTGATGGAATAGTGATTTAAGACCATTATGAAGTGGAACTTACTAATGCTCATCAGACTCCTTCAAATCTCATTCGAACTGATCACCCTAATCGACTTGAAAAAGAGACAGGGATAGAAATGGAAACTCAAAAATCACAACCTCAAGACCTAATAGGCTATACCCTAACAAGAGACAAAAGTAGAAGAGAAAGAAGTCCATCTTAGAGAGAGATGATGACTATATAACTTTTGCAAATTTATGTGATGATCTAGATGATGATGAACCAAGGAGTTATGAAGAAGCCATCAAAAGTAAAGAGAAGAAATAGTGGGTGAAGGCCATGAACAGTGAAATGAACTTTCTATATAGAAATGAAGCCTAGATCCTAACTTATTCGCCTCCTAAACAGAAAGTGGTGACTTATAAGTGGATTTTCCAAAAGAAACTAGGGAAACAGATGAAGGTGGAGTTAGGTTTAAAGTTAGATTTATGGCTAGAGGGTATACTCAAAGAGAAGGGCTAGACCATAATGATATTTTCTCTCCTATGGTGAAACATATTTCTATTAGAGTACTCCTAGCTTTAGTGGCCTGTATGAACCTAGCACTAGACCAGCTTGATGTGACCACAACTTTCTTACATGAAAAGCTAGAAGAAACCATATATATATCTCAGCCTAACGGGTACAAAAAGAAAGGGGCAGAAGACCATGTGTGCCTACTAAAAAATTCTCTTTATGGACTCAAGCAGTCTCCTAGGTGTTGGTATAAACGTTTTTCTCAACCCTACACTTCAAAAGGAGTAGTTATGACTCTTGTGTTTACATAAGAGAATGGTCAAACAAGGAAGAAGTATATCTTCTCCTTTATGTTGATGATATGTTTTTGGTTGGCTATGAAGGAACTAGATGAAATCAAAGCTCAAATGAGCAAAGAGTTTGACATGAAAGAACTAGGGGCTGCAAAAAAATTCTAGGCATGGAAATTTATAGAAACAGAAGCAAAGGAAAATTATTCCTTTGCCAATCAGAATACACTTCTAAAGTCTTAAAAAGGTACAACATGGCAGAAGTTAAAGCTATCTCTATCCCCCCTTGCAGAACACTTTAAACCATAAGTCTAAGATTCTTCCACTACTGAAGATCAGAAAAAAAAAAAAAAAAAAAAAAAAAAAGAAAGAAAGAAAAAACAGTAGAGAGAATTCCTTATTCAAATGCTACAGGTAGCCTCATGTAGCTAATGGTGTGCACTAGACCTGATTTAGTTCACTGTTCTAGCTTAGTGAGTAGGCATATGACCAATCTAGGGAAAGCACATTGGGAAGCTACTAAATGGGTATTCAGCTACCTAGTGGGAACTCAGAAAAAGGGCCTCTTATATAGACACCCTGATACAACAATCTTATGCCTATCAGGCTTCTCTGACTCAGATTTTGCTGGTGATCTAGACAAGAGAAGGCTACTCACAAGGTATATTTTCCCATTTAGAGGTAATATTATCAGCTGGAAATATAATCTATGGGCTATATTGGCTTTATCCACTATAGAGGCAAAATTCATTGCATTAACAGACCCTATAAAAGAAGCTAAGTGGCTACAAGGATTTCTATCAGACTTTGTTTGGCTTCAAACAGAATACAATAAACATAAAATGTACAAACAAAGAACCCTCAATTTCATGACAGAACCAAACAAGTAGACATACGAATGCACTTTATCAGAAATGACGTAGAAAAAGGCGAAATCAAAATGAAAAGTACAGATAGAAGAAAATTTATCTGACTGCCTTAGCAGTGGTACGTTCTAAGCTCGATTACTTTCTAGGTCTAATCAAAGTAGTAGAACGTTCAACTGAAGAATAAAATTGTAAGAACAAGATCAAGGAAAGGTAAGTTTTTAGCTCAATGTGGAGATTTTTAAAGAGGAAATGAGCTAAAAATTACTTAAATAAATCAAACTCCAGCTGGATAATTTTTTTTAAAATAGATTTATTTTTGAAATCCACTTGAAAAAAAAAAAGAGAGAGAGAAGAAGAAAAAAGGACATTGAGATCAGGACCTGCTCGTAGTTGGATCTCCGCATGACACCTGTGGGGGCGAGCCATAATGAAGGTGAGAATCATGATCAACGTAGAAAATGATTAGTCGTAACTCCACTGCCTATGTTCAAAATTTTCGAAGACATGAATTAAGTCTGAAAAGAGCAGCTTATCCGTAGTTGGATGTCCGCATTGAAGGAACTCTTATCAAAGAGTACCTATGAGTGAATACAAGATCGTTCCAAATTCATTATGACAAAAATACCGCATTCACAAACAAACAACAAGTTATGCATATACTAAAAAATTATGGCATGCTAAATACAAATAAATAACAAAGGAACAAGAGACATACCTCTTGAAGAACTCTTCTTTGCTTTATCCCTCGCACTCGCTTGGAATCACACTTTTCGTTGTCGCTATGCATGCAAAGCCAATCGTCCACCAAATCTCACTGTTGCTCACCATCGAATGGTCTTCTACATAAACACGCAGTAAGCAAGAAACCACCACTCAGTAACCTCAGTATTCTCGGAGTGAGAATCCAAGAGGTGTGGGCTCTGTTACATTTGGTAGAGAGGAGGAGGAAACTACAATCGTATTCAACGACCAAGCAAGTGAGAGAGATTTTGTGTCTATCGTATAGATGGGTGCATAATCATTTAGTAAAGGATGCACAATTGTTTAGGTAATCAGGTCTGATCGTTTAGACGATCGTTTAGGTAAAATCACTCTCGCACTCAATCGTTTTGTAAAAGCTACACGATCGTTTAGGTCGACTGCACATGTACAAGATCGTGTAAGAAAACTTGAGCTATTGTGTAGACTCTCGTTTGCTATACGATGAGTAGTGTACAACTTGTGAAGCTATTATCTGATCTCTTTGCAAAATGAAAACTATTTTCATTTTATCCTTCAGTTATGAAAATTGAATTCAACCTCCCACTTTCACATACGGTTATGGAGAAAAACCACCAACAATTATCTCATAATTGTTTAATTATAAATAAATATAATCATATTATATTTATAACCTATAGTTTTGATATTACATCATATGCAACATATAAACCATATTCTCCTCCACTAGATATAAATCATATTTATATCCTTTTTCTCCAATTAATGTATCTCATTTCAACTATATCATATATAAATGACCAGTTTAATCATATCATATATAATCAAACTCCGTCCTGTCAATTTGAACATTTCAAACCGACCCAAAAAATGATTCTCAACTTGAATCCATCGAGCTACCAAGGGGATCTTATAGACCTATGGCTTAAAGCTCTAATAGTACGTGAATAGCTGATTAAACTCTTTAACCATGAGATCCACCATCCGTTAACTACCAAGCACTCCACTAAAGATCGACAGCTGCATTCTTCTCACCATAGATATATTTCTTTTTCCATTGGATATAACTAGTCAATAGTACGATAACCCTTCACAGATGCTCATAAGTACAACTAAGCCAATTTACTGTTTTGCGCCTGTAGATACATCTGACTCCTTAAGTATCATTGATCCCTTTAATGAACAATACAACATAGTTCTACTATGTGTAGACACCTCTCAGGCTATGAGAATATGTGTGGTGCCACATCGTTCAAGATCCAAAATCAGACCTTAAGGGAGAAATCTATCTACTTACCCCTGCTTCGGGGAAAGAGTGAATTCCATCTTGTGTAACTGAGTTCCTAGCTCCCAAATCAGACAAATCCCTAAAGTGGTAGGTTTGAGTCAACAATCTAGTCAATCGCACCCATGCAAATCAAAGGACTGCCCTCAAAGGTAGTTCCTCACTAAGGATTATGGTCATGTTACCTATGGTCATCCTAGTGATGTGAAGGTTCATGTTATATAACGAGACTAAAACACTTTGTGGTCCGGTCTTATACAAACTCCTTTGTATAGGATGCCTCCACTCGTATGTCCCCACATGAATGATTAGGATCAGGCCATCTGTAGCAAGTCACAACATTTGTAACTCTTCTACAAAGTGGGCCACATCCATAGTGTCACCAGGATAAGGTTTCTCTACTATATCCATATACTACAGACCATTTTGGTTATCACATAATGCATGATCCACATGTATGTCTCCATATATATTCTTAAGTTACAAAGAAAACCAAGGATCTTAGTTTATTGGTTTGTGGTAAAGCAAATAAAACATCCTATGTTTCATAGACAATAGTGAAGAAAATATCATATATTATTACATCACAAGCATTTGTTCAATATAGTGCTTACAAACTACAGGACCCAACGAGAGTTTAGAGCATCAACCCCAACACGCATGACACCCGCGAGGGCAAATCAAAACGAAGGTGAGAACTCAGATCAGCACATGATCAAACCAAAAGCCAAAAGCCAAAGAGAATCTTTTTACTAAACTTTAAAACCAAAAGCCCTTTCCTGAAAGGGATTTTTTTAAAAAAGATAAGCTTGCTGCATCTAAAGGCTGGAAATATTTCCATAGATAAAAGAATAAAATGAAGGAAAATACTGGTCTAGAAAATCTAGAATAGCGGGCACTTTGAGAGGTCTAGACAATGTGTCAAAACTATCAAGAAATATTAGGACTTTAAATACATGTTTGAGGACAAACATTGTTTTAAATTTGGGGGTGTGATAACTTATACAAATACAAGTTATTACCTCTTTCATCTTAAAAAATTAGGAAATAACTTGGAAAATGCGACAACTTGGTAAGAAATTCATGAAATTAATTATATCATGCGATCATATTCGTACAAAATCTCACAATCCACGAAAGATATAAATATCGTGCTTTTTGGGTGTAGGAAATCTATTTATACGATCACAAGGTATCACCACAAAGGAATTCCTAAGAATCACATAGTTGAAAACATAACCTCATGCAATAGAAGATGACATGATCAAGTTGGTAGCTTACAAGAAAGCTTCACGGAAAAGCCAATGAACATTAGAGATGGAGCAGACGGCGCATCAGAGTATGAAAATTAATGCATCATGTCAGTACAATCATTAGTGAGAGAGAAAGAAGTGCTCTCTGACACCTATAAATGCTCAACGAGATTTCCATGCAAAAGATAACGAAGATATTGGAGGAAACTTTGCACAATTTCTCACTTCATAAACACTTCCCTTCGCGCCTTCATGAAATCTTGGGTGAAAGCTCAAGATTTCTTCCAGAAAAAAAATGGGAGACTTCACCTTCAGTACAATCTTGTGAAACAATCATTTACAAAGCCAGAAGGATCAAAGAATTGCACCACACGACATCTCTATCTATTTTCCTTTGCTATTGTTGGTATTTATATTGTGTAAAATGTTAAAAAACTTCTTTTATCAATATGAGTTCATCGATAGTATTTTGTTTATCCATCTCTTCATCTTTTACCATGAGTAACTAATTTTCTTATAGGTTGAGAATATTGCAACTAATGTGAACTACGTAAAGCTTAATCATATGTTTAACTTATTTTATGTATTCTTTATAAACTATTTGAATAAGTCAAAAGATTATTCTAAATAGAATGAATCTATGTTTAAAATAGCAAAGGATTTAGACTCCATAAAACAAGAAGAGATTATCTTTAGAAATAAAGAGACATTTTTTGCATCAAATACTCATCGCATGCATCCTAGCAATAAGATATGGTGGCTGTTAGGATTGGTGTCTTAATTCTCCCGGAGTCTCGTTGTTTATAATTATATACATTGTTTATGAACAAAATAATTGTTATTTCATTCAGGCATTTACTCATATCCAATAAACAAAGCTCCATGGTTATCTTATGTAAACTTAAGCATGTATATGAGATATACAAGTGGATCATGCCTTATGTGATAACCTAAATAGGTTTGTAGTATAAGGATTAAGGTGGGATACCTGATCCTAGTGACACTACGGATACGACCCACTTTGTAGGGGTTTGCAAGTGTTGTAAACTACTACAGATGCTAGATCCTGACCATTCATGTGGCTGTCTCTTATACACATCTAGATGTGTATAAGAGACAGCAATAGTGAGACGACCCACTTTGTAGGGGTTTGCAAGTGTTGTAAACTACTACAGATGCTAGATCCTGACCATTCATGTGGAGACAAGCGAGTTAGGGTGTCCTATAATAAGAGTTTGTATAAGACCGAACCACGAGATGACTAGACTTTGTATATAACGTCGTTGATACTGGAGACTTACATCTCACCTAAACAACCATAGGCGACATGACCTCAATCCTGAGTGTTTTAGGAACTCCTGCCTTTGAGGATGGTTCTTTGATTAGTATGGGTGAGAATGGCCAGATTTCCAACTCAACATGCCTACCTTTTTGGGCACTTGTCTAATTTGTGAGCTAGGAACTCAATTACACAAGATGAAATTCACTCCTTCCCCGAAGCAGGGGTAAGTAGATAGATTGCTCCCTTAAGGGCTGATTCCGGGGCTTGAACATAGTGGACACAACTTCTCTTTGGAAGAGAGAACTCAGTCATAGTAGGACTATGATTTATGTTCATTAGAGGGATCAGTGGTACTTAAGGAATTAGATATAACTACAGGGGCATAACGGTTATTGGCCGAGTTGTACTTACGAGCGATCTGTGAAGGGTTGTTGCATTGTTGATTGGTTAGGATGGACACATAATATATCTGTAGTAAGAAGAGTTCAGTTGTCGGTCTTTAGTGGAGTGCCTGGTAGTTAATGGATGGTAGATCCCGTGACTAAAAAGTTTAGTCAGTTATTCACGTTCCATTGGAGCCACGAGCTATAGATCCATAAGGTCGCCTTGGTAGCTCAATGAATTCAAGTTGAGGATCAATTCTTGGTGTTGGTTTGAAATGTTTAAATTGATAAGGGGTAATTCGATTATATATGATATGATCGGTATGGTGTATGAGATACATCAACTGGAGAATTAATGTAAATGAGATTTACATTAAGTGCCATGTAATAGAAAAAGAGCTATGGTTTATATGTTTTATGAGATGAAATATTAAAACTATAGGTTATAAATATATTATGTTAAGTTAGTTATCATTTATATTTATAATAATATTAATTATTGCATAATTATCTCTTTTTCTTTAATAACCAATTGAGTGGAAGGTTATTGTTGGTTTCATGGTAACCGTGAGATAAAAGAAAAAATATTTTTCTAATTTTGGTAAGATTTGCAAGTTGTGAATTTGAGATTTCCAATCTCGGAAATTACTCACGGATAGTTGACAAGTAAATCAGATTTACAAAATGACGGCTTAGAGAGACTAGATGATCGTGGGGTGTTCTTACACGATAGACAATTAGCTAGACGATTGCATGGATTTTGCTAGACGATCGCATAGCTTTTGTTAAACGATTTGATATCGACCTATACGATAGGTTGTTTCATCTCCCACTTGCTCAATCATTTACATGATTGTTTCTCCTCCGATTTCTACCTCTAACCAAGTCCACAAAGAGCCCACCCTCTGGATTCTCACACCGAGAATACGAGGTAACCTTCTTGGTGGTGTCTTACTCAACTCGACACAGTCACGGTTTTGTGGAGGTATTCACGGTGTTCGGGGTGTTCGTGACCTTGGTGATAGCTTTGTTTGAGTTTGTTGTGATCGTACAGTATAGCGGTCATGTTGTACAAGCATTCGAGTGGTTCTGTGTTGCTGTGATCGAGAGTTCGTGATCAAAGAACTTGTAGATGAGTCTTCAAAAGTTTGTTAATTCCTTCCTTTCATCATGTATTAAAGCATGTTGTAATTTCGATTTTATGCATAACCGTATGTTTCCGTTTGTGATTGTAATTGTAATGTTCATATACAATTGAAATTTGGAAAGATTCTTCCGTTGCTCATGGAAATTCTCATGTCTGATTTCCTTCAATTGGTATAAGAGCCAAATTGTTCTGATATTCCAAATTTCAATTTTGTTTTAAACTTCTTTTACAGTCGTGGTGGGTTTTATGCATTTGTGTTTAATTGTTAAATGCTTTTGTGGATGGAGTCAATGGATATTTACGAGTTTAATAGCCTCTATTTAAAGATTTCTTTCAATTACGAAGTCTTAAATTGTAAGGGCCCCTGTGTTTTTTAACTTACTATCGAGTCTATAATTCAAAGTGTTTGAGTTAGTCGAGTCGTTCGTGATGAAGTTTTGAAGTATGAAGATGAGGTTTTCAGCGAAGAAGAATACCAAGTGTTGGTCATGTTGGGTAGCCTCAGGTAAATGATCGTTCAGATTTATCTAAACGATCGTGTAGATTTTTCTATACGATCGTGTAGTATTTACTAAATGTTTAGCTGATGCTAAACGATAGGGTAAATCGCTTACTCTAGCGCGTAACGTTGGTTGTCCGATCGCGTAGACGTTGGAGGTGGACGATCGTAGTGGGAGCATATGATACTCATTGTTTAGTAAAAGGCGTGCGTTAGACGATCATATAGTCAGCATGCCTTATCGCATAGTTACTACCTACAAGATCACGTGCTATACGATACAAAGGCGCTCGCTCAGCGATCATTTAGACGATGGTGCTTTGCCGCATCATTGTCATTTAGACGATCGTATAAAGTTTGAATTGTGCACAACGCGCTAGACGATCGCGTACCTCATGCTTCATCGCTTAGTAAAAGGTACACAATCGTTGCTAAATGATCGTTTTTCTCTGGGAGCGTTGGTAAAGGATAGAGCAAAGCATTGTTCTTTCGTGTAGACGATCGTGGGGTGTTTGGTGCATGATGAGTGAAGATGCGTTGCTTCGCCTGGACGGTTCAAGACTCGGTTCACCTATTGAACCGAAGACTCCTTGTTTTGTAATAGTTAGCTTTACTTTTGAGGATTTGAGGCAATTTTACCCGGTTCATCAACTTTTTGTTTATTATACATGTGATGTAAGGTGTATATATGGAAAAATGATTGACATATAGTTTAAAAACCCACCTTAGGTTGTGCAATTATTCATGCATCATGTATTATAAGTGTTATAGTCTTGCATGAAGAAATTACATGGAAACATGCACATGCATCATGAAATATAAGCGTTATATTTTGCATGCAGTGAGCATATTCATGCATCATCCTTTTATTATAAACGTTATAGTATAAGGGTGAATGGAAGCATGTTGTGCTTGTTTCATTGCTGTTTTGTATAAGCGTATATAAAAGAGGTAGCAATGAATGAACAATGCATTGAGCATGACACTTAGGCCATTTATAATCATTATGAATGCTTTGTATGTGTTTAGCTTTGTGTTATGGTTTTGGTTGTTTCCGTTTATAAGTGATATAAAGGAAATTAGAACTAAAATCAATAAGAAAGAGTTGCATGCGGACCTAGGGTGAACTCATTTTTTTTAAAAAGGTTTTAAAAATTGGATTGAGATAGACCTAAGTTCAAATGGCTCTAAAGAGTTTAGTAACCTAGATTAATCTTTTAAAATCGGTTTAATAGGATTAAATTGATTGGCATAAAAGATTAAATTTCTTTTAAATCTATCTATAAGGGATCTTTTGTCTAAGGCAGGTTCTGTCTAGGCTGGGGTTCTTAAGCTGACAGAAACAGAACACCCTTACCTAGGAACCTACCTGGAAAGAGAATTAAATAAATTTTCTACAAGCATGAGACAATTGGTCAAAGACTCCGTTAAATAGTTTAATAGATGATGATAAAAAATTGTTTAACTATACAAAGTAAAAGTTACTCTTGGGAAAACCTAAAAGTCACTTAGTTAAAATCCTTAGCCATGTTTTTTCTAAGTAAACTAAACCCTAGGTTATAAAATACTCAGTGGGAGGAAGAGATGTATCTGATATGTCTATGATTTTGCTCACATTTCTCCCTGTATGTTCACACCGTGAGATTCATGCTTGGCCTCGTGATGCCTGATAACGGGCAGAAATGCACGTTATCATAGTACTAAGTTCTTAAAAAATGTTGGATTGTATTGATGAAATATGTTAACTTGCATCCATTACGAACCAATTTCATAATATTGCGTTCACATGCGTTCAGCGCATTAGAATAGTTGATCTTTATATTTTTGTACAGAATATGTGTTAATGCAATGCAAGAATTACGATCATAAGAAATCATTGGTCGAGCACAACTTCACCGCAAGGCTTTGCGTTGATTGTGCTCGCAAACATTCGCCCACGAAGGATCGTCGCAACATGATCAGCGCAACATGGTGGCCGCATCTGGGTGAAAGGCCAATTAAGAGCGATGGGACAGAAAGCTGATGACAGTAGAATCCAAATTAAGTTGACAGCCGATAACGATCACAAAATACATTCAGTTTTTTCGGTGACAATTATTCGGCGCATTAGTCAAGAATTAAAGCTGTCCCATTTGTACAACCAAGAGAGAAGCCGCCTTTCATCATGGATGCTCTATAAATAAGAAGGGTTTTTTTCACAGAAGGGGTTCACATTTTTTACAATCTTTTGTTCCACAACTTTACATCGTTGTCCATAGTTTTCCTTTTCATTTTAAGGCGGAGCAAGAGAAGAGTGGTGGCGCTGGAGATCGCTCAAGGCAACTCGAGAGAGAACCTTAAGACATAGGAGCAGAGAGTGGGCTGAATTTCGCGAGAGCGAGATTATCATTTTGAGCACGAGTAGAAAAACAATGTAAATGCCTGGCAGCAAGAGATTTCTACCAGGCTCTTTATTCTATACTTGCATTGTTATTTTATACTTCATCTTCATATTTATACAATAGAAGTTCTATTTCTACATCTATTCACTCTCTTAATATGCATGAGTAGCTAAACTAGTCGAATGGGTTGAGAAGAACTAAGCTAACATGACCTAGGAACTTCATTGCTTGCAATTGTCTTGTTTTATGCTGTGCAAAATACCCTTTAGAGTTACTCGAGAGAGAATCTAAAGAAAGAACCTAATGACTCAAGAGAGCTAGGTTAGAATCTAAACTCGAAAGAGCAAGATTAGACTTGCATAATCAAGAGATAGGGACTTAGAGATAAGCTCTGTTTGTCTATTTGCATCGTGTGCATCCTAGAGATAGAAATGCACGTTATTAGAGTACTAAGTTCTTAAACAATGTTGGATGGCGTTTATGAAATATGTTAACTTGCGTCCATTAAGCACTAATTTCATAATATTGCAGTCGCATGCGTTCAGCACATTAGAACAGTTGAACTTTGCATTTTTTTTGTAGAATATGCGTTAACGCAATGCAAGAATTGTGATCATAAGAAATCATTGGTCGAGCGCAACTTCACTGCAAGGTTTTGCGTTGATCATGCTTGCAAACATTCGTCCAAGAAAGATCGCCGCAACCTGGTCAGTGCAACATGGTGGACACATCTGGGAGAAAGGCCAATTAAACGTGATGGGAAAGAAAGTTGATGACAGTCGAATCCAAATTAAGTTGACAGCCGATAACGATCACAAAGTACATTCACCTTTTTCGGTGACAATTATTCGGCGTATCAGTTAGGAATTAAAGCTATCCCATCTATACAACCAGGAGAGAGAAGCCGCCTTTCACCATGGATGCTCTATAAATACCAAGAGCATTCTTCAGAGAAGGGGTTCATCGTTTTTACAATCTTTTGTCCCACAAGTTCACGCTGCTGTCCATAGTTTTCCTTTTCATTTTAAGGTGGAGCAAGAGAAGAGTGGTGGCACTAGAGATCGCTCAGGGCAACTCGAGAGAGAACCTTGAGGTGTACGAGTAGAGAGCGAGATTATCATTTTGAGCACGAGTAGAAAAATAGTGTAAACGCATGGCAACAAGAGATTGCTACCAGGCGCTTTATTCTATACTTGCATTGTTATTTTGTACTTCATCTTCATATTTATACAATGGAAGTTCTATTTCTACATCTGTTCACTCTCTTAATATGCATGAGTAGCTAAACTAGTTGAATGGGTTTAGAATAACTAAGTTAACATGACCTAAGAACTTCATTGCTTCCGAATGTCTTGTTTTATGTTGTGCAAAATACCGTTTAGAGTTACTCGAGAGAGAGTCTAAAGAAAGAACCTAATGACTCCAGAGAGCTAGGTTAGAATCTGGACTCAAAAGAGCAAGATTAGACTTTCATAAACAAGAGATAGGGACTTAGAGATAAGCTCTGTTTGTCAACTTGCATCGCATGCATCCTAGAGATAGGAATGATATTATGTGGTCGCCTTATTTGTGTGTGTATTATCCTGTCATCGCATAAATCAGAATAGAGGCTTATGTGTAGGTCCTATAGACTTATCACATATATCGCATGCATTCTAGTATTAGAAACCGTAGCATTCGCATCAAAATATGGTTTACTATTGTATGCATGTTGCATGATCGCAAAGCATGAACGCATTCTAGGAAGTGTTAGCCGAAACCTTTCTCAACTCGTTCACCCCATATTCATCACATCTCCCATTTATCAACTCTTTTCAAACTTCGCAGCATTTATTTATTTTTTTATCAATGCAAACAACAAACGCAACGATTTATTTATTTAACCGGTTACTGCAAAGTTCTTCATAAAAATTACCAATGCAATCTGTTTTCACAAGTCCCATTGTTCGACCCTGGACTTACCAAGAAACTCAGAGGAATTTACACTTGGATTCTGCTGGGGAAACTTGAGTGCACAACGGAATTTCATCAATGCATATCATCCTCATTTCCACTTCATAATACCAACCATCAAGTTTTTTGCGCCGTTACCGGGGACTTCGGCAAAATAGAGTGCTAACAATAATTTTTCTGATTTCTTTGCAGACTCTCAATCTCTGGCGAATTACGACCCGGAGATTGAGAGGACATTTAGAAGGAGATTAAGAGACCACCAATAGTAACCACAATTAAACAAAGACGAGATGGCGGAGCAGCATAGAAATGGAGCACCAAATGATAACAATGTCATTGCGAATCCAATTTTGTTGGCAAACGATCGCAATAAACCCATTAGGGACTATGCATCGCCAAACCTTTATGATTTCTCTCTGGGAATCATGAGGCCTGCCCTCGACAGAAGCAGATTCGAAATGAAACGGGTGATGCTACAGATGATCCAGACTGTAAGACAATTCAGAGGAATGTAAGGCGAGGACCTGCACACCCACCTCCGAAGTTTTATTGAAATCTACAATACTTTTGTGTTCCTGAACTTCTCTGCTGAAGAAGTTTGACTAACGTTGTTCCCATTTTCTCTCTATGATCACGCTAGGAAATGGGCATATTCTCTCGAGCCGGGAGAGATCACTTCTTGGGAATAGGTAGTGGAGAAATTTATGAAGAAGTATGTTCCACCTACCGAGAACGCCAGACGAAGGAAACTGATTACAAATTTTGAGCAAGACATGGACGAATCGTTCAGCGATGCTTGGGCGAGGTTTAAAAGGTTGGTTCGAGACTGTCACATAATGGGTTGCCAAACTACCTTCAAATGGAGATTTTGTATCATGGTTTGAATCTCGCTTTGCAGACCGCTGCTAATGCAGCAGCTGCTGGTGGTCTGCTTGATAAAACATATGATGAGGCGAAGAATATCTTGGATCGCATCTCTAAGAACCATGAAGATTGGAGAGAGAGCGACCAGAGATTGAGATTCAAAGACACTGATGCAAACAACGGTGTTATTGCTTCATTACAAAACTATATGACCGCAATGATGAATTTAATCCAAGGAATTGCGATCAGTAGCCCAACACCACAAACTTGGCAAATAAATGAAATCAATAAAAACATCGCAAGATGTGCGACTTGCGGTGATGGGCATGCGATGGAAGATTGCCCGCAAAATCCATAATCTGTATACTTTGTGAAAAACAATCCCTTTTCAAACACCTACAACCCCGGGTGGAGGAACCACCCCAATTTTGCTTGGAAGAATCAACAATAAAATTTCCAACCTGTGGCATGGAAAGAAGGGCCACCAGGATTCTTTCCATGCAACAACAGTCAAACGAGCAATCAAGCAAGTAGCTCACAACAACCACTGCAATCCTCTTCTTTAAAAAGCCTATTGAAGCAATACATAGAGAAAAACGAGATCGTGCTTTAAAGTTAGGCTACGTCCATCTGCAATCTCGAATTATAGATGGGCCAGATTGCGAGTGAGCTGAATGGTAAACCGCAAGGGGCTCTGCCAAGTTCAACTGAACTTCCACACAACCCAGACGGATCAGGTAAAGAGCAATGTCAGGTTGTGACATTGCGCAGTGGGAAAACTGTGGAGGGAGAAAAAAAGGAGCTTAGTAGAACAACTTCCATTGTGACTGAACCTAAGATTGTGGTGACGCGAGAAGAAGAAAGAGAAAACGAAGCAGTAGAATCAGAGGTTGCGTCGACCTCAAAGCCAACTGAAACGGGAATTGTGAAAGTTCCGTTACCCCCTTTTCCACAGAGACTAAGGAAGAAAAAGAATGAAGAGGTACAGTACCAACGCTTCTTATCTATGTTAAAGCAATTACATGTTAATATTCCTTTCAGAAGCGATTGAGGCAATGCCTGCCTACGCCAAGTTTCTTAAGGATATGAAAACTAAAAAGAGGGGAGCTGGAAAATTTTCCACGGTGGTGTTAACGCAAAGTTCTAAATCAATAATTACACTAAAGATGAGCGATCCTGGGAGCTTTACTATTCCTTGCTCCATAGGAGGATTGTACATCGGGCAAGCCCTGTGTGACTTAGGAGCCAGCATAAATTTGATGCCTCTGTCAATGTTTAGACAATTGAATTTGGGGCAACTTGTGGCCACATCAGTGACTCTCCAATTGGCCAACAGATCTCTGGTTCATCCAGAAGGAAAGGTGAAGGATGTGCTGATAACAATTTACAAATTTATCCTACTAGCTGACTTCATCCTTTTAGACTATGAGGCCAACAGAGATGTGGCCATCATTCTGGGGCGACCTTTTCTATCAACGGGTCGTGCTCAAATTGATGTGCATAAAGGAGAAATCACTTTAAGTAATAACGGACAGAAGCTCAAGTTTAATATAATTCGTGCCATGAAGTTTCCAAATGAAGAAGACCTGCAAGATTCTGTTGATGACCTGAGTTTGATTGAAGAAGAAAAGATTAATGAAGAGTATGAAGAAGAGGATGCCAGCGCATCTGTTGTTGCCTGCAATGCGATCATAACAAAAATAAACAGGGAAGAAGAAATGATCACAAAGCAAGAAGTAGAGCCAACAGAAGAAAGAAAAACAACGCAACCTTCTCTAGTGGAGCTACCAACACTTGAATTGAAGACCCTACCAACCCATCTAAAGTATATATTTTTGGGGGCAGAATCAAAACCTGTCAGTTACCATTTCCTCTGTGCTTAACGAAGATCAGAAGAATGCATTGTTGTGCATTGTCAGGAAGCATGTGCGAGAAATTGGTGGACGCTCGCTGACATTTGAGGAATTAGCCCTGCGTACTGCATACACTGTATTCGTCTTGAAGATGACCACAAAGCAACAATTGAACATCAATGCAGACTCAACGTTGTGATGAAGGAGGTCGTCAAGAAGGAGATTATCAAATGGCTACATGCGGGCATTATCTATCCCATAGTAGATAGCACGTGGGTCAGCCCCGTGCAGTGTGTGTCGAAGAAGGGTGGAATGACGATAGTCCCGAATGAGACAACGAATTAATACGGCAAAGGACCATCACTGGATGGCGCATATACATGGACTACTGCAAACTGAATGTGGCCACAAAGAAAGATCATTTTCCTCTGCCGTTCATCGATTAAATGCTAGACCGACTAGCAGGAAATGACTTCCGGGATGGTTATGCCGAATACAACTAAATTATGATAGCTTCAGAAGACCAAGACAAGACCACATTCACCTGCCCATATGGGACATTTGCTTTTCGCCGCATGCCGTTTGGCCTCTACAATGCGCCAAGCACGTTCCAAAGGTGCATGATGGCCATCTTTTCAGACTATCTCGAGAACTCTGTGGAAATACTTATGGATGACTTCTCTGTTTATGAGAACACTTATGAAGTCTGCCTAGCCAACTTAAAGAAGATTTTGAAGAGATGTGAAAAGACGAATTTGGTGCTTAATTGGGAAAAATGTCATTTCATGGTGAAGGAAGGCATAGTGTTGGGACATAAGGTCTCCCGAGATGGGTTGGAGGTGGACAAAGAAAAGATTGAAGCAATTGAAAAAGTTCCACCTCCAACCAGCGTAAAAGCTGTGCGAAGCTTCTTGGGGCACGCTGGATTTTTCAGACGATTCGTCAAGGACTTTTCTAAGATAGCACGACCATTGAGTGCGTTGTTAGAAGCGGACAGAAAATTTGAGTTTGACAACAACTGCCTCAACGCATTCAGAGTTTTGAAAGATGCACTGATTACCACACCCGTGTTGATTGTGCCGGACTGGACACGGAAATAATTGACCGGAAGGGGATAGAGAATGTGGGCTCTTCTCCTTCAAGAGTTTGATATAGAAATAATTGACCGGAAGGGGATAGAGAATCAAGTTGCGGATCACTTGTCTAGACTGGAAAATCCTGAGGTTGACTGTAATGAGTCTGAGGTGAGTGTCGTATTCCCGGATGAGTAGCTGTTTCATATAGAAGAATTTCCCTGGTATGCGGACATAGTCAATTATTTTGTTTGTGAGCAATTTCCTGAAGATTACACCTACCATCAACAGAAGAAGCTCAAGAATGAATGCAGACATTATTATTGGGATGAGCCAAATCTGTATAAAAAAGGTGTAAACCAGATTATTCGATTATGCGTACCAAATGCTGCTCAACAACGCATATTGTCACAATGTCACGACTCACCATATGGTGGGCACTTTGGAGGGCAGTGCACTGCAGCCAAGGTTTTCAAAGTGGATACTTTTGGCCTACATTATTCAAGGATGAAGTTGACTACGCAATGAAATGTGATCGGTGTCAACGTACAGGTAACATTTCATGGAAAAACGCAATGCCAAAGAACACTATCTTGGAGCTTGAGTTATTCGACGTATAGGGGATTGATTTCATGGGGCCATTCCCTCCCTCGAATGGTAAGAATTACATTTTATTGGCCGTCGTATGTCTCCAAGTGGGTAGAGGCAATAGCATGCGTCGAAAGTGATGTGGTGGTAGTCTCCCAGTTCCTAAAGAAAAATGTTTTCACTCATTTTGGCACAAATAAATGATGAAGGATCCCACTTAGTCAATCACAATATCGAGGAGCTGTTGCACAAGTACAATATCCTCCACAAAGTGGCCACCGCATACCATCCGCAAAGGAATGGTCAGGCTGAAGTGTCCAATCGAGAAATTAAGTTGATACTTGAGAAGGTAGTAAGGCCTTCATGGAAGGATTGGGCAACAAAACTTGACGATTCGTTGTGGGCATACCGGACTGCATTTAAAACACTAATAAGTATGTCCCCGTATGCGTTGGTATTTGGCAAGGTGTCTCATTTGCCTTTGGAGCTGGAATATAAGGCACTGTGGGCGGTCAAGAAGATGAATTTTGATTTAAAGAAGGCAGGCGAAGCGCAAAAAATGCAATTGGTCGAGCTAGAAGAATGGAGGAACAACGCATATGAAAATGCGATGATTTATAAAGAGCGCACCAAGTGCTGGCATGACCAACGCATATGCAGTAAGGACCTCTAAGTCGGGAAAAAGGTCTTACTTTTCAACTCACGTCTGCGGCTCTTCTCGGGAAAACTAAAGTCACGTTAGTCCAGACTATTCATAATCAGACAAGTATTTCCGCATGGCACAGTTGAATTATCAAATGATGACAGAACCAACATATTCAAAGTCAATGGGCAGAGAGTAAAGGCAAATCATGGAGAAGGCTGGCATCACCAAGTCGACTCCATGAAACTAAGGAACTTTGAATAAAGAAGGAAGTAGGTGGTCCCTACGTTATCAAATGATCGCAACTCATCAGGGACGCAAGTTTTAGGAAACATCTATTCTTCAACTCTTCTCCACTATTCGAAATTTTCACTATATCCTTTCAATCTTTATCTACCCTTATTTTTCTATTTCTATTTCTATAAAAAAAATGCGATAATGAGTTTTATTTTGTTTAAAATAATGTGACCCTCTCTTTGTTTTTCTTTCAATGATCGAGGCGCTGGATTGCGGAGTTGTTATGTGAAGAAGCACTTATCTTACTCCATCGCCGCAAAGATGGATGCGTCAATACATAATGCGGGCGACAGTGCAAAAATTTGGGGATGTATTCTTCCTTACCTTTATTTCAAATTTTATGCTATCACATTGCATTTTAGTTTTCAAAGTTTTATCACTGCATCCTCTTTGATCACCGCAATCATTTGACATAGATAAATTTAGTAGTTTACCGCATTCTGTTTCTTTGCCAAGTATGATTTCAATGATGAAAAATATGCTTCTATTTCTTTCGTATATATTAGAGTCACCTTAGTCTTAAGATAGTCACCTCATGAAATATTTCTCGAAGTTAGGGGTTTGCTAGTTTTCTTTCAAACTTTCTTTACAATGCATTCTAAGAACATCGCATGACTTATTTTAATCTCTTGACAATGAGGACATTGCTGCATTTTAAATTTGGGGGTGAGGTATTAATTTTCGACCTTGCTATTTTGAAACAAAAATATATTTTTAGAATAACAACTCCACTGTCAACATAATGGGAAACCCATGTTGATAAGAGTTAAGTTATGAAAGGCACTTACCCATAGTTGGATGTCCGCATCACATACGTGGGGGCAAGCCAAAAAAAAAGTGAGTCACCAGGATCAACGCATAAATAAATGACTGCAACTCCACTACTAAGTAGGTATGAGTTTAGTCTGAGAAAGAGTGCATTGCTCGTAGTTGGACATCCGCATGACACCCGTTGGGGCAAGCCAAAATGAAGGCAAGGCACTTGGATCAACACAAGGTCAGAAAAAAATATCAATGATGAAAATTTTTACGTACAAGGATAAAATCATTTGACACCCTAGTAGAAAATTTTCTTTTTGAAATAAATCATGCGATGTTCTAGATTTAGTAAATTCCTTTTGAAAGGTAAGTTTGCAGTCCCTAGGTCTTAGAAATATTTTTAGAAGAGACTTGAATAAGACTTAAGGAAATTCTGGTATATAGGATTTGAACGGAGTATTCTTGAGAAATCTAGGAAAAGAACATTGCGGGTGACTTGCTAAAGGAATCTTTAGCTTATGCTTGAGGACAAGCATTATTTAAATTTAGTGGTGTGATAATGGGCAGAAATGCACGTTATCATAGTACTAAGTTCTTAAGAAATGTTGGATTGCGTTTATGAAATATGTTAACTTGCGTCCATTAAGCACTAATTTCATAATATTGCGGTAGCATGCATTCAACTCATTAGAACAGTTGATCTTTGTATTTTTGTGTAGAATATGCATTAATGCAATGCAAGAATTGCGATCATACGAAATCATTGGTCGAGCGCAACTTCACCGCAAGGCTTTGCGTTGATCATGCTCGCAAACATTCACCCAAGAAGGATCGCCGCAACTTGGTCAGAGTAACATGATGGGTGCATCTGGGTGAAAGGCCAATTAAGTGCAATGGGAAAGAAAGTTGATGACAGTTGAATCCAAATTAAGTTGACAGCCGCTAACGATCACAAAGTACATTCAATTTTTTCGGTCACAATTATTCGGCGCATCAGTCAGGAATTAAAGTTGTCCCATCTGTACAACCAGGAGAGAGAAGCCGCCTTTCACCATGGATGCTCTATAAATACCAAGAGCATTCTTTAGAGAAGGGGTTCACCATTTTTACAATCTTTTGTTCCACATGTTCACGCCGCTGTCCATAGTTTTCCTTTTCATTTTAAGGCGAAGCAAGAGAAGAGTGGTGGTGCTAGAGATCGCTTAAGGCAACTCAAGAGAGAACCTTGAGGCGTAGGAGCAGAGAGCGGGCCGACTCTCGCTAGAGCGAGATTATCATTTTGAGCACGATTAGAAAAATAGTGTAAATGCCTGGTAGTAAGAAATTGCTACCAGGCTCTTTATTCTATACTTGCATTGTTATTTTGTACTTCATCTTCATATTTATACAATGGAAGTTTTATTTCTACATCTGTTTACTTTCTTAATATGTATGAGTAGCTAAACTAGTCGAATGGGTTGAGAAGAACTAAGTTAACATGACCTAGAAACTTCATTGCTTGCGATTGTCTTGTTTTATGTTGTGCAAAATACCTTTTAGAGTTACTCGAGAAAGAATCTAAAGAAAGAACCTAATGACTCGAGAGAGTTAGGTTAGAATATGGACTCAAAAGAGTAAGATTAGACTTACATAAATAAGAGATAGGGACTTAGAGATAAGCTCTGTTTGTCAACTTGCATAGCATGCATCCTAGAGATAGGAATGATATTATGTGGTCACCTTATTTGTGTGTGTGTTATCCTGTCATTGCATAAATATGAATAGAGGCTTAGGTGTAGGTCCTATAGACATATCGCATATATCACAAGTGTTCTAATATTAGAAGCCGTAGCATTTGCATCAAGAGATGGTTTACTATTGTATGCATGTTGCATGATCGCAAAGCATGAACGCATTCTAGGATGGTGTTTGCATGAGTCAAAATCAAGGTGGACGGAAATAGTGTTTATAGTAAGTGGGTGAAGGGTGTGTGTCAACACATCCGTCGGTCTCTGTCATTGGTTCACACCGTGAGATCATTCTGTACTCCCTCGTGGCGCCTTGGGAGCGTCCCCCTTCAGATGGGTTTTGTACAGTTGGTCAAGATCAAGGTGAACTCCAGAAATGTATAGGGTCTCTTTAGGTTTTTCCCCAATCGGATTTTTTCCCTTTGGACTGGCTGTTTGAGGTGGACCTCTAGTGTCTAAAATGGCAAGTCACACTTACCAGAGATTGTTAAGTAAGTTAATGATCTCTTGACCAAATCAATGATGGCTAGTTTTTATAGGAACAAGAGTTGTTTTGGTATTAATGATTGGTTGAGAACTTTTAAATTCAGAGGAGAGATAATTGACCACCCTTCTCCAGCTTTTGTCTTAAACCTTTGAAGCGTTATTACGAAACTAGATGTCACACGGGGTTCATATTAGTTTTGCTAAAACCTTATTGGATGTTGTTTGTTTTACAATGGGTATTTGCTTAAAACCTAACGTTGGTCAATGTGTTTTTCTTTTCAGCAACTGGTTAGTATTTACGTTTAGTGCTTTTAATATAACCGACATACAGTGGAAAGAATCGTGTAAAATGTATTTCGTGGCAAACGACCTCAAATTTGTCATGGTTGAGGAATGTCCTCAAGTCATGGCCCTTGATGAACCGCGAAGTGTTCGTAATGCATAAGTGGTGTGGATGAAGGCTAATTCGCCAGCCAGACTTCACATTTTGGCTAAAATACCTAATGTTTTGGCCAAAAAGGTTGAAAACATGGTCATTGCACATGAGATCATAGACTCGTTGCAAGATTTGTTTAAACGTAAGTTATTACTTTTCGAGCACAAAGGGATGGATGACAGAACAAGTAGTGTCAGTTGTTCTGACACTGATCCCACTACTCTCTAAAAGAGGAGGAAAGACAGTAAATCTGATTTATTGGTCTTGGAGACGTGTTTGGTAGAGAATAATGATTCTTCCTGGATCCTTGATTCGGGTGCTACCAACCATGTCAGTTCCTCTTACCAAGGATTCAGTTCCTAGCAAATGTTGCCAAGAAAGATGACTCTTAGAGTCAGCACTGATGAGGTTGTTTCAACTATTGCCGTAGGCAGGCTGAAGTTATTTGTTGACAAGAAACGTTATCTGTTACTAGATAATGTTTTTGTAGTTCCTCATATTAAAAGGAACTTAATCTCAATTTCTTGTTCATTGAACAAGGGTATACCGTCTCTTTTTCTGATAATAAAGTGTTTATTTTCAAGAATGGAATGGAGATTGGTTTTGGTTCATGGAAAGAAACTTATATGTATTAAGGTCATTACTCATAAAGGCCTTATTTAACACTGAAAAGTTCAACAACTAAAAGACCAAAGGATTCTCCTAAGGAAAATGCCCATCTTTGGCATCTTAGTGTATGAATCATGCCTCAAAGGCAAGATGACCAAACGACCTTTTACTGAAAAAAGTTACAGAGCCAAGGAAGCCTTGGAGCTTGTACATTCAGACCTCTATGGTCTGATGAATGTTAGGGCTCGGGGTGGGTATGAATATTTCATCTCTTTCATAGATGATCATTCAAGGTACGGGTATCTTTACCTAATGTAACGTAAGTCTGAAGCCCTTGACAAGTTCAAGGAGTATAAGATTGAAGTTAAAAACTTGTTAGGTAAAAAGATAAAAACACTACGATTTGATCGTGGTGGAGAGTATATGGACCTCCAATTCTACAACTATATGATAGAACAAGGGATTGCGTCCCAACTCTCGGCCCCAGGTACACCTCAGCAGAATGGTGTATCAAAAAGAAGAAACAGAACCTTGTTGAACATGGTTCGGTCTATGAAGAGTTATGCTCAAATTCCTGACTCGTTTTGGGGGTTTGCAGTGGAGACTGCATGTTATATCCTGAACAACGTTCCCTCGAAAAGTGTTTTTGAAATACCTTTAGAGTTTTGGAGAGACTGTAAAGGTAGTTTACGCCAATTCAGAATTTGGGGTTGTCCAACACATGTGCTCGTGACTAACCCAAAGAATTTGGAACCGCGTTCGAAGATTTGCCTCTTTGTAGGCTACCCCAAGGAAACGAGAGGTGCATACTTCTACGATCCGAGTGAGAACAAATGGTTTGTTTCTAAAAATGCTATCTTCTTGGAAGAAGACCACATAAGGGATCATAAGCAACGAAGTAAGCTCATTTTGCAAGAGATTTTTAGTGAGACTAAGACTAATTAGGGTTCAATAAGAGTTGTTGAATAGACTGACAAATCAACAAGAGTTGTTGAGGTCGGTACATCTAGTTAACAAGCTCAAGAGTTGAAATTGCCTCGATGTAGTGGGAGGGTTATAAACCCAACGGATCGCTACATGGGTTTAACTAAAGCCTAGAACGTCATTTCTAATGATGGGATCGAGGATCCATTGTCTTTTAAGAAAGCAATGAAGGATGTTAACAAGGATGGGTGAATTAAAGCCATGAACCAAGAAATGTAGTCTATGTACTTCAATAACGTCTGAGAGCTTGTTGATCTACCTGATAGGGTAAGACCTATCGGGTGTAAGTGGATCTATAAGCGAAAGAGAGGTGTTGATGGAAAGGTTCAAACCTTTAAGGCTCAACTCGTCGCAAAGGGTTATACCTAAGTTGAGGGAGTTGATTATGAGGAAACTTTCTCACTTGTTCTCATGCTCAAGTCTATCAAGATACTTCTGTCCATAGCCACATTTTATGACTATGAATATGGAAAATGGACGTCAAGACTGCCTTTCTTAATGGTAATCTTGAAGAGACCATCTATATGACTCAACCAAAGGGGTTCATAGTTTCAGATCAAGAGCAAAAAGTTTGCAAGCTTAATAGGTCCATTTATGGGCTGAAACAAGAATCTAGATCATGGAACATTAGATTTGACACTGCAGTCAAGTCATTTGGCTTTGATCAGAATGTTGATGAGCTTGTGTCTACAAGAAAATCATCAACAGCTTAGTAGCTTTCCTGGTACTATATGTGGAAGATATTCTAGTCATTGGGAATGATGTAGGGTATCTGACTGACATTAAGAAATGACTAGCTACCAAGTTTCAAATGAAAGATTTGGGTGAGGCACAGAATGTTCTAGGGATCTAGATCATTCGGGATCGTAAGAACAAGAGGTTAGCCTTGTCTAAGGCATCATACATCGATCAAATTTTGATCAGGTACAGGATGCAGGATTCCAAGAAGGGTTTCTTACCCTTTAGGCATGCAATCATTTTGTCTAAGGATAAATGTCCTAAGACACCTCACGAGGTTGAGAAGATAAGACAAATTCCCTATGCTTCAGCTGTAGGAAGCTTAATGTATGTACCAGACCTGACATTTGCTATGCAGTAGGGATTGTCAGTCAGTATCAGTCCAATCTAGGATTTGATCACTGGCCAGTGGTCAAGACCATCCTCAAGTATCTTCGGAGAATGAGGAACTACATGCTCGTGTATGGAGATAAAGATCTGATCATTACAAGATACACGGACTCTGACTTTCAGACCGATAGAGATTCTCGCAAATCGACATCGGGGTCAATTTTCACTCTAAATGGAAGGGTTGAGTATGGCGAAGCATCAAGAAATGATGCATCGCGGACTCCACTATGGAAGCCGAATACATAGCCGCTTGTGAACAGCTAAGGAGGTCGTTTGGCTGAGGACATTCCTTTCAAATTTGGAAGTTATTCCAAATATGGATTTGTTTATCACTCTGTATTGTGATAACAGTGGGGCTGTGGAAAATTCGAAGGAGCCTCAGAGTCATCGTCGGGGCAAGCATATAAAGCGAAAATACCACTTGATCAAAGAGATTGTGCATTGCGATGATGTGATAGTCACGAAGATCGCGTTGGAGCACAATGTTGCTGATCCCTTTACAAAGGCTCTCACGGCTAAAGTGTTCGAGGGTCATCTGGAGAGTTTGGTTCTGCGGGACATGCAGCTTCTTGTCTAGGGCAAGTGAGAGATGATACTGGGGTATGTCCTAGTTTATTGTACATTTTACATGTTTTCCCTTGTATTTTACATTATTCTCCCGAGGCATTAGAACAAGTGGGAGATTGTTGGGATTGGTGTCCTAATTCTCCCGGTGTCCCGCTATTTGTAATTATACACATTGTTTATGAATAAAATAATTAGTATTTCATTCTAGCATTTACTCATATCCAATAAACAAAGCTCCATGGTTATCTTATGTAAACTTAAGCATGTATATGAGATATACAAGTGGATCATGCCTTAAGTGATAACTAAATAAGTTTGTAGTATAAGGATTAAGGTGGGATACCTGAGCCTGGTGACACTACGGATACGTGATAACTGGCAGAAATGTCAGTTATTATAAGCCTTTTATTTAGAATTATGAGGGCTAATAGGTAGAAACCGCAGTGATAATACTTAGAATTTGTGCACCTAAAACCTCACTGACCCAATCTTATGCGTTATTCCGTGCTAGAGTGTATTTTTGTAGCTATCGCAGGAATCAAACGCATGCGTTTTTAATAAGAAATCACAGACAAACGCATGCGCTGAAGCCAGGCGACTGCAAAAGACGAACGCAGATGGCAACCCCATGCGTCCAACGCATGGAAGTTGAGGTAAACACATACGTCTAACGCATGGAGAATGCGGTGAACAAATAGAGATTGCGGCCACAGAGTGACAGCCATAATAGAAGATCGCAAGATGGGTAAAACGCGTTGATAACTTTAGCTAAATTAAGCTTGGATGCATACCTTAGGCGTATCAACAAGATAAGGCGATGTGACAACACCCATACTGCGACAAAAGCAGCAGTGAGCCATACCTTCATCATTACAGCTGTCAGCGTCCAAATTCTATAAATAGCCCTTGAGACCTTCATTTTGAGACATCCGAGCTTCTGCCTCAAGGCATAAGTTTGTGATCATAGATGAGAGCTTGAAAGAGGTTCCTAGTGAGAATTCTTCATCTCCACAACCCAGACTGAGTGACGATCGGAGCATTCGCCAGAGATAGAGCTCGAGAGAGACATCTTCACCATTCAACCATGGCACCACCGGTAGCCTTGACGCAGAGTCCTTCATCTTCCTTCTAATCTCTGTATTGTATTACATTTTAGCTTGAGATATTAAGATATTTTGTGATTAATGCAAATCTTAATTCCTTCATTACCGTCTTCTTCAGCATCTTCATCTCTATCATAGTTTTTCTTCAGTGTTTATTCATCAAAGTCAATCGCATGCTTAATCGTGTAGCTTAGAGATAGGACGCATGTAGCAACCCACTGAGAGGTGTGCGTTGTGCAAGTATAAGTGAGTTAATCCTCTTTGCTTGGTGAAATGCTGTGGCAATGCCTGTCTATGGGAGTTGCATTGCTTGTCTATAATTTAAATAGCCGCATCTAACTGCCTGAGAAGGTAAGGGAAGGAATGCACTAAGCAAGGTTCGTATTGTTCTTAGAGATAGTCACACTCTTATGATTGACACAACACTGCACTATAGAGATATAGTCATCCGGCTGACCACCTAGAGGTGTGATGCGTTAGTGCAACGAGCTGGGATTACTCGGGCGATTTAAGATAGTAAACATTACTATGCGTTATTGGTTGTTGTGTCTCTACTTATTCTCATTGCAAGTCTTCTATTGCATAATCTGTTTAGTTAGGAGTAGGAGTAGTGTGTAAAACCTTTAAACCTTCTTCCCTTTGTTTTTATTCTTATTCATCGCCTTAAAACCATCACCTCACAAATATTATTGAGTGACAAGTCCCCGTGTTCGACCTCGGATTACCCGAGAAACTTGCGTTTGTGTTATACTTGGCGTAAGCATAAGAAAACTTGTGATAGGAACGCGTGATCATTGCATGCTAAGATTAACACATCATCATTCCGACACATGACCTCAGACGCATGGGAGCAAACGCATCAGTTATGTCTAATGCATGATTTCATGTCCAAACCCATCCGTCCTTAAATGATAAAAATAAAACAAAACGAAACACATCCATAAATTAATCCCAATAAGTTTTTGGCACCGTTGTCGGTGACTTGGCAGCTAATGTTTTGTGAAGTTTTGTGTTTTTGTAGCCACCCTTTCAATCTTAGGCGTATTTTAGATTGTGCGACCAAGCTACAAACAATATTTGAAGTATACGCGATGCGTTGAAAGTTAAATATTGACCCCGAGATAGAAAGGCTACCTGTCGTATGAGCTGGAAGGAGTCCAAGACGCATGTCAACCATCATGCGTCCAACAACTGCTGGAAGCTCCAATTGTCAGGGAAAACCCCTTGACCCAAGCAGTTGAGAGCCATCTTCTGCATGGGAGACTTCTTGCGGTGACAACACTCCAATTCCTCCAGGGACGTCTTCTGCTCTATCTTTTACATTGCTTTCCTAGTTTAGGTTATCACTTTTAGTTATTGTTATTTTGGAAATGTGGCTGCTTCCTTGGTTGTGGTGTGTTTGCTCCTTGTAGGTGCGATAATAACTCTCCTCGGTGCACAGTTACAACAGAAGAATCCTCCACACCCTTTAACGCATGGCTTCAATCGCATGAACTTCAACGAATTGTCGCATGCGTTCTTCTACTTAAGGTTCTTTTCTTGTTATCTTTCACACATTATCCTTTTGAAATTCTCCTTGTCTGATTACGGTTATTTGCGATGCATCTATGATGGTACAAATAATTCACCGCGTCCTCTAGCTAGGCATCGCAAGGCGCTCTTTACTTTTAATAGCTTCTTCAAATTGTGAAAGTCTATAGTTTTATTATGTGAAAACCTTTGCTCAAGCATTTTTTATCACATTCCTGATGAGTTTGCTTTTACTTTGCAGTGAGAATGCTGCTACCCTCTAAGTTTGGGGGGTGGCAGCGATCTTAGAGAATTGCGTTCATCACAATGCAAATCTTAATTCCTTAAAAAAAAATTGAAAATAACAACTCCACTGTCAACAAAATGGGGAAATCCATGTTGATAAGAGTTAAGTTGTGAAAGGAATTTACCTATAGTTGGATGTCTGCATGACACCCGTGGGGGCAAGCCAAAATAACTCCTCTATCTGGCGCAAGCAAAATTAAGCAAGACATGAGTTGAGTTGAATATGGAATGCAATCGAAGTTGGATGCCTGCATGACACACGTGGGGGTAAGCCAAAACGAAGAGTGTAACCAGTATCAACACCGCATTCGAATAAGTAAACACATAAGCTTGATTTGTTTTAAACGAACGTATTCTCATCAGCTGAACGCAAAATTGCGGAGAATGAATAAAAAGTTTTTAAGCAAGGGCTTGCCAAATTTCAACTTAGAAAAGATCTCTTTGAAGAAGCAACCAAAGTAGAGGAGAGCATTGCAACCATGGTTAGAGGTACGAGTTAATTATATTCTGAAAAGCTGGTCATTGCAAGGGAACGTCGAAAGGTAAGTTAAGAATTTCTTGAGTGTAACGCATGCTTGAGGACAAGCATGATTCTAAGTTTGGGAGGGGGGTGATAACTGGCAGAAATGCTAGTTATTATAAGCCTTTTATTTAGAATTATGAGGGCAAACAGGTAGAAAACGCAGTGATAATACTTAGAATTTGTGCAAAATTGAGTTTTGCATCGATAAGTACCTAAAACCTCACTGACCCAATATTATGCATTATTTCGTGCCAAAGTGTCTATTTTTGTAACTATTGCAGGAATCAAACGCATGCGTTTGTAATGAGCAATCACAGAGAAACGCATGCGCTGAAGCCAGGTGACTGTAAAAGACGAACACAGACGGTAATCCCATGCGTCCAACGCATGGAAGTTGAGGTAAACGCATGCGTCCAACGCATGGAGAACTCGGTGAACAAATAGAGATTGCAGCCACGGAGTGACAGCCATAATAGAAGCTCGCAAGATGGGTAGAACGCATTGATAACTTCAGCTAAATTCAGCTCGGACGCATACCTTGGGAGTATCAACAAGATAAGGCGATATGACAATGCCCATACTGCGACAAAATTAGGAGTGAGCCATACCTTCATCATTACAGCTGTCGGCGTCCAAATTCTATAAATAGCCCTTGAGACCTTCATTTTGAGACATCCGAGCTTCTGCCTCAATGCAGAAGTTTGTGATCATAGATGAGAGCTTGAAAGAGGTTCCCAGTGAGAATTCTTCATCTCCACAACCCAGACTGAGTGACGATCGGAGCATTCGCCGAAGATAGAGCTTGAGAGAGACATCTCCACCATTCAACCATGGCACCACCGACAGCCTTGACGCAGAGTCCTTCATCTCGCTTCTAATCTCTGTATTGTATTACATTTTAGCTTGAGATATTAAGATATTTTGTGATCAATGCAAATCTTAATTCCTTCATTACTATCTTCTTCATCATCTTCATCTCTATCATAGTTTTTCTTCAGTGTTTATTCATCAAAATCAATCGCATGCTTAATCGTGTAGCCTAGAGATAGGACGCATGTAGCAACCCACCAAGAGGTGTGCATTGTACAAGTATAAGTGAGTTAATCCTCTTTGCTTGGTGAAAGGCTGTGGCAACGCCTGTCTATGGGATGTTACATTGCTTGTCTATAAGTTAAATAGCCGCGTCTAACTGCCTGAGAAGGTAAAGGAAAGAATGCACTAAGCAAGGTTCGTATTGTTCATAGAGATAGTCACACTATTATGCTCGACGCAACCATGCACTATAGAGATATAGTCATCCGGCTGACCACCTAGAGGTGTGATGCGTTAGTGCAACGAGCTGGGATTACTCGGGCAATTTAAGATAGTAAACATTGCTATGTGTTATTGGCTGTTGTGTCTCTACTTATTCTCATTGCAAATCTTCTATTGCTCAATTTGTTTAGTTAGGAGTAAGAGTAGTGTGTAAAACCTTTAAACCTTCTTCGCTTTATTTTTATTCTTATTCATCGCCTTAAACGCATCACCTCACAAATATTATTGAGTGATAAGTCCCCGTGTTCGACCTCGGATTACCCGAGAAACTTGCATTTGTGTTATACTTGGCGCAAGAGTAAGAAAACTTGTGATAGGAATGTGTGATCATTGCATGCTAAGATTAACCCATCATCATTCCGACGCATGACCTCAGATGCATGGGAGCAAACGCATCAGTTATGTCTAACGCATGATTTCATGTTCAAATCCATCCGCCCTTAAATGACAAGAATAAAACAAAACAAAACACGTCCATAAATTAATCCCAACAATACGGCCCACTTTGTAGGGGTTTGCAAATTTTGTAAACTACTACAGATGGTAGATCCTGACCATTCATGTGGAGTCATGCGAGCGGGGGTGTCTTATACAAAGGGTTTGTATAAGATCGGACCACGAGATGATTAGACTCTGTATATAACGTCATTGATACTGGAGACTTACATCTCACCTCAATTACCATAGGTGACATAACCTCAATCCTGAATGTTTTGGGAACTTCTGCCTTTGAGGACTTGTCTAATCTGGGAGCTGGAAACTCAATTACACAAGATGGAATTCACTCCTTCCCCGAAGCAGGGGTAAGTAGATAGATTGCTCCCTTAAGGGCTGATTCCGGGGCTTGAACATAGTGGCCACAACTTCTCTTTGGAAGAGATGACTCAGTCATAGTAGGACTATGACTTATGTTCATTAGAAGGATCAGTGGTACTTAAAGAATTAGATGTAACTACAAGGGAATAACGGTTATTGGTCGAGCTATACTTACAATCGATCTGTGAAGGGTTGTCACACTATTGATTGGTTAATATGGACACATAATATATCTATAGTAAAGAGAGTTCAACTTTCGATCTTTAGTGAAGTGTATTCAGTTAACGGATGGTGGATCCCGTGACTAAAGAGTTTAGTCAGTTATTCAAGTATTGGATTAATGTAAATGAGATTTACATTAAGTGCCATGGAATAGAAAAAGACTTATGGTTTGTATGTTTCATGAGATGAATTATTAAACCTATAGGTTATAAATATATTATGGTAAGTTATCATTTATATTTATAATAATATTAATTATTGGATAATTATCTCTTTTTCTTTAATAACCAATTGAGTAGGAGATTATTGGTAGTTTTATTGTAACCATGTGATAAAAGGAAAAAAAAATTTCCTAATTTTGGTAAGATTTGCAAGTTGTGAATTTGAGATTTCTAATCTCAGAAATTACTTATGGATAGTTGTCAAGTACATCAGATTTACTAAACGACAGCTTGGAGAGACTAGATGATCGTGGAGTGTTTTTATATAATAGACAATCATTGTCAACGTATCAATAGAAAGAAATCTCTTAGTTCGACCTTAGACTCACCAGGATTCTCGTTGGATTTATACGTGGGTCTAACTAGGCAAAACAATGTGTTTATAAGATATTACATAGCACTTAATCCATCAAATAGAAAGAACGCATCGTCTATCTGCTAGTTACAATGTCACAGAGGTCAGTTTAGCTTCCCCGATCCCTAACTTTTTAAAGATTGACAAGGGCATTAGATGAATGCTAGCGCCTAAGTCACAAAGTGTATGCCTTACATCATTTCCCCCAATTGAACAAGGGATGGTAAAGCTATCAGGATCTATTAATTTTTCTGGAAGGTTTTCCTTAAACAATGCATTGCATTCTTGGGTAAACCCCATGGTTTCAAACTCACCAATCCTCATTTTCTTTGATAGAATATCTTTAAAAAACTTGACATAACTCGACATCTATTCCAATGCCTCAACCAGTGGAATATTTATGCGTAACTGTTTAAGAACGTTCAGAAAACACTTGAATTGTTTTTCATCATTTTTCTTCTGCAAGCATCAAGGGAACGGTGCAGTTGGACGCACGTTAGGTGTTCCCCTTGCATTGGAGTTACTCGTTGGAAAGTGATTTGTAGGGCCAATTGCTCTCTTTTTTCCAGTCTGTTCAGATGTGTTGGTCATAAAAGATAGTTGTTCAAGTGTAATTGAAGGTTGCGTTGACTGAGGATGGTCTTCTCTGGGTTTTTCTCCTTTCATCAGCTAGAAGTCTCCCACTTCGCAATGTTATAGCTTAACACTAGTTTTTGCCATTGTTGTTGTGTCTTGGGGCCTCACTATTATTTGACAGGGTGCCATGTGGTCGGTTCTTCAGCTTTTTAGCAATGTGGCTTACTTGCATCTCCAACTTTCTAATTGACGACACTCGACTTTTAAATATTATGTCGTTCTAAACGATGTATTCTTTCAAGAAAGCTTCAAGCGAAGATGAGGAACTCGATGCATTGGTACCTTTGCTATGAGATTGTTTAAGTGGTTGTTGCTGTATGTACTGGAATCTAGGTGGATGAGCCTACTTGTGTTGCTGCACCATACCAGACTGATCTTGGTTTTGCTGCTAACCTTCACAAAAGAAGTTATTATGGTTTCTCCATCTTAGGTTATATGTGTTAGAGAATGAGTTATTCTTCACAAAGCAGACCATTTGTGGATTTTGTGGATAGACATCAAAGAAATGTGGCTTGCCATAACCCACACAACTAATCATCAGTTGCCTCAACGCATTGATCTGATGAACATTCTGCGTTTATCATGGCGGCCACTTGCCTTGTTAGGTTGGTCACTACATCATTGTCTATCATTCTTGGCTTTCAATGTCTGTCTTTTGATTGCGACTCATCTTCGCATTCCATATTGTGTTTGGCTATGTGATCTAGAATTTTCTTGGCTTCATCATAAGACTTAATCATGATGCCTCATGTGATGGCTAAATCTGTTGCCATTTGGGAAGGTTTATTTAGGCTAGTGTAGAATTCTCCATCTGAATCGTGAGAGGTAGTCCATGGTTTGGAAAAATTTTTACTAACCAGTTAAACATCTCCCACGCATCACTTAAAGTTTCCAAATCTCTCTATTCAAAGTTCATGATTTCCCTTTGCCATCTTGCGTTGACAATTGGAAGGAAATACTTTTGCATAAATTTTTCTACTAACTTCTCCCAAGTACTCACCTTGTCGGGTTCAAAAGAGCTCACCCATTGCTTAGCATTATCCCTTAGAGAATAAGGAAACAGAGATAGTCTTATTGCTTCAGGTGTGATTCCAAAAATCACAATGAGTTGCATGTCTACAAGAAGTGTTTTAAGTGTGCGTGGGGATCCTTTCCACGAGTCTTACCAAACTGCCATGCAATTTGCAACACTGTAACATTATAGATTACATTTCAAATCTATTCCCATCAAGAGTTAGATATATGATCCTAGGCGCAAAGTCATATAAAATGGGTGAAGCATATTCACGCATCGACCATGTGCTATTGTTCGCCATTAGAATAAGATTATTAGCAGCATTTGCTAAGTATTGAGCCAAGTCCTGGTTGTTCTGATTGTCAGCCATTTGTCTTTGCCTTTTCCTCTGTCTTTTGTTAGCTCTGATTCTTTGACGGAAGGTCATTTTAATCTCCAGGTTATATTTGGGCTCAAAAGTGTCTTTTGTGCTCATAAAACATTTATAAGGTTAGGCCCAGCTTGTAATACTCCAATAAAAGTCCTACAAGAAAAATTCAATAAATCAAATCAAGATTAGCTACGTTTCCTAAATCCCTAGTAATGACCCCAAAAACTTGTTGAGGAGAATATGTTTCCACTTAATCCTGATGCTTAAATTTTGTTGTGAATAAAAAAAAGTTCAATGTTCGTGCACTAATTTATCGTGGTTGGGTATAAGTTTTCTTGAGATGGACCCAAGTATAGATCTAACTCAAGTTTCCTGGTAAGTCTAAAGTCGAACGTATGGGATTTAGTAGTAACTAATGTGAGATGGTCAAATAAACTTCTCGCAATAGTTTTCTAACTAAAAGGAGATGAAGTGTAACTACATTAACTTAGACATACGTGCAAGGAATAAGAGACTGAAGTGGGTGAATGCGTTGATGGAATGATGTATGCGTTGTAGTGATGAGCGTTGATTCCTCATTTTCAACTAGCAAGCCTTTGTGAAATAAGTGGATTAGGACAGGGTTGGGATGAACATCAGCTAACTCCTATACATGTGTGATGCGTTCATGTTATTTTATTACTTAGTTTATTTTCAGCATCTCTCGATGTTGTAGCTACATATGTCTTATCTCTAAGATGCATGCATACTAGTAACATTTCCAAGTACACAACATGGTTAACTCTATCTCTAAAGCTACCAGTTGCCCTTACTAAATGATTTCCACAGTCGCTTACTTTCTCAAGCAATAAACTATTTCTACTTAAATTAGGGGATCAGTTGAATTCAAGCAACAAAATTTAAACACACATTAAGCAAGCTAAACATCGTACACATGCACTTAACAAATTAGCCTTTATTTCATCCCAACCCACAATGGATTTAGTTACTCATAGTTGATGAACGCATGAAAAAGGATGAAGAGATGAATGAATTCATGATTGAATTAATAGATGAAGTTTTCTTTATAGAATCCCAGTTCAATCTAGTTAACAAATGGAGAAAGATAAAATGTGTTGAATGAGGAAGAGTCAAGCCACAGGACTCAATATCTTGCTTCTTTTGGCTTGTTTTGATGCTTGATGTTGGGGATTGAGATGGGGATGTACTAGAGGTCTTCTCTCTCGAGTTATCTCTAGTGACACCTTCTTAATCAATAGTGGCAATGGTGATCTTCAGTCTCCTTTTTTCTTGCAGACGACTGAGGGATTAAGTATGTACAAAATCTCTAAGTGTGTATAAATGAGGTTGTCTAACACTTTTGTTAGTCAGCAACTTCTCCTTATATAAGCACTTGGTTGGCAACTTGTGACATGACAGAATTAAATTCCATACCCTGCTTCAGCCATCTCTGCTCTGATTGGTTCAGACGCCGCTTGTCACATCCATCATACTTGTAACTTGTGATTTGACAGCTAGTGCACGAGCGAAATGTATCTACCCCACGTTAGAGTGTGTTCGACGCATAACCCATACGTTTGCTTTTCTACAACATTTGGTGAATTTTCTTTAATTCATGCATTTCAAGATGTTAGTGGTGGAATTACATTCAAAGGAATACTTTTGTATGTATTGATTGTATACGCAATTTCACACACCTATAATAATTTCTCATCATTTAACCATAACTATTCCAACTTAAGAGGACGATAACTTGTATTTCTACAAGTTATCAGATAACTCGATCTCAATCCTAAGTGAGTTATGAACTCCTGGCTATGAGAACAATCCATTGATTTGTATGGGTAAGAGTGGCTCGAGTTGTTGATTCAATAAGTGTACCATTTTAGAGATTTGTCTGATTAGGGAGCTATGAACATAGCTGTACAAGGTGGAGTTGATTTCTTCCCGTCTTTAAGGAAAGTAGATGCATTACTCCTTTAAGTGCTAACTCTGGGTTTTGAATAAGGAACTCCTCCCTCTCCTTGGCCCAAGAGGGATTTGTTTATGGTAGAACCATAAACAGGTTGTTCATTAAAGGATTGATGGGACTTAAGGAAAAAGAAATAATTACAGGGGTAAAACAATAATTTGATCCAACTATAATTACGAGCAATTTGTGAATGGTTGACTTATTGATGACTCATTATATCCATGAATAGAAAAATATATCTACAATACAAAAAGTGTAGGTGTGGGTCTTTGCTAGAGCAACCGCAATTAATGAATGTTGATTATATTAATTAAAGAGTTTAATTAATTTAATCTCGATTCATAATCTAATATGTATGTCCATTAGGTTCCTTTCCTAGCTCACCAAGACTAACATAAGGATCAGTTGATTTTTTTTTTGAATAATTTAATTGTTCAAATTATTTAAGGAAATTTTATATTAATATGATTAATATAAAGTATAATGTATATTGATGCATTATAGTATATAGTTAATTATAAATAGTATTTATAATTAAAACTATAATATGAGAGAATAATATTTGAATAAGATTCGAATATTAGTTTATATATATTGGATTCATATAAGAACTATAGAGTAAAAATTAATATGAATGAGATTCATATTAAAACTATGGGTTAAAAGAAATGTGCATTTTATTATGATTTAAGTGTATAATTGAATAAAGATGTGATATTCAAAATTAATTAATTACTAGTTAATTAATTAATTATTATTATCAGTTATTTAATTACATATCATATATATATGTGTGTATGTTTAAATTAAATAAGTAATAAATAATAAATAATTTAAATTAAAAAAAAGGAAGATAACTCACTAATTCATCTTCTTCATTATTCTCTCTAAAAATCCTCTCTAGCAATTAACATAGAGGGATTCTCTGCAAAAAAAATGATCCTTTCTGAGACATAATCGGATAACCTTTTCGGTGGTGTCTTGTCATTTACATTTTTTTAGGTTTGTGTAGAGGAAAAGCTTGGAGTTTTCTTGAAGAATTGTTCTCCTACAAAGGTGAATTTACTCAATTTATTGAAAAGCATGCTTAGCCTTATTTTAGGTTTCAATTATGTATTTTCTCATCCCACTTCAAAGACAAAAAAAAATGATAAAATGCTTCTACATGGGATTCAATCCCTTCAAACTGACCCTCATAAGGGTTGGCCTAATTTAAAAAAGTGTCAACCTCCATGAGGATCAACCAAGTCTTAGGGAGACCAACACATGTAAGGATCAACTAGTGTGAAAGACGTTGAACATCAAAAGTCTCAAGGAGATTGACTCTCTTAAGGGAGACTAGCTATCTTGAGGGTTGACCAATTGTAGGAGAAGTCAACCTCAACAAGGATTGACCAAGCCTTAAGAAGATTGATTCTCATTAGGGGTCATCCAAATATAATAAACGGTGACCCCGACGGACATTGGTTGAGCCTCTAGAAGGTTGACCTTGATGTAGATCAACAAAGGCAAAAAAGAACTCCTTAAGTCATCATAACAGGACAAGAGAAAAAGTTCGAAGAAACGAAAAGAAAATGGCTAAATTATAAAAAAAGAATGCCCTTGAACTTTATATTTTATGCCAAAAATACCCTTGAACTTTCATAAATTTAAAAGTATCTTTAAACCTTAAAAAAAAAAGTTTAAAAAAATGTCATTACCATTATTTTGGATGAAAACCGTCAGTGTTTTGTTTCAAAAATATTCTTGAATTTTCAAAAGTTTAAAGAAAAATCTCTTAAACTTAAAGAAAAGTTCAAACTACCTTATCGTTAATATATGAATGGAAACCATTAATACCTTGTTACAAAAATACCTCTAAGCTTTCAAAAGTTGGATTGTGCCCTTACCTTAGGAAAAAAAAAAGTTAAAGATGATTTTAGTGTTTATCTACACTCATCACATCTCTCTTCTATTTTCTATCTTTCTCCTACTTTGAAATTTATGAGTCAACACTTTTCTATTTTTTCAAGTTTTTCTATCCTCTTATCCACCTTGTGTTTGACTTTTGTTTATCTCATAAAAATTAAAGTAAAATTAAGACTACCATTAAAATATATAGATTATTACAAAAAGAAAGAGAATAATGAAAGCATCAATATGACATTAGGACTTAAATGCTTTAATAAAGTTGTACGTTAGTAGTTGAGTATGCGTTGATAGCCAAATATGTCTTTTTTGTATTTGGCTATTTATGACTTTGGTGAGTTCTAAGGGGAGATTTTGATTTTGGAATTTTGTGGAATTTTATGCTTTTAACTTGAAATTTTGATTTATATTTTGGTTTGAGAAAGTTGGTATAATAATTAGACAAATGGGGTGAAAATGAGAGTATCTATGTGAAAGAAAAAGAGGTTACCAAAGTAATATGTTTGAAAATTGGTTCATTTGGAACTTAAAAAAACTCAAACAAATTGATCATTATACTAACGGTTGGAGCAATTTAAAAAAAAAAAAAAAAAAATTGTAAGGCTAATAGTATTTATGCAACTTTTAAAATTTGAAGGATATTTTTTAAATGGGTTGAGGATTGTGTTCATATTACTAATAATAAGAATATTTTTTTTAAGCCTTTTTAGTTTGTGTTTTTTAAACTTTTATAAACTCAAGATTATTTTTGAAAATTTTTAAAAAATTTAATGGTAGCTTATGCTCATTTTATCAATACAAGTTCTTTTAATTTATAATTATTTATCATTTTTTATAATTATTTCAAGTAAAAATGATATTTTATTACTGTGACAGAATGAGATTTATATGAAAAGCATACTACATTTTAATCAAATTATATATAAAATAAAAAGATGTTAGTAACATAAGCTAGCATTATTCGATATGATAATTTATGAGTAAATTAAATATATTTTTATCAAATATACAGAAAATTAGTATAGAAAAAGAATGATAAATTAACAATAAAAATAATGAGATTGATTAAAATTATTTTTATGCGAAATTAAGAAATTAGAATAGAACTTTTAAAAGTTTAAATGTGTGGACTAAGCCTCTCCTACCAAAAAGCAATACAAGGCCTGGTCGAGGGGCAAACTTACCTGGCCTCTAGTTTATGCACAATTAGTCATCCTTCACTATATAAAATTCGAATGTTTCAATAGACCTTTAACTCCATTTTGGATTTTATGGTTGTTGATATTTTAAGTTTTCAACCATTTTATAGGAACAATTTTGAAAGAGCTGAACACAAAGAAAAAGATGAGCTCTGTTCAACCTTGGAAGTCTTATATTACTATAGAAACAAGACTCTAGATTTAAAATTGAGGAATAAGACTGTGTCCAAAGAATAACAATTGTGGAATTTAATCTTTTTTTCTTTTTCGACTTGAAATTAAGGTTTTTTTGGTAATTATTTCTTTTTTTTTTTGTTTCTAAAAATTAAGTATAAATTCCCTCATTAAACGGGCTAAATAAATCCTCAAACTTTAAATTATTAAAAATGGGCAAAACTGGTATATGAACGGTAGAAGAAAATAAATTATGATACAAACAAAAAATTTAATAAAAAATCTACATCCACAATTATGTAAAGCATAAGAGCCAATAATCTATAAATTTGTAAGTTTTGAACCCCAATTTTAATATTGTATAAGTTTGAGTGCCTTAAATTTTTTTTATCTCTTTATTACAAATATATGTTTTAATTAGTTGTGCTATTCATAAATTCATAAATAAGTTCAATTAATTAAAGTGAATGAAAAAATATGATATTTAAGGTACCATTATTTGTAAAATAAAAAAAAATTGAAAAAAGTATAAATTGAAACTAAAATAACATGCACTTCAAACAAATACTATTATCAATCAGACTAAAATAGTTTTTGTCCCAAGCAAACTATTATAACATACAAATTAAAATAGTTTGCCATCATTTTTTTTTTATCACTTAGTGCAACCTAAGCAGACTATTTTATACAAATCAAATTTACACAAGTGGGGTTAGGGACCATGTGAACACGATTCTAAAGAAATAGGTAATCAACATAACCAAGTGGTTGATTAACAAGTGCAAGTGTATGCGCCTTGTTATGAGATCGAGTATTCGTAGGAACCATTGAAGGTCCTTGAGTGGAAAATGGGATTGGACCCAAAAATCTAAAATTTACAAAACATTCAATTTACAGAATACAAACAGAAAACTATTCATTTAAAATAAAAAATACAGCATGCTCTTAAAAATAAAAGACAGTAGGAGAAAAAAACTAATCCTAGAAGAACAATTTCTTCACATTTCCTCTTCTCCAAAAATCACGAACCGTAAACGTTGATTTTCCCAAATTGCCACTACCAAAATGGTTTCCACTGTATTCTTTGGGATGAGAATCCAAGAGTATGCAGGCTCTGGCATTTTGGTGAGTGAGAAAATTAATTCAAAGAGGAAAAGAATTGAGTGATTGGGAAAACTTGAAAAAAGTTACAGAACCATTCTATAAAAACTCAAAGAGGATGAAGATGAAGAATTTGTTCAACCTCTATTCCCAGTAATGTAGTAGAGAGAAAAAAAGATATCTTGTTTTAATATTTTCATAAATACCATTAGTTGTCGAGCACTCTAATAAAGACTGACAGCTGCATTCTTCGCACTACAGATATATTTCTGTGTCCATTGGATATAACCAATCAATAGTGCAATGACCCTTCACAAATTGCTCGTAAGTACAGTTAGGCCAAAATTACAGTTTTGCCCCTATAGTTATATCTAACTCTTTAAGTACCATTGATCCCTCTAATGAACAATAAATCATAGTCCAACAATGACTAGACTCGTCTCGGGCAAGGAGATGATGTGACACCACATTATTCAAGCACTTGAATCAGCCCTTAGGGGAGCAATGTATCTACTTTCCCTTATCTCGTGGAAGGAGTGAATTTCGTGTTGTCTAGTTGTGTTATTAGCTCCCCAATCAGACAAATCTCCAAAAGGGTAGGCTTGTTGAGTCGACGATCTAATCACTCTCGCCCATACAAATCAAAGGACCACATGCGAAGACAGGAGATCAATAATCACTCAGAATTTAGGTCATGTCAGCTATGGTTATCCCAGTGAAATGTAAGTCTCTATTATGAACGGTGTTATATAATGAAACTAGTCATTTCGTGGTCTGGTCTTATACAACTCCTTTGTATAAAATACTCTCACTCACATGTCTACACATGAATGATCAGGATCAGATCATTTGTAGCACTTTACAACAGTTATAACTTCTACAAAATGAGTCGTACTCGTAGTGTCACAAGGATAATGTATCCAGCCTTATCCATCTACTACAGACCATTTAAATTATCACTTAAACATGATTCACTTGTATATCTATCCATACATGTTTAAGCTACAGATGATAACCTTGTATGTTAGTTTATTGGTTTGTGGGTTTATTGCTACTAAATGTCAAATAAAACATCTCATATTTTATTAAATAAATAAAATGTTTGTACAATACAATTACAAACTACAAGACCGTATGAGATTAGGTCATCAACTCCAAAAATCTTCCACTTGTCCTAAAACTAATGGGGTGTACAATATACAAGTCATACTAATATACAAGTATACAAATCAATAAACTAGGGCATAAAACGCGCCTTGTACAAAATCTCCCACTTGCTCTAGACTAAATGTGGCCTGTCCTATAGACCCATACTCTGCAACTGACCCTCAAACACCTTAGCCATAAGAGCCTTTGTAAATGGATCAGCAACGTTGTGATCCAAAGCCATCTGCGTGACCATCATGTCTCCTCGATGCACAATCTCTTGGATGAGATGATACTTATGCTCTACGTTCTTTTCGCGTTTGTGACTTCGAGGCTCTCGAGAATTAGCCACAACACCACTATTCTCACAATAAAGCGTGATAGATTTTGACATGTCTGAAACCACTTCCAGATCAGTTAGGAGTTTCCTAAGCCACAGCTTCCTTAGTAGCTTCACAAGCTACTACGTACTCAACTTCCATGGTGGAGTCAGCAATACACCCTTGCTTGGTGCTCCTCCAAACTACTGCTCCTCCGTTAAGAGTGAACACTGATTCTGATGTGGATTTCCTAGAATTCTTATCAGTTTGGAAATCAGAATTTGGGTATCCTGTAAGGATTAAATCCTTATAACTATACACGAGCATGTAGTCCCTCGTGTTGGGATTAGTGTCCTAATTCTCCCGGAGTCCGTAGTTTGTAAACTTTGTAGACATTATTATTAATAAAATAAGAGTTATTTTATTTTCATTTACTCATATCCAATAAACTAAGATCTATAGTTATTTTATGTAAACTTAAGCATATATATAAGATATATAAGTGGATCATGCTTTAAGTAATAACCTAAAAGGTCTGTAGTATAAGGATAAAAGAGGGATACCTTATCCTGATGACACTACGGATACGGTCCGCTTTGTAGAGGTTTACAAGTGTTCTGAAATGCTATAGATGGTCTGATCTTAACCATTCATGTGGAGACATGCGAGTGGGGATATCATATATAAAGAGTTTGTATAAGACCGGACCACGAGATAATTAGTCTCTTTATATAACGTCATTGATAATTAAGACTTACATCTCACTTAAACGACCATAGGTGACATGACCTTTTTGGGAACTCCTGCCTATGAGGGCGATCCTTTGATTAGTATGGATGAGAGTGGACAGATTGCCAACTCAACAAGTCTACCTTTTTGGGGATTTGTCTGATTGGGGAGCTGGGAACTCAATTACACAAGACGGAATTCACTCCTTCCCCGAAGTAGGGGTAAATAAATAGATTGCTCCCTTAAAGGCTGATTTCGGGTCTTGAACGTAGTGGCCACATCCTCTTTTTGGAAGACAGGACCTAGTCATAGTAGGACTATGACTTATTGTTCATTAGAGAAATCAGTAGTACTTAAGGAGTTAGATGTAACTATAGGGGCAAAACGGTAAATTGGCCCAGTTATACTTACGAACGATTTGTGAAGGGTTATCGCACTGTTGATTGGTTGATGTGGATACAAAAATATATCTGTAGTGAGAAGAGTGCAGCTGTCAGTCTTTAGTGGAGTGCCCAGCAGTTAACGGATGGTGGATCTTGTGATTAAAGAGTTTAGTTAGTCATTCACGTACTGTTGGAGCTTAAGGCTACAGGTCCATAAGGTCCCCTTGGTAGCTCAATAGATTCAAGTTGAGAATCAGTTCTTGGGGTTAGTTTGAAGTGTTCAAATTAACAAGAGGAAATTTAATATATATAATATAATTGGTGTGATGTATGAAATACATCAAGTGAAGGAATTAATGTAGATATGATTTATATTAAGTACCATAAAATAGAAAGAAAAAAAACTATAGTTTCATGAGATGAAATATTAAAACTATAGGTTATAAATATAATGTGGTAAGTTGGTTATCATATTTATTTATAATATATTAATTATTTGATAATTAATTTATTTTTCTCTAATAACCAATTGAGTGGGAGGTTATTAGTGATTTTATGGTAACCGTGAGATAAAAGAAAAATTATTTTTCTAAATTTAGTAGAGTTGCCTCATTCGAAAAGAACTCACAGATAAGCTATCAAGTGAAAGAGTTTTACTAAGTGATAGCTGTTAAGAGACTAAACGATCGTGCAGTTTTAACTATACAATAGTCATTCAACTGATCGTAGTTAAACGATCGAGTGGCTAAGTCTATACGATAGGCTGTCGTTTACTAAACGATCGAGCATATTATCTATACGATAGACAGTGTCATATCTCCCACTTTCTTGATCGTAGTTCTCCAGTCTCTTCCTCAAGCCAAGATCATACAGAGCTCACAACCCCTAGATTCTCACACCAAGAATACAAAGTAACCATTGTGATGGTGTCCTTACTCTGTTCATGAATCGAGTGAGACTCGATTGGGTTCGTGGAGGTTGTATTCATTGTCTTTGTGTAGTTTTGGTCGTTATGTTCGTGTGTTGCTATCTTTGGACGCTTGTAGATTGATTGAGGGATTCGTGAAGAATGATTCTTCAAAGGTATGCATCCTTTATCCCTTGTATCATCCTTTAGCATGCTGTAATTTCTTGTTGTGCATGACCTGTTAGTTTTTGTTCTTATACAGTAATTGTTTATGTTCAATCTGAATGGAATTTGGAATGATCCCTTCTGCTGCTCATGGAAATCCTTATGTTTGATTTTCTTCTCCTCATTCTCCTAGATACTTGAGGATGTTCTTAACAGCGGTCCAGAGATCAAATTCTAGATTAGACTGATATCTACGGATTATCCCTACTGCATAGTAAATGTCAGGTCTAATACATAATATTGCATACATCAGACTGCCAACAGCCGATGCATAGGGGATCCGTCTCATTTTCTCAACTTCTTGAGGTGTCTTAGGACACTGTTCCCTAGATAATATAACTTCATGCCTGAAAGGTAGTAAACCTCTCTTGAACTTCTGCATCAAAAACTTGACAGGCATTTTGTCAATATACGATGTCTGAGACAGGGCTAATATTTTATTCTTTCAATCTCTAAAGATCTGAATGCCCAGAACAAACTGCGCCTATCCCAAATCTTTCATTTGAAATTGGGTCGCTAGGCAATTCTTAATTTCAGTCAATAGACCTACATCATTCTCACTGAGTAAGATATCGTCTACATACAGTATTAGAAAAGCTACTGAACTATTGATGATTCTCTTGTAAACACAAGGCTCATCAACATTTTGATCAAAGGCATAAGATTTTATCACAATATCAAATCTTATATTCCAAGATCGAGAAGCTTTCTTCAATCCATAGATGGACCGATTAAGTCTGAAAACCTTTTACTCTTGACCTTCGGTTATGAATTCCTCAGGTTGCTCCATATAAATGGTTTCCTCATGATTGTCATTCAGAAAGGCAGTCTTGACGCTCATTTTCCATATCTCATAGTCATAATATGAGGCAATGGATAGAAGAATCCAGATAGACTTTAACGTTACAGGTGAGAAAGTCTCTTATAATCGACTCCCTTAACTTGGGTATAACCCTTTGCCACAAGTCTAGCCTTGAAGGTTTACACTTTCCCATTAGCACCTCGTTTTCTCTTGTAGATCCATTTGCAACCTATAGGTTTTACCCCATCAGGTTGATCTGCAAGATCCCAAACTGAATTGAAATACATAGAATCCATCAAGATCTATAACTTTGATCCACTCATCTTTGTTAACATCTTTCATTGCCTTCTTGTAAGACAATGGATCCTCAACATCTCCGTCAGCTACCATATCTAGGATTTCTGTTAAACCCATATAACAGATAGGTAGGTTCGCAACCCACCCACTATGTCGAGGTTTCCTCAACACTTAAGGTGAACATGACCTACTAGATGAACAAACTTCAACAACTCTTATTGAGGTGTTGGGTTCTTCAACAACCCTTGTTGAAGGTTCAACAGTTTCCTTGGGAAGTTCATTCAACACAATCTTATTGCGGGGCTTATGCTCCCTAATGTGGTCATCTTCTAGAAATGTAGCGTTTATCAATACAAACACTATATTTTCTTTAGGATCGTAAAAGTAACCACCTCTCATTCCTTTAGGATAACCTACAAATAGGCAAAATTTTGAATGAGGTTCTAGTTTCTTAGGATTTGCCTCAAGCACATGTGTTGGGCAACCTCAGATCCTGAAATGATATAAACTACCTTTACGACCATTCCATAATTCCAAAGGTGTTCTGTTAACACGCTTGGATGGAACATAGTTCAAAACATATGTTGCAGTCTGTACTACATAACTCCAAAGTGAGACTGGCAAAGAAGCATAACTCATCATTGACCGAACCATGTCCAATAGGGTTCGATTTCTCTTTTCTGATAGATAGTTCTGCTAAGATGTATCAGGTGTTGAGAGTTGGGATACTATTCCATACTCTATCAAATAATTCTAGAATGTAAGATCCAAAAACTTTCCACCTCGATCAGATCAAAATGTTTTAATCGTTTTATTTAATGCATTTTCAAATTCAACCTTTAACTCTTTAAACTTTTCAAAGGCTTCAAACTTCTCTTGCATTAAATAAACATACCCATATCTAGAATAATCATCAATAAACGTGATGAAATATTCAAACCCTCCTATTACTTTAACATTCATCATATCGCAGAAGTCTAAATATACCATCTCTAAAGGTTTTTTAGCCCTATGACCTTTTCCAGTAAAAAGATCTTTTAATCATTTTGCCTTCAAGGCATGACTCACACACATGTAAAGAATTTTATTTTAAATCGCTTAGAAGTCCATTCTTAAATAATCTCTCAATCCTATTGAGATTGATGTGTCCTAACATTAGGTGCCAAAGATGGGCATTTTCTTTAGGAGAAATTTTAAGTTTTTATTTTCGAGTTATCGCAATTTTAAACATTTTAGGTTAATGAGGGCTTTAGTTACTAACGGCCTTAGCGCCTACAAATTATCTTCAAGATTAGCACAACAAATCAATACTCCATTCTTGTAAATAAACACTTTATTTACTTGAAAATTAAGAGAATAATGTTGCTCAATAAGACATTTAACAGAAATCAAGTACCTTTTCAAACCTGGAACCACATATACATGATCTAATAAAATATAAGATTTCTATAAGTAGAGTATGAGCCCTCGCATTGTCATAGCTAAGACGTACCCAGTTCTAACATGCATTGTCATCTCAATAACTTCTAGTTGCTACTAGGAACTAATTCCCTGAAATGAAGAACAAACATGGTTAGCGGCACCTGAATCAACTATCCAGGAAAAATCATCATTCTCCACTAAACAGACCTCCAATATAAGTAAATCATATTTGTCTTGCTTGGCCTTCTTCTTTTTTGCCAAGTATTTGGGACAATTCCTCTTCCAATGTTCCTCGTGGTTGCAATGAAAATAGATTTCCTTTGCATCCTTGGGCTTCTTGCCCTTCTGGGCAACAACTGGTGGGTTAGCTTTTCCCTTTCCACCTTTCTTCTTCTTCTTTCATCATGTTGAGAACGTTTTCTCTAACAGATGCTCCTTCTTGCATACAGGCATTGAAGATGTGTTTAAGATCATCGTGCCTATGTTGTGTGGACGATTGTCCAAATATCTTCCGCTGGACTCCATGATCTGACAGGCAATGATCATGGGCTCATGCTTCTTGGCCAAGACTTCTAAAAGGCTTGCCAAGATATATGCTTGGGCCTACTCTTTTGCCCATGTCCAGTGCTTGTATGTTTCTCGAACGTTTCGAGCAGCATTTGGAGAAGGAATAGAAGGACAATCCTCCATATGGACTAAATGGAAGTCATCGATGATTAAAATCGTGTTGATTGTGTGTCAACCTATGTTGTATAATTTGGCCCATAAGTTTGACGACAGTGAGCAAATTAAGTGTCGTGGAAGTCATAATTAATAAATTGTTGAAATTATACAAATTATTTATATTAGTAATCTATGCATTAACCCATTTATAAAAACCAATCAAATTTAGCAAAATAATCTAATGTACCTAAAGTGACATTTTATTTTGCAATTATGTTTTAGTGATATAGAACAAAAGCCACCGTAAGGTGATCAAAAGCCCCTTCACTGAAACGAGACTATCTCAACAAATACACAGAACAACTCCTTGTTACTGTAACTATCAGTCACCGTTGTTTGGTCTAGAAATTGTTAAACACGTTTAATATTTCTTGTAAGTGTAACCCCTCATTTTAGATTCTAGAATTTTGCCCCAATGAGCCAACCGTAGGAAATAACCAATTGAGGCAAAAAATAAAGTAATCCTATCCATTTCTGGAGTTTGAGGTAAAGAATCATGCAAATTCCATTCGTAGGAGGACACAAGCAAAGTGCCTCGAGGCCGAGCATGAAACTTTACTACCTATTGAGAGAGACCGTGGGATATGTTCACACAAGTCCCAATCCCACTTACTATAAACACTCTTTCCATTCACCTTGTTATTGATCTATACAAACACCATCTATAGGGGGACACAAGCAAAGGTGTCTTGAGGTCGAGTATAGATCTCATAGTGTGAACTTTTAGGGAGAAACGTGAAAAGGTAAAATGAAGTATCATATATCATATTTTTCTCCCACTGAGTGTTATACTTAGGGTTATTTAACTTAGGAGAATCTAATTACTGATTTTTAACTAAGTGTTTGTTTAATTTGCCCAAAAGTATCACTTACTTTGGATGGTTAACAACTTTGATTAACGTTTATTAAACACTTTAATAAACATCAATCAACCATTGCATACTTGTAAAAAATCTATCTAATTCACGTTTCTAGGTAAGTTCCTAGGTAGGCGTGTTACATTTCCGTCAACTTAAACACCTCAGCCTAGGCAGAACTAACTTTGGTTAAAAGGTCCCTTATAGATACATTTGTTACAAATTTAATCTTTAAATTAAGAACCAATTTAATCCTATTAAACTGATTAAAAGATTAAACTTAATTTCTAATCTTATTAGAAAAGTGATCTTAGGTCTATGTGAACCATATTTTAAACTATTTTTAAAAATGATTTTAACCTAAGTTTTGCGTGCAATTCTAATTATTGATTTTAATTTCTAATTTCTTTTAATTATAACTTTTATAAATAAATGAAATAAATTAAAATCATACAATTGCATTCATTGACATACTTAGTAAATTATAATAATTATAAATTACCTAAGGTAGTTTCATGCTTAATGCAATTTCATTTCATTACTAACTATATATAACACTTATAAAATAATGTATCGAAATAATTAATAACGCTCATCCATACATACACAAAACTATATATTATAACACTTATAATATAAATGATGCATGACAATGTTATTAATGCATGCAAACATATATTATAACACTTATATTATATGATGCATGAGCATGCTATAAAAATTAAATCACGCAACTATAAATATTATAACATTTATAATATAAATGATGCATGAAATTAAATGCATAACCTATGGTGGGACTTATACTATATGACATACAATATAACATATATATAAATTAAAATCATACATCAAATACATAATTAATATAATAATGTTGGACCGGAATTGGATACCTAAACAATTAATTAAATTAATATAACACTTATATTAATTTAATTAATAAAAAAGAGTATCTATTAGAAATTAATTGATCAATCGGGCCTTGAACTGCACAAACCGGACCGTCCAGCCTCCGAACTAGCTAAGACCTACTCGAACCAACCGAACTGAACAGGAACCAGCTGAGCCACGATCTGAACCAAGCGTGAACTGGATAGTTCTTTCCGTTTCGTAGCATTGCAACGCTACGAATAGAACAATCCATTAACCTAATCGCGGTGTTGCAACGCTAAGGCACAACGTTGCAACGCTACTGTACAGAATGCACTGTACAGTTGCAATTTTCTTTGAATCTCTTTTGATTTTGGCCCCATCTTCTCTAGAAATCGACCAGAATAGCCATGAATGACTCAATAGACATCAAATTTAGACTTGATTGCAAACAATTATGCCCAAAACAGAGGCCCATACAAATTAAATTGTAAATTAAAAACAATAAATCTGAACTGTCCAATCCCAAAAACATCCAATAATCACAATCAATCACATTCTTAAACATTCATCATATGAACATACAAAATGCTAAAATCCCACCATTAAACTGTAAAATTAAATCTGAAAATTTAGAAAAATTTGGGCCAAAAACCCCATTAGTGAAGATCCTTGAGAGATCAGACCCAAATCTTAATTTTTATAGAAACAAGAATTTTTAGAATTATTATGAAACAAAATAAAATTTACAATATGATTATAACAATAGAGAAAAGAGAAGATGGAGAAGAATTAATAACCCTTGAAGAACTTTTCTTCTCGTAAGATTTCTCCTCTGCAAAATAGCCGCGAACTCGAAACCCTAATTTTGAAACCACCACTCAGAACCTCCTGTATTTTCTGGGATGAGAATTCAAGGAGTTTGTGGGCTCTTGGTTTTTTGGAAGAATAGGGGAATTAAGAAATTAAGAGAGAAAATGAGAGATTGCAAAACTGGGAAAAATCAGAACTATTCTATGTTGTGTTCTTTCAATCTGTCAAACGAAGAAGATCCAAATCTTCCAACCACCCAACGTGGGTTGGGGGAGAATAGGGAAAGAAGATATTTCCCTCCCTTAATTTCCAAAAATAAAAATTAAATAAATTTAATTTTAATTTATATATATGTGTGTATATATATATATATATGTATGTATGTATGTACTGTCTCTTATACACATCTAGATGTGTATAAGAGACAGTATATATATATATATGTATGTATGTATGTACTGTCTCTTATACACATCTAGATGTGTATAAGAGACAGTTATGTATGTATGTATGTATGTATAAACCAACTTATTATATGTGTACATATATGTATATAACTATATTTTATATCATATATATAACCTATGGTTTAAAATTGTATCAGATACAATATAATTTATAGTTTTAATTCTCTCAACAATGCTATTTAATATAAATCCCATTTAAATTAAATTTAATTATATAAATCCAATTCACATAATTAATATTTGAATCATATTCAAATATTTATTTCCTCTCAAATAAATTTCATATTATAATGTATTAATTACATTATAGGAATTATATCATATATAATTAAATTAAAATAATTATATCACATATAAATAATTCCCCCAATTAATTTGAACAATTCAAATTAATCCAAAATTAATTCTCATAAATACCCGATTAAGCTATAGATGGACCTCTTGGACATGTAGCTTGAAGTTCCAACGATACTTGAATAATTAATTGAACTCTTTAATCAATTTATTCAACATTCTTTAGCTGTCGGACAGTCCACTAAAGGCCCACAGTTGCACTCTTCGCACTACAGATATATTACTAGTACGTACAGCTAGGCCAAAATTATCATTTTACCCTTGTAGTTACATTCAACTCCTTAAGTATTAATTATCTCTTAATGAACAATACTTCATAGTCCAACCATGACCAGACTCCTCTCGAGTTAGAAGAAGGTGTGACACCACATTGTTTAAACCCCGAAATCAGCCCTTAAGGGAGTAATTTATCTACTTTCCCCTACCTCAAAGATGAAGTGAATTCCATCTTGTGTATCTGTGTTCCCTGCTCCCCAATCAAACAAATCCTCAATATGGTAGGCTTGTTGAGTCAGTGATCTAGCCACTCTCACCCATACAAATCAAAAGATCACCTTCATAGGCAGGAGTTCACAACTCCCTCAAGATTTAGGCCATGTCACCTATAGTCATCCTGGTGAAATGTAAGTCTCTATTATGAATGGCGTTATATAATGAGACTAGTCATTTCGTAGTCCGGTCTTATAGAAACTCCTTTGTATAGAATATCCCTACTCACATGTCTCCATATTAATGGTCAACATCAGATCATTTGTAGCACTTTACAATAATTATAACATCTACAAAACAAGTCGTATACGTAGTGTCACTAGGATAAGGTATCCAGCCTTATCCATCTACTACAAACTATTTAGGTTATCGTTTAAACATGATCCACTCGTATGTCTCTACATACATGTTTAAGCTACAAATGATAACCTTGGACGTTAGTTTATTAGTTTGTGGGTTTAATGCTATTAAATGTCAAATAAAACATCTCATATTTTATTAAATAAATAAAATATTTGTACACAATTGCAAACTATAGGACCCTGCTAGATTTAGGGCATCAACCCCAATGATGCTTAATTTTATGGAGTGAAAATGTGGATGGTATGCATTGATGAAATTGCGTTGTGCACTCAAATTTCCTCAACGGAATCCAAGTGTAAATTCCACTGAGTTTCTTGGTAAGTCCAGGGTCGAACACCGGGACTTGTGAAAACAGGTTGCGTTGGTAATTTTTACAAAAACTTTGTGGTGGCCAAATAAATAATTTGTTGCTTTGTTGTTGATTGCTTTAATGAGAAAATAAATAAAATGCGACGGATTTGAGAAAAGTCAATTGTGTAATAGATGCATTGAGTATGCGATGAACGGGTTGAGAAGATCTTTAGCTAGCATTACTTGGGAATGCGTCAGTCTATGCGATCATGCTATCATAATGCACAACAAGTCATTTTCCAATGCAAATGCGATGCTCCTAAGTCTAGGACGCATGTGTTGAATGCAAAAGTGTCCATAGAGCTTATCCCTAAGTCTCTACTCTTGTCCTATGCGATGATGCAGAATGCATAAAAGCAAGGTGACCACATACAATCATATCCTATCTCTAGGATGCATGTGATGCGTTGATAACAAATAGTGCTCATTCCTAAGCTCCTATCTCTTGTTTATGCGTTCTAATCTGACTCTCCCGAGCCTAGATTCTAATCTGACCTTCCCAAGCCTAGATACTGTCCTTAGACTACCCTCCAGAGTATCTCTAACGGACGAATGAAGCATACATAATACAAGATAATCGCATAGCATGAAGATTCCCTAGTTGTGCTAGCTAAATGCTTCTCAACCCATTCAACTAATTTAGCTACTCATGCATAAATAATAGAGAGTAAACAGATATACAAAAATAGATTCAATTTCGATAAATGAGTAGAGTACAAAATAACAATGGAAGTTAAAGGTAGAGAGCCTGGTAGCAATTCCTTGCTGACTGAGGCTTTTAAACTGTAATCTCTATTCGGTTCTAAAGATGTTCCCGCTTCCGCAGGCGTCGGCCCTCTCTCTGTCCTTGAAGCTTCTGGCGCTCTCCCAAGCTTACCGGAACAATCTATCGGCACAACCTTCTCTCTCACGTCCGCCTTAAAACGAAAGAAAACTATGAACAAAGACGTATGAAACTTCGAACTAAAGAATGGTGAACCCCTTTTCTAAAGGGTGCCTCTGATATTTATAGAACGTCCAAGGTTAACGGTGGCTTCTCTCTCATGATTGCACAGATGGGACGGCTTTAATTCCTGACTGATGCGTCGAATATTTGTCACTGAAAAGCTGAATGTACTTGTGATCGTTATCGGCTATCAACTTAATTCGGATTCGACTGTCATCAGCTTTCTGTTCCATCGCGATTAATTAGCTTTTCACCCAGATGCGCCTACCATGTTGTGCTGACCAAGTTGCGGCAATCCTTCTCGGGCGAATGTTTGTGAACACAATCATCGTAGAGCCATGCAGTGAAATTGCGCTCGACCAATGATTTCCTATGATCGCAATTTTTGCCTTGCATTAACGCATATTCTTCACAAAAATACAAAAATCAACTGTTCTAATGCGATGAACGCATGCAACCGCAATATTATGAAATTGATGCTTAATGGACACAATTTAATATATTTTATCAACGCAAGCTAACATTATTTAAGATCTTAGCACTATGATAACATGCATTTCTGCCTGTTATCACCCAACACCTCCTTCACACTCAACTACCACCAACCATATTTTCATGCAATCGATAAATTTAAATGCAGCTATGTGATTGAGCTATAATGTTATCCTATCATTCTCATGCACAATCCAATGCTACTCATAACATGTTGGTTCAAGTCTAAAATCCCCTCTTCGAGCATGATTAAAAAACTTGATTCATCAAATCCCTAGAACTACAAATAAAATAAGTCACTCATGTTCGGAAAACACATCAAGAACATGTTGTATAGATTAAATAGGGAACAATAAGAGAAAAATAAAAGGGTTAGCCATCGATCTTGATTTGTCATGGGCACTTCATCAACATTCTTCCTCAATCAATCTCTAATCAAAGTCGGTGTTCCGGATTTAAAATCCTATTTAAACAACCGTTTTTGGACCTCTGTGGAAAGCCCTAAACATAACTCCAATCGACCTTCCCAATAAAATGATGAAACAACAAATAAATAAGTAAGAAATCCATCAGAGCGTTGTGCACAATGTAATTATTGTCACGACATTGGTTTGCTTTCTCCTTGCGTCAACTAAGTGTAGCGTTGTGACGCTACCCAATTTTTAGCTCTCAGGTTTAGAGCGTCGAGCTAGGCAAGGAAGAAAATAGACTAGCCCTAAGTCAAACTTTGACCATCTTAAGAGTGTTTTCGTCATTTTCCACTGCTATTAGCACATTTTGGTCATAGTGTCTGTTCCTACAAATTCAACATATGAAAGCATCTATTAACATATATTATCAATAAAACAAATGAAATTTTAAGCTTAAGAAAACATTTTTTCGTGTGCTTTTGATCGACCCCTTAAAGCCAAAAGGCCAATCCCCTTGGAAGGATGAGGCCAAGAGGTCGACTCCCATTAGAATCTTCCATTTTCTATTTCTCTTAGTTCAATCTATGATTTAAAGTATCACCCTTGAATCAATCGGTAATGATTATCGTTCTTTTGTAGTTTGAAGATTAAACAATAAAATCCATGTTTTTAATTCTGGAGATTTCTTTTTTTTTTAAAGGTAAAAAATTAAAGAAAAAAACATATGTTTTTAATTCTTGATTTTTCTTGTTTAGATAAATATTATTCTTTTACTTCCGAGATTAAAGAACGAAACCCATGTTTTTAATTCTTGAGTTTTCTTGTTTTTTAAGGTCAAATATCAAAGAAAAAAATCGATCTGTTTTAATTCTTGATTTCTTTTTTTTTCTTTTTTGTTTTAGTGTCAAGTAATAAAACTCATGTTTTTAATTTTTAGTTTTTTCTTTGTTTTTCTTAAAGTATTGAACATCCTTCATCACATGTTGCGAACGTGACGACCAGATCTTATGAATATAGAATATATTTTTTTATTTTTTTAGTTTAAGTATTTTTTGAACTTTTTAAGATTGAAGAATATTTTGAAGTTTTTAAAAAAGTTTTATGGTAGTTGATACTCAATTTAACCTCAACACAAGTTCTTTTATTAATTTATAATTATTATATCATTTTTATAATTATTTTTATACTGTAAAAGGATCATTTTATTAATATGACAGTATGGGATTGTATGAAAAGTACACAATATTTTAATCAAATTATATATGTAATAAAAAGATTTTAGTAATATAAGCCAGCATTATTCTTTACAATAATTTACGAGTAAATAAATATATTTTAGATGAATATACATAAAATTAGTTTAAAAGAAGAGTAAAAGTTATCCCAAATTAACCACAAAACTAATGAGATTGATCAAAATTAATTTTTATGCAAAGTTTAAATAATTAGAATAGAAATTTTGAAAGTTTAAGTATGTGTGGAAGGCTAAAAGGTAATACTAGGCCTGGTCGAGGGGTAAAATCTTACCTTTTATGCACAATTAGTCCAAAACGATTAGAGATATTTTCACTTATGATTATATCTTCATTCCTTTTCACCAATTCTAACCTTATTTTATGAAAATAGTAGGTTAGGAATCATAATTCTTTGATTGTGAAAGTATTTTTTTAAGTACAATTGTAAAAGTATTGACACATAAAAACTGTCCTTTTTTCCTGAGGGGGAGTTGTTCACACTTAATAATCATAGGTTATATTATTTTTGTTCTCAACTGTTGTTTGTTACTGAATATCCAATTTCATTATTTTAGTCGGTAAATTAAAAAAAAAATGATTCTCACTTTTATTTTATAGCTAAATTAAATAATTAATATATTTTTAAAAATTTTAGAAATAAAATTAAAACATTAAAATATTAAATATCAAAATAAAATAATGCACAAAAAATCAACAACCAACTTTAAAATAAAAAGTTGGAGTTCAGTACGAGTTCACTGAGTGAACTCAAAAAAGAAAATACGCGAGGACGCGAAAGTGACTTTTATAACCTTGTAAAAAATCGGCGATGTTCTCTGTTCCACTCGCAACCTTGGATCAGAATCTCCGCATATCACACCATTTTTCTTCTTTCTTCTCCTTTTCCTTTTCTCTCTTTCCCTCATGTATTTATACGTAACAACATCAACATCTTCATATATATAATTATATATATCTATACATATATTTATATGTTTCACCCACCCTCATCACTGTTCTTTTTCTTAATTTTCTTCGTTTTTTCCTCCCAACTTTTGATCCAAAAATCCAAACGAAGATCTGGGTTTTCTTCCGAAGACGAAGATCAATAATGGGTTCGCTTCCTTCTGAACTCAGTTTGGATTTTAGACCCACTTTTGTGCCTAAAACGATCACCGATTTCTTCAAAGAGGTTTCGATGATCGGAAATGTGTCCGAAAGGGTCTCGAAGCTTAACGATTTTATCAAAAGTTTGGAGGATGAAATGAGGAAGATCGATGCCTTCAAACGAGAGCTTCCTCTCTGTATGATTCTCTTGAAAGATGGTGAGTTCTTCTTCTGAAATTGTATGTTTCAATTCAATATGATAAAAATTTCAGGAAGAAGGGGGTAAATTACCTAACCACTGAGATTTGGAAATTGGGGAATCTCCTTGAACATCGTTTGAAATTTCAAATGTTTCAATGGATCTTTACCCTCATTTTGGACTTATGGTTGTTGATGTTTTTTTGTTTTCAGCCATTGTAGCTGTGAAGGAGGAGTCAATGCAATGTGCAGTTCTTAAAACCCAACCAGTTTTGGAAGAGTTCATACCTCTAAAAAAAGAACACGATGAAGAAGAAGATGATTTCAAGAAACGAAAAGATTATAAGGATCAGAAGAATTGGATGAGCTCTGTTCAGCTTTGGAACTCTAATACTAATTACACCTATGATCGAAAACGAGATTCCAAATTTGAAACTAAGGTATAAGAATTTGTCCAAATAATAACAACAGTTGAATTTTGTTCTGTTTTATAATCAGGTTTGAATTTTCTTTTACAGAGAAATGAGAAAGGAGGCCCTGTAGTGACACAAGTTCCATTGCAATCTTGTAGAAATAAAAATGGAGAGAAGATCCATATGCCATTTAAGCCATCTTATCCCATGTTCCCTTCAGCCATGGCTGTGAGGAAGGAGAATAAGGAGGAATTCCCTATTCATGGGCTCTCTCTTTGCACTCCAGGAATAAAAAATCCAATAGAGGAATCAGCTTCTACTGGTTCAAGAACGAGTGGGACTAGAGCTGTTTCATCTTCCACTCTGACTGCTTCAGTGAATTTGCAAAGTGGAATGCAGCAGCAGAAACAGCAGTGCTCTCGCAAGCAGAGGAGATGCTGGTCGAAGGAGTTGCATCGACGTTTTGTTAGTGCCTTGCAGCAACTGGGGGGCTCACAGGGTAAGAAATGAAGTTCATGTTGAATCTAGATTACATATCTGTTAACTTTTGTGTGTTTGAGTCCAATATGTTAGGTAATTGTCAGCATCATATTTCAGGTTGTTTTTCACAATCTGTAGCACATTAGGTTAGGTTCTGCTGTTTAGATTTATATGATTTTTGGCTCGAATATCATGTAGAACTATAGATTTTAATCACCATAGTCAAGCAAAATACTACTCTATGTGATGCCAAGAACTATTGTGGATTGTTGATATCAATTTTCTGACTGAAAGTGATGGAAGTTCTCGGTTTTCTGATTCGAATCTTTTGTTATCTTTTTCAGTGGCCACGCCAAAGCAGATTCGAGAACTTATGCAGGTAGATGGCCTCACCAACGACGAAGTGAAGAGCCATCTGCAGGCAAGCTCCAAAGCTTACTTTTAATGTCTTTTTATGTATGGTACTTTAAAGAAATGGCTGAAAAGTTAAAGCAAGTAGGGAAGGGAGGGGTGGTTTGAAATGCTTTTCACAGCATTCAAGAGTTTTTGCCTGCCTCCTTTTCCATTATGTGATGAACTGTTTACCATTCTGTTTTTATAACGTCTCGTGTTCCTTACAACGATGAAATTAATATCATTTTTTGTTCAATCCAGAAATTCCGACTGCACGCAAGAAGACTTCCAGCATCTTCAGCCGCCCCTGCAAACCAATCGGTAGTGGTTCTCGGGGGATTATTGGTGCCTCAAGATCCCTACGGTGATTCATCAAAGGCTTGTAGTTCTCAATCTGGCTCACCGCAAGGTCCGCTTCAGTTAGCAGGGACAGGAGGCGACAGCATGGAGGACGATGATGACGTAAAATCGGAGAGCTATTGCTGGAAAAGCAGAATACAAAAACCAGGAAATGAAGATGCATAAGATGTTTTTCCCACCATGAATTTTGAAAATAAGAAGATATACATGGGAGGTAGAGAATTGAGGATAAAAGTAAAAAATATATATAAAGTACATATTTAAAAAAAGGTGAAGGATCTTGAGAGATAGCAAGGGGGTCTGAAGTTTTGCAGAATTAGTGTCCCTTCCCCTTTGAGTTAGAGTGCTACTGTTTATCACTGTTAAAATGGGACCAAATGTTTGTAGGAAATCCATGTTTATGTGAAAGAAAACCAATTTGATCAAAAAAAAAAAAAAAAAAAAAAAAAAAAAAAAAAAAAAAAAACTGATGATTATATATATAGAGGCTGATAAATTTTCTTTCAGGTCTTGGATTTGAGTTCAAAGTTCAATTGGTTGTATTATAAACAACCAATTCCTTCTAGAGCACATAGATATAAAATGAGATTACCATATTTAGACAATTGATTTGAAACTAGCTTTTTGGTTGTCTTTGTTTTAAAAATAATTGTGATGAAATGAAATGATTTGTAAAAGATAATGTTTTCTGTGGGTTGAAAGACTATTACCATTCACAAGTTTGTGATTGTATATGGAAGAATATTTTTATTTTTTTAAAAAAAGATTAATTAATTGTCAGAATGCCATAAAAGGAAAACAAGAAAAGCAAAATTTTGGTTGATATTTGTTCAAATACCTATTTATTTATTTATTTTTTTGCTTCAAAATTCTTTTACTAGTTGATAAATATTCTAGTACTATTCTATAAATTAATGGTTTAATCTGAAAAAACAATTTTTGTGAGGTTCTTTCATTTCAGATTCATTTTTCATTTTGTGTCATTTATTATTTATTTATTAAATTCTGATAGATAATCAGAAGTATGTGTAATAACTCTTTTTTATGTCCAATTCCATCCATTTTTGTTGAGACAATTCTAACTTATTTATCGGGAACTAATCTTGCTCCTGAAATAGATGGCATTCTTGATCCTTCCTTTTACTAGTCTTCTCGACTGGAATCATAAATGAGGTGTCTCCTCTCTAATGATCTTTTCTATAGGTCGAACTAGTGTGAGCATTTTCAATTGGTCTATGGTTGTCATTGTAAAGAATCTATCCCTACCCTGTTTTCAAAATCATTATTTCGTCCTTCTGCTTTCCCTATTGGTCGAGTTCTACATCGTCCCTCTCTCTATTGGTCAAGTTGTCAAAGCTTCTCTCCCTATCAATGGACCTCAATTACATTGAGTCTCGTTAACTCGGTAAAGCAGCTTCGCTCCTTCGTCTCCTTAGAATATTTGTATTGCTACAATCATGTTGACCAATATGCAACTAACTAAACAAGTCATATGGTCGGACAGGACGACTATGCTTAAGACCGGAATGCTATCCATGCTCGAACTCAAGGACGAAACTCAAGTCATTGCTCATTCCCGCTCATGAATTCCTTATGCAAACTTTATAAATAAAAAAATAAAAATAAAAAGATATGATAAACAATCCCGACCATTTTTCAAAACCTAGAAATGAGAATAATACTAAAATTGTTGTTCTTAAATTTCACATTGGATTCTCTAAAGATCAAAGCATCAACTTATGAAAAAAATTAAAAAATTCTTGACTTTTGTAGTCTTCTCTTTGAATAGAATGTAATCAACTCACAAGCATTTGATACCATTCAAATTAAGGACAACCAATGAGGAAAAAGAAAATAAATGCCAAAAAAGAAAATAGAAAAAAAAAAATTCCATAGATGAGTTGTTGTGAATATTAGAAGATGCTGAATTTGTTTGAATTATTTGGCATTTGTCTTGTAATTAGTTGTCAGATTCTATGCATTTGCAAATGGGTGGATGAAAATGGTTGATTGTGCAAAATGACAAAAAGAAAGATCCTCACTTATCTTAGTGAAGAATATTTATTAGTTTCTCTTTACTGAAAATAATTTTTATAATTGTCATTATTATTCTTCAACTCTAACTCCAACTTTTGTTTTGCTTTTATGTTGTATTTGTGATTATCTTTAAATTTATTATGGGGTGAGATTTTGTATTTTTTTTTTTTAATGATAAAATAGGCATGTCACATGTGAGGTGTTGAAGCAACAAACATCACTCTAACAAAAAAATATACATTAAATTCCATCTTATAAACTTTCCCTAATCTAAGGGTTAGTTTAGTGATTGAATCTCACCTACATTAGTAGTTAATTGCATTATAAAAATAATAACATAAATGCAAAATTAATCATAAAAAAATATTTAATTAGTAAGTAGTAAGAAATTGTCAATTTTGGGCATAAACATACACATGAGTTTACTTTTTATTTCATACAAAAACTATAAATTAATCAAATACTTTTCACTCACTTAGATTCATGATTTTCTACCGTCGCATTTTCAATACTTAAACTTCTTTTTGAAGCTGTGGTAGTTTTTAAAATAATTGTTGGCAACTATGTTTATAGAAAAATCAATTGTCATATGAAGTAGATTACTGTTTAGTAAATTTTAAATTTAAAAATAAAAAACAGGTAACAACATTTACTAAGTTTAAACTAGATTTTATGTGACTTAACTATAAAGATTAAATTAAACATATTATACCATATGTATAAGTTGATAATTAATATATGAATCTTATAAGTTAATTATTTATAGTTTTTTTATAGTTTATATTTCTTCAAATTGTATGATAAAAGTATAGAAAAAATCAGTTATATAATATTGAAATGAATAAATATTATTTTAATATAAGTTCACTTTTTTTAAAAAAAAAAAATACATGATTTAAATTGTAAAATAATATAAATTATTTGTACAAGTTTAGAAAAATAGTTGTTATAAAAATGTTGAATCATTCAAAATTCTATGGATATAAGATGAAAGAGGTGTGAAAAGGGAAAAAAATATAAAAGGATCATATTTTAATTTAAAATAGTTAGTGAAAGAGAGTGACATATTTATGCGAAAGCTAAAAGTTAGTACATAGATATTTTTGAACGTACAAAGAGAATGAAAAGTGATTTTCTTAAAAAATAAAGAATAATTTATTTAACTAAACATATAATAAAACAATTAAGATTCTTTTTTTTAGAATTGATTTTGATAATTTCAATAGAAGACATTCTCTTATCTTAGATAATGAGTTAAATTTGTTCTCTTTTTATATGCAATGGTTAATAGGATGAAAACTAAAATAATAACGAATAAAAGGGTTTTTGGGCTATTTTCAAATAAAGGAAAATGAGTATAACTTATTTATAAATATAATAAAGTATTATTATTTATTAGCAATAGATTGCGATAGACATCTATTAATGTCGATAGAAACCTATCATGGAATGTCAGTGATAGAAGTTTATCATGGTGTATCACTGATAAACAATTATATTTTGTTATACTAGAAAATATTTTTAGTAGTTTTACATTTAAAACAATTATCGCTTTGTAAACTGATGCAACTTTTTTTAAACCATAATTGATTATTAGTTGATCTATATATTATGTAAAAGAAAAAAAAACTGCATTTATCCTTTGTGCAGCACAAATAGCATCTAATAATAGTTGTTATGTGACAAATTTTTTTTAAAAAAATTGAATTTTCTATTTTTAGTTTTACTATAGGAAGACAAGAGAAACATGTGATTAGGTGCACTAATCATTAGAATTAAAATTAACAAAATTAGCCTTCATAATTAAAATTAAATGGAGCATACTATATTTCAAATCAAACCAATCGACTCTTTTTTGTTTTACATTTTATAGAATTAATTTGATCTATACAGGTTTTTTAAAGGGAGTGAACCAATAAGTTCATTATATTATTTTATTTATTTTTCTTTTCAATTTTGACTTATTCCTTTATTACATTTGAAAATTACGTGTTAAATATGTAAATTATGACTCTATGTTGTAAAAACAATTCTAAATGGGATAATCTAGCCTTTATTACATTTTAATTAATTTTAAAATAGTAAAATTTATTTGTAGTATTTTACCATACAATCTAGTAGGGGTGTTCAAAAAACCCGATGACCCGAAAAAATCGATCAACCCAACCTAACTCATGCGATTTGGGTTGGGTTAGTTCATGGGTTCACTTAATATAACCCAAACCAACTCAAACCAACCCGAATTTAAATAACTTTTGAAAAAATATATTTTTTTATTACATATAACACAATTATTTATATATATATATATTGATTTTAATTTTATTTAATTCCAATATTTTTTTAATAATTTATTCTTCAACAACTCTTAAAAGTAGTTTCTTTGTACTTTAGATTAAAAAAATCACTATATAAATTAGAATTTAGTTGTTAATCTTAATTCAATATATGAAAATAATTAAATAAGGTTATTTACTATGTGCTTCTTTTTAGAACAAAATTTTAAACAAATGACCCGATTAACCCGAACCAACTCAACCCAAATTTTTCATGGTTGGGTTGAATTGGGTTTATTTTTTAATAAAGGTTATTTGAGTTGAAGAAATTTATAACTCGAATAATTGAGTTGGGTGTAAAAAGCCTTTCAACCCAATGAAACCCAACCCATGTACACTTCTACAATTTAGGCCAATTTAGCTGACCTATCTCCATAAATGAATAATCCTTAAAAAGGTTGGATTTTTACCCAAATTTATATAATATATATATATATATATATATCATTTGGATAAGAATGAAAATTATTATTTATTAATGGGTGATTTATATATATATACCCACCCATGAGGTAAAGATGAACAAATTGCTTTCAATCAACTAATGGATGGATCAAAGTAATAAAAAAGAAACATTTTTTTTTAACCCCACAAGAAAAAAAAGAGAAAGAACAATGAGTTATAATGGAATTTTGGGTGAATGACAAGAAAAAGTACTTCTCACAAGCAAAATAATAGAGAGAATCTTATAGAGAAAGATATAATGAGAAAGGGACCCATATTGACAGCTCTTTTTTTATTTTTTTTCCCTCCTCTTTTTGAGTTAAAAGAAGTGAAAATGATGGAACATTATATTATTTTGTTTTCCTAAATAGAGAATATTTATTTATTATTTAATATTTAATTGGTTCAAATCAAATTCTTCACTAGATTAGATTTTTGAAATCTAAAAAAATATATATATGTTTATAGCTGTCTTGTGAAATTTGAGAAGATTGAGGGTTTGTAGATGTCACATGGAAATGAGGCAAAGTTTAAATCCATTTTGGTGATCACATGGAGAAGAAATTCCCACTTGAGATTCCTACGAAGACTTGGTCATACATAATTATCCTCTTTCATTGGTTTGGTGTTATTTGGATAGATATTAGAATGGAATATTCCACTAACTAAATTCATATCTTTATAACTATTTATTATTTCTCCTTTTTTTTTTTTATAGTATATCAAAGTAAAAATTAAATAAATATTTTTGAAAAAATTAAAAATAGATTTTCTTGGATTAGACAGAAATTAGTCTAGGTGCATACGCTCACATTTATAAAATAATAATAATAATAATAAAAGCCATATCAATTAAAAAAACTGTCAACCAGAATTTGGATTTGCAATTTACAGTAATTATATTTAATCCAAAAGGGGTCAAAGTCTCACCATTTAAAAGCTAAAGGGTCCCTAACTCGTACTGGACAGTAACCTAAATTAAACTAACTCTTTAATCTAAGGCCAATATATCATTGACATCCATGGTTAATGGAATTTTGATTAAAATTCAACCAAATGTAGAATCTAGAAGTTCTCCATAAAAAAAACAAAGAAATTAGCCTGTAAATTTCAGTTCCTAATACCAAGAGACAATGAAATATTTTGATGGAAATAAAAGAAAGAACCCTATAATATTTTGATGGAGCATAATAAACAATTTTTTCTACTAAAACCAAAGATGCAGCCTTAAATGTAGTAAGTACAACCAAGATTTGAATTTTTTTTTAAAAAAAACGAAGGATATCCGAAGAACTTTAAAAAGTTCAACTAGCTATATTTAAATATAGAAAAATGAACTAAAATATTTACAAAATATAGTAAAATTTTAGAACTATACATTATAGATGCTGATAGACACTGATAGACTTAGACACTATCGAAATCTATCTGTATCTATCAACATCTATCATTGATAGTTCTAAAATTTTGTTATACCTTATAAATATTTTTCAAGAGTTTTACCCTTTGAAATATTTTTTCTAAAAAATATATATCAATAAATAAAAAAGGACTAGTTTAAAAGTGTGTCTTCATTTTAGTCTATATGTGACAAAACTAAAAGAAATAGGCCCAAATAACCCAAGCTATTGAATGTAATTGGGCCTAAGGAAATAGGCCCAAACAACGCAAGTGACTTGAATGTAATTAGGCCTAATGATTTGGTTGGAGGGAGCCCAAGTTATCACAACTACAATATTTCGATTGACAAGTTTCATTTTGTTTGTTTTTTTTCCATATTTTTGACAAGTTTCAACTTGACAACGAAGAATATTTCGATTGACAAGTTTTTTTCCATATTTACAGTAATTATATTTTTTTCCATATTTTTGACAAGTTTTTTCCATCAATTTTTCATTTTGTTTGTTTCCATATTTTTGACAAGTTTCAACTATCACTTTTGTGGTAGGTATGTTGTATTTTTAAAGGAAACAAAATTGGAAAAAAAGTTCTGTTGAAATTTGTCGTAAGGATTAAAAATTTCTTGTAAAAAAAATTCTTTCATGAAATTTTCCTTAAGAATTCGAAAATTAGGAAAATTTTGAAAAAACTAAGAAAATGTATTTTTTTTAAAACTCAAAACTAAGAAGGATAAATAAAGAAAATTTTAAAATTTTAAAAAAAACACTTAAACCACCCTTACAGAATTTCCGTAAGTTTAAGTTTAAAAAAAAAAAAAAAAAAAAAAAACTTAGATTTATGGGGGAAAAAAAAAAAGAATTGGTTAAATGAACCAAAGGAATTGGATTTGATTAACTTAAACAAAAAAAGAGAATTGATTTAAGTTCTTTTTTTAAAACAAAAATAGCATTATATCTTTTTTCCATTCCCAAAAGTTATATATATTCTTGAGGGAAAAATTCATGTAAATAGAAAAATTCTAAAAGCACACGCTAAAGTGTGAAGATTTTTAAATATTTTTTATATTTAAAAAGACTTATTCTTTATGAAGGTAAGATATAAGGTTAAAATTTCCTAGCAATTTGGAAATGACTAAGAAATTTTATCATTTTGTTTTCCCCTAAAGACCTGATAGAATTTTAGTTTCGGTAGTTTTTTAATTAATATTATAATTAAATTAAATTAAAAAAGAGCAAACAAGAAACTTACGGAAATTCCTCCCATAAGAAAGGTTTTTTTTTATTAATATATATTTGAAATAAAAAACCTAAAGCTTGGCTTGCGAGAAGTTTTCCCGTAAGCTGCCTCCCTACTTTTTTGGTCATTTCAAAATTATCAGGAAATTAGCAGGTCTTTGCAGAAAAATAATACAGAATGCTAAAAGTTCTTCGTCATTTCAAAATTACCAAAAAAATTTAGCCTTGTCTTTTTTCTAGTAAAGAATATACCAGAACTTTACAGAAAAAAGACAGGATGTTTTTCCTTTTTTTTTTTTTAAACTTAAACTTAAGTTACTTAGCTTAAGCTAATCAATTCCAATTCCCATAGGCTTTAGTTTATTTATTTTTTAATTAATTCCATTTTTCCGTAAATTTAAGTTTTATTATTATTATTTTACTTAAACTTACAAGAATTCAGAAATCGAGGGCGTTCACGTAAGAATTGGGTTAGTTTAACTTGTTTTTAACCGTATGTTTTTTTTTTTAAAAAAAATATCTTACGAGAACTTTTCATAATAAGATTTTTTTTTTCAACTCAAAACTAAGAATCTATTAACTTAATACACCATAAAATTTATGTAGTATTTACAAAATAATCTTCAAATTTATAGTAGGTTTTAATTATTTTTAATCTTCATATATATATATATTAATTTACCCTTTCTTAATTGAAAAAAAATAAAAATAAATAAATAAATCTTACAAGAAATTTTCATATGATCGGGAAAAGGTGAGTTTTTTCCATTTAAATTTGCCCATTCGAATTTTTCAGAAAAAAAATGGTGTTAGGTTAGGTAAAAGTAATACTGATGGTAATTAAATAAAAGATAAAATGAACTTTTCACTGCCTGGGCTCTCCAATTAAAATATGAAATAGTAGGAAAGATGTTAGAAGGGTCAATTGGAGAGATAAGGCTGTTTCTAAAAAAAAAGAAAATTGGGAAAAAGGGGTTGTTTGAAAGTTATTTAGATAAATAGGGTTCTTTTTTTTGTCGCATTTCACCATTTTAGTTATTTTTTATTATTTTTTTTCATTTTTTCTGCCAAGTTCTCTTACAATTTCTTTCTTCCCTTTTCTCTCTCTCTCTCTCTCTTTTTTTTTATTTTTATTTTTAATTTCTTCTTATTAACCCTTTTGTTTACCTCTTTTTCCTTTTAAATTATTTTTTTTACTTGAATTTGGTCTCTTGATTTCAATTTAATTTTTAGGTTTCAAAATATTACAATTTCATCATTGATATATTTTTTTTACAATATGAGTGAGAAAAAGTTATAATTAATATATCAACCAAAATTTAAAATATCGATGTCGATGAAAAGGTATTAATTTTATGAAAATATTGATAAAAAATATCAATGTCATTAGATACAATTGAAAAATTCTAAACTATTTCTCATTATATTGCTAAAGTGACAATATATAAAAAGTAATAATCACTATATCAAGAAACTTTGTAATTTTATTTGTAGTAAAATAAAATTATTTTAAATGACAAAACTACTGAAAGTATTTACAAATGGTAGCAAAATTTCACCGTTGATAGACTAATATCTGTATTTTTCAATAGATTGCGATTAGACTACTATCTGTATCTAACACGGATAGTAGTCTATCATAGATAGACAAATTTTTTTTGTTATATTTATAAATATTTCAGTTCATTTTTCTATATTTGAAAACAGTCCTAAAAAATCTACAATAACATGTTTTCATCACAAAAATGTATAACCAGTGGATCAAGTTTATATAATTTTAGTTTAACAATAATCATTTTACTTTTGATATTTATTAAAAGTATTCGAGTGTTTTCATTATAAAACAAGATATATTAATTGCACTTGAATGATATATTAATTTTTTTATGTTATGATATTTTAGTATTAAAATTGTAATTTAATTATTAATTATATTTTTTCTATAGTTCGATTACTTTTAGAGTTCAGAATTCAAAATTTGGCTTTCTAATTTATAGCATATACTTAAGTAAAGAAAATATTTTTAACAATAAAATAATTAAATAGTTTTCGAATTTGTATTTAGTATTTAAACTAAATTTTAACTACTACTAAAAATATGAATTAACATATCATCCAATTCAACTCTGTTTATATATCGTTAGTTTCATGTACTGATGACACATATTTCAAGGTGAATGCGTCTCTTCAAGTAATAGACAAGAAAATAACCCTTTTTTCTAAATAGTTTAAAAAATACCCTTTTTTCTTAATTTGTTTATACCAAATACAAATTCGAAAACTATTTAATTCTTTTATTCTTAAAAATATTTGATTTATTTAAAGTATATGTTATAGATTAGAAAGCCAAATTTTGAATTTTGAACTCTAAAAGTAGTCGAACTATAGAAAAAATATAATTAATAATTAAATTACAATTTTAATACTAAAATATCATAACATAAAAAAAAAAAATTAATATATCATTCAAGTGCAATTAATATATCTTGTTTTATAAATAAAAACACTCGAACACTTTTAATAAATATCAAAAGTAAAATGATTATTATTAAACTAAAATTATATAAACTTGATCTGCTGATTATACATTTTTGTGATGAAAACATGTTATTGTAGATTTTTTAGGACTGTTTTCAAATATAAGAAAATAAACTAAAATATTTATAAATATAACAAAAAAAAATTTTGTAGACTACTATCTATGTTAGATACAGATAGTAGTCTATCGCAGTCTATTGATAAATACATATAATAGTCTATCACAGATAGACGGTGAAATTTTGCTATTATTTGTAAATATTTTCAGCAGTTTTGTCATTTAAAATAATTTTTTTTACTATAAATAAAATTATAAAGTTTCTTGATATATTGATTATTACTTTGTATATATTGTCACTTTAGCAATATAATGAGAAATAATTTAGAATTTTTTAAGAGCATCTAATGACATCGATATTTTTATCAATATTTCCATAAAATTAAGACCTTTTCATCGATATCGATATTTTAAATTTTAGTCGATATATTAATTATAACTTTTTCTCACTCATATTGGAAAAAAATTATATCAATGATGAAATTGTAATATTTTAAAATATAAGAACTAAATTGAAATCAAGAGACCAAATTCAAGTAAAACGAAAAAATAATTTAAAAGGAAAAGGAAAAAGAGGTAAACAAAAGGGTTAATAAGAAGAAATTAAAAAAGAGGGAGAGAGAGAGAGAGAAAAGGAGAGAGAAATTGTAACCGTACGTAACGGCAGAAAAATGAAAAAAATAATAAAAAATAACTAAAATGGTGAAATGCACTAAAGGACAAAAAAAAAAAAAGAACCCTATTTATCTAAATAACTTTCAAACAACCCCTTCTTCCCAAATTTTTTTAGAAACAGCCTTATCTCTCCAATTGGCCCATGCTAGAAAGAATAGTTTTAAGAAAAAGGTTAGTTTCGTAAAGTGAAAATCTTTTTAGATTAAAAATAACAAATTTTCAAGTAAAATTTGTAGACTAAGATGCACTACTGATAAAAATTTGTATGTGAATGAGAATTGGAAAATTGTCCAAAATAACCCTTTATAATTTTCACATTACAAAAATAACACGTTTTTGAAAACTCATCAAAAGAATTTATGTCGGACCTTCTCGGGTGAGATGACCTTGAGGTTAAGTTATAAATTTCATATTAAATAAATCGTCACATGTACCTAATCATTATTCGGAAAGTAATTTTATGAACATGCCCTTGGTAATAATAATATTATATTATTGTAATATCATTGCTTGAAAAAACCAACGATTGGCTTGCTCTACGAGTTTGGCTCTAAAATTTTTTTCCAAGTGTTTGAAAGTCTTGAAACTCTCACAACCCATCTATTTGCAAAAAATCAAGAAAAACAAGGTATATATATTGATATTGTCTTTTATAAATGTGTTTGAATTGTTATTTGCATGTTGTTGCACCCAATAAATACTGTTTTGCGCAGTTGTATCCTAGTGGAAATTCACTCATCTCGGCTACAATTTATTATATTTACACTGAGATTTTGATTAGGGTTTGAACTCTCGGGCGAGATATTGATATATTTTCACCGAGATTACGTATTTTCCCTGAGATTTTGTATGATTTTAGTGATTTTGTTGTACATCTACATGAATTTTTTCAAGATGCCATGTATATTTGTTTGTTTGGAGGGAAAATGGAAGGAGAATGAGAAAGGATATGCAGGGGAAGTTGAAAGGTTCAATTGTAGACGTTGGAATAACGTATGAGGAGTTTTTTATGAGAAGTATGTAGAATTAGTTGGTAATAAGGTGTTTCTACAATTGTAGGTCGAATGTATCTGCCTTTGTAAGTAATAAAAAAGATCTTCACTTTTTCTTAATCGGTGATGATGTGTCTCAAATGGCCCCTTTGGTGTCAAAGTTACCCATAGCAGTCCATAAATCTAGAAATACGGTACCGTCATTTCTAGTAAAAATGACTCAAACTGTTCCTTCATTTCCATCTCACTTCGATTTTATTCCCGAACACAATATGGATTCGAATGAGATGCGATCATTAAGTCCATTGAATAATAATGTATGTCCTTTAGAATTAGGTGACAATACAGATGGGTTGTTGAATAGGGAATATGTTAATATATCTGAAACGACTGTTAATGATGAGTTTGTATATGATATGGACCTGTCAGGATTTTGATGTGAACATTAATGTGGAAGATGTAGATATATCAGAGGCGGCTGTTAATGCTGATCATGTGGACTCGATTAATGACCAAAACCCGATGACCCCAGAGGTAGATTTAATGTTAAATGTAGAATCACAGGTTGATAGAGGACCGTTGGGTGATAGTAACCCGACAACTAATGGTGAGTAGTGTACGGATTCAACCATCGTCTTCTCATCTAGGTCAACTATTGAAGATATGTAGGTTGATAATTTAATTTTAAGCAAAAAATATCTGCCATTAGGAAGAACTTTTAATATCGCATTGATAGATTTACTAAGAAGCTATATATTTTAAGATCCGTAGAATCAACGTGCAAATGGAAGGTCATCGCCATTAAAATGAAAGACTCTGATTGTTCAAAATCATTATATACGTTAGCACCCACATATTCTAGAAGATATTAAGTAAACAAGATCATAAACAAGCTAAGAGTTGGATTATAGCTGAACTAATTAAGTAAAAGTACAAGGATGTTAGTTGTGGTTATAAATTAAAGGAAATCATTCAAGACTTTTGCGAGGAGTATGGGGTGGACATTAGTTACGAGAGGTCATGGCAGGACAAGGAGGCTACGTTGTCCTTAAGGAGAGGGTCTTCTAGAGAGTCATTCTATTTGTTACTATAGTATAGGGAAACGTTGAAGATTGCCAACCCTGGTACTCAATATGAGTTGGAGATTGATCATAATGCGCATTTTAAGTATGTGTATATGGCAGTTGGGGCTGCGATCAGGCTAGTCATTGTGGTTGAGCACACATGAAAGGAAAGTATAAGGGTATTATGCTCGTAACAATGTCCATTGATGCTAATGAGCAAATATACCCGCTTACTTTTGTATCGGATGATAAGGAAAATGATGATTCATATACATGGTTCATGAGAAGGTTGTAAGCAACTATTGGTATAGTTAATGGGCTGGTCTTTGTATCCGATTGACATAAAAGCATTGCAACATCCATTGTTACGATTTTTCCTGACGCATTCCACATCCTTTGTATCCATCATTTAAGTCTAAACTTGACAACGAAGTTGAACAATGATAATGTGTGTTCAAACTTCATATTAGCAGCCAAGGCATGTTGGGAGTATGTCTTCTGATACTATTGGAACAAGTTGGCTCCCTACAATGGTGTTAAGAAATATCTTACCAATGTCAGCTTGTCAAGGTGTACCCAGGTATACCAAAGTGGATGAGATACGATCAGACGAATGTTGGCTTTTTGGCCCTTTAATCTTAAATTAATTAATTAGTGTTTTGATGATAACAAATCTACTTTATTTCTTAACAATTTGAGTTTTTTAAAGTATCTATTATGTAGAGCTTGTAACAAAGGTTCCAACTATCTATTATATAGAGCTTTGGAATAACGGTTCCAATGAATTTTGAATCACTTAAATTGACGCTGAAACGAAGAAGATATAACCGAAACAAGCTTAATGGAAAAATTCTGAGCTGATGACATGACAGAATTTTTCTCATTAAAGCATAGGAGGAACAACACATGGTAGGCTTTTGATTTTTGGATTAGTTTTAAAAAGAAAATGAATTAAATATTATTTTATGTTTAAGTCTATCGACTAGTTTTGGACACATGGTGGGTTTTTACTTTTTGTTGGGTTTTAAAAGAAAGTTGATTATATATTATATATATATATATATTATATATATATAATATTATGTTTATGTCTAACGGCTAGTTGAGTTTAAATCTCCAGTATTCAATGTTCTTATACCAAGCCCAAAATGATTTTGGTTTTCATTTTTCCTTCTCTTTTCAAACTCTCCATCTTCCCAAAATTAAACAACAATTTCACATCCTTTTACAATTCTTCATAATTCATTAACCCTCCATTGTTGCTCTTTCCAAGCTTCATTTTTTTTCTTATTCTTGATAGAGATATATTGTATTGTGAGTATCTATTTGTTGAGTGTTAATTTGTAAATTCACTCCTTTAGAGAGTTTCTTAAGTGCGCTATTTAATTTTTTCAAACATTTCGTAAGGGTTGGTCTTGATCCCGAAAAAGAGCGGTTGTAAAGGTTTGATCCTAATTCGTGGAAAGGATTGAGTTTGGACTCTAATCCATAAAAAGAGTTGGTGAGATCCTTATTCAAAATCCCAATAGGCACTTGAGAAAGTAGATGTAGGTTGAGTTTGACCGAACCACTATAAAAATTTCTTTGTGTTAATTTCTCTATCCCTATACTTATTTAATTTTTCAATTAATTTGTTATTATAGTTTAATGCATCAAATTAAGTGCAATATTTATTCTTAAAATTAATTGCTACAATTTGTTCTTGAATTTGTTTATGTCAATTTATCAATTTTTTTGAAGTGTATTTGTATGAATTTTTTGTTTAAATTACTTATTAACTAAAAGTGTATTGATTTGCTTCATTGGGCCAACATTGTGAAAAAGTTTTCATTAATTTAAATAAACTCTATTCACCCCCCTTCTCTCTAGGATTGTTGTGTTGATCTAACAATGACCACTATATTGCAGAGTGTATCAACACAGTATTGAAGAATGCTCGATTCCTTCCGATCACTGCACTGTTGGATCATATTAGAGGTCTTCACCAGGAATGGTTTTCTGAGCGTGGGACATTAGCATAAGATCAAGAAACAGTTTTGTCAGACCATGGGGAAGAACTTATGAAACTTGCAGATATCAATTCTAAGATATACACTGTGCGATCAATCGATCACCACGCGCTTGAGATTGTAGATGATCATCTTAATTCTCGTATAATAAGCATCAACATGTCCATTGTGGATTTCAACTCAACCATAAAGGAGAACTCGATTTGATCCAACTTCGCCTCCAAGCGCTATAACTGCTGATTGCACTCATATGTCGTATGTGATCCACTAGTGGTGGTCCTCGCAAGTGAAACTATCTCAGGCGGTACATTCACATGCGCACATACTACAGGCAGGTCACTCACATGTGGATCAGAGTTTGTATAATAACCACTCGCCAACAGATCGTCACTTGTTGTAGATCCATCTACCCGTTCTTGACCCTCATCCTCAATTGGACCACGAACCACATTTTTTGGTGGAGGAGAGGAAGGCTCTACATACCCATCCGTGGTTGGAAGGTCCATGGTACGCCTTAAGTAGGCTTGCTCCTCACCGTTTTGAACAATATCTACGAGCATGGATGTAAACGAGAAGAAAGAAAATTAGAACCCTAAATCCTAAATCCTAAACCCTAAACCCTAAATCCTAAACCCTAAACCCTATACCATAATATAAAACTTAATTAAGAATGACTTACCACTTGAGACCCAAAAACCTGTGTCTGAATCACCTTCTATCCAGGTGTGTATGTGCAGCTCCACCACATGATGTGTGGGATTGCATCAGTAAAAACCCTATTCACCACCTGTCTGCCAAGGGAGGAAACTCTCTCGTACACCCAAATCTACCAATTTAAAAAACAAACAAGTGACCATCAGTGCATGATAAAGTCGACAATTATAATACAACAAAATTAATGAACTGAAGAGCAAACGAAAATTTTTATATGCTGTGTGACTCGGGGGAATTACTATTCACAGGTTTTTTTCTTGTAGAGTGCAACTTTCCCTCTAAGTGCACCTTGCAAGCTATTCAATGTTTTCGTAAATATCATATCGCCCTAGTTATAACTACACAAATTCTCCCATACATCAATCAACCTCAACATTGTCCAGTCCATATGTTGGCTCCTTTCCTTTTCGATCATTGCCAACTCGATGAAATAGAATATGACCATCTTCACTGCATCCTCATCACTCTCAAACTCTAAGTTCGAAAAAATCATTGTCCAACTTAGCTTCATTCTTGTTGGTCCTATCATCCAAATATAACTTTCTATGCCTAAGAGTTCTATCCTAATCAAACTCAACTATATGCCTGGGCCTATATCTTAAACCCCTCACTATATAAAACTCCTCTCGCCTGAAAGACACATTTTCCCCTAGTAACTTAAAGCAAATGACGTCTTTTCTATCCTTCTGTACCTCCCTCAAAAGAATATAATGGCACATCGTTAAAAACTAACTTAAGATAAAAAAAAATATATATGGCAAAAAATAATTTGCCTAAGCATATGCAATTTCCTAGGTGTTAACTTGTTCTTAATATTCAAGACATTTTTTGCCAGATGAGAACGATAAGTTAAATTGCCAGAAAATAGTCAGAAGTGCGGATTTTAGGTACCAATGCCATTTTTCAAACAGACCAAAAACCAGAAATTGAAATAAAAAAAATTGAACTCAACAATCAATTAGGCAAAACAACAACAAAATAGAAGTATTATCTTTGGAATCTACTAGAATCTTGGGACAAAACTCACCCGAGATCGTGTTCTACTTATTAAAATCTCGGGCCATTTACACTGGCGTACCACGAGATTAGGGTTTTAGTGCCATTCTTTATAAAATCGTGGGGCCGATATCAGGCCACATATACCCTGAGATTTTATACATAATGGTGCTAGAAACTCAATAGTCATCCAAATCTCGGGAAACATTCAGTGAATCTCAGGTACTCTTCAGTGAATCTCGATCGAGATTCAAATGGATTTTAAGCGAGATAGGATGAAGTATCCAGAAAATCATCAAATACAAACAAGATACACAAAAAAAGGCATAAATATTGAAATAACAAAAATATACAACCATGATTTCTCATATATCTCAAATACACTCTAAAACACTAACAAATGCTAATTTAAGATGAAACCATAAACTAAACGAAAGAAATAGTAGAATACCTCTATAAAACGAAGCTTAAGGATGCAAATAACCATGTTAAGGATGCAAATAGCCATGGAGATGAATGAAATTCCAAACTGGTGAGGGAGATCTTGGGCAAAGTGAGGAGCTAGAATGCTTTTGCGTATAGATGAAGGGTTTTTCTAAGATATTTTTGTCATTTCACAGAACTGGATCATTTGAATTCTTGATATTTCAAATTCAATCTCGGTATCGATCTTGTCCAAGAAGATCCAAAATAAACTCTTTTGACGAGTTTCAAAAAATATGTTATTTTTGTAATGTGGAAAATATAAAAGGTTATTTTGAACAATTTTCTATGAAAATTTTGGTAGAAGTCGTTTAAAAAGATTTTATAATTTCTCTATTCATAAAAAAATCTACAATAGATACATTGGCTTTTAATAAAGTGAAAGACTTAATTGAATTTAGAAAAGTAGATCATTAATTTTGACACCTCTTAGCTTATATTTTATGTTTTGTGTATGAATTATTTGGTTCATTTGATTGGGTAAAGTATTTTCTTTTTACTATTGCATGGTTTAAATAGCATATCTTTTGTTTATCTTCATTTAGTTTTCTTTTTTTTAGGCATTGTCTCCATTTAGTTAGATTTTAAACTTAAGTTAGATTAATTCATCTTCATAGGTTCCATAAATAAAATTACTAGGTGTTAGAAATTACGATACTAAATTATACTAGAAAATCAATCATGTAGACGAACTCTCACTCAATTCACCAAAGATATATTTGGGTGTGATTTTTTCATAGTAAAATTCACTTTCTTCTCAATAATTGATGTTTGGTAAATGTGGAAATTGATTTTAGAAAAATCTAAAATCATTTAAAATTGATTGCAATAATTAGTTGAAAGGTGATTCTTAGTGGAATGATTGACTAGGAATCACCTAAAGAGTTGCCCTCATTTTATTCCTTTAAAGGGGGGTTATTTAAGGTGCAGGGTTGGAATAAAAAGCCTGACAATCAAGCTTATTTGAGGGGTTCTTATTGGGATGTATGCCTTTTTGTTTGAAACGGGGAAAACCCCACACTTGGATTTTTCCATTTTTCATTTTTTTTTAGTTTTGAAATTTGATTTTCAAAATCAAAACATTTTTCAATTTTAATTCTTTAATTATAATTGATATTGTATTAATTTTACAAAAATTAATTCAATAATAATTTTTTCTAATAAAATTAATAATTAATAATTAATTAAACAATTTAATTAAATCTATTAATTTAATATCAAATATTAAATTAATTTATCGCCAATTTCATTATGAATCCTCATTCATGAAATTAATATTTAAATCATATTTATATATTAATCGATTCTCCATTTACGTCTAATTCCATAATTAAATGTGTAATTATATGACATATAATTACTAATTCCCTTAATTCGATTTTGAACGTTTCAAATCAACTTATTATGCTATTCTAAGGCTAATCCGTTTATGAGCTAGTAAGGGGACCTGATGGACCTACAGATCATGGACTTTAATGATCCGAGATTAATTGGCTAAACTATTTACACCGAATTAACCCTCATTCGTTGACTACTGGGTAACTCCACTAAAGCCCTGTAGTTGCACTCCCCTCACTGTAGGTATATTGTATCCATTTGATATAAACATGATTAGTAAGTTAACCCTTTATAGGTTGTTCGTAATAACGGTTGGGTCAAAAGGCTATTTTACCCTCGAGATTACTTCTTGTTCCTTAAGTCCCACTGATCCTCTAATGAACAATTGGTTTGTGATCCGATCATCAAACTGAGTCTCTCTCGGGCTAATGAGAGGGTAGGGCCCTTTGTTTAAGACCTGAAGTTAGCACTTAAGAGAACAACCTCTCTACTATCCCTAAAAGCGGGTAGGAGTGAATTTTGTCTTGTACCCTATGTCCCAAACTATCTACCCAGTCTTACCCCTGAAATGGGAGGCTTATTAAGTCGGCGCTGTTGAGCCAACCCTCTCCTATGTAAATCTAAGGATAATCCCAAATAAACAGAACTTCATAATTAGGTCAAGATTAAGGCCAAGACCTAGGTCATCGTTTTGAAATAGTCAGTCTTAAAGAGTAAACAACGTTATAAAGTAAAAGTGACTTATTTCTTGGTCCGATCTTATGCAAACTCATTGCACAGGACGCCCTCACTCCCCATATCACGACATGAATGAATCAGGATCACTTGTTTGTAGCACTTTACAACTCCTTGTAACAACTATAGAGTGAGCCACATCCGATAGTGTTACTAGAATAAGGCACCCAATCTTATTCGTATACTATAGATCATTTTAACTATTTACTTGAACCTGATCCACTCTTATGTCTCCACATAAAGTTCAAGTACTTATGTAATAGTCATGGATCTTTTAATTTATTGGATTTATTTCTAAAACGAAATAAGCAATTCATATATTTGATACAACTTTATCGATTTATAGAATAAGTTTATTGTTTACAAACTACAAGTTTTAGGACATAAAACCCAACACAATACACACTCTAAAGGGTACCCTAAACTTGCATCCTTTTACCCAGGGGCACTAGCTTTCACATAGTCACTGTAAGGACTCATACCTAGTCAATTCTCATGCGTCCTAACTGATCATAGGAAAGACAACTCTTTTTACCCCATCCATGCATACATATATATGTTTTTTCATTTTTTTTTTTCAAAATGATGTTCTTCTTAGCTCATTTTTTTTGTCCACAAAATTTTTAAGGCAAGTGCAATTTTTGTTCCTTCCTCAGTATAACACTAACAATCATGCAAGACACTCTCTAACCAGTGGGGACTTTCAAGGTGACAATCGAATCGACTTAGATTAACTCCTTATTGAGTTAAAGGTTCTAAATTAAAGTGATAACGTGCTCAGAATAAGCAGAGGGTCCAAAGAGGAATTTAGAACAAAGAAAACTCAAGTTAGGAGTATGTTATCCAATTTCCATTTCAAAGCATGACAAACATTAAGAGTGACTTGTCAATCATCATTAGAACATGCAATCTAAAATCCCTATTTAGTCAGCCTTGACATTCTTCCTTAACAAAATCAAACAATTTTCAATTTTTTTTTCATCAACTTCAAAATCAACAACTTAACATGCATAAATCATTCAACTCAAGTTAACATGTATATCAATTTAACAGATAGCACAAGTACCAAGTACAAAGTACGCCTTCCACCTCAAACTTAAAATTATGCATTGTCTCCAATGCATGAAAATAGAATAAACCACACACAATAGATGAGTGATACAAGCCTGGGCATAAGCGGGGATCCACGAATCTAGATGGTGAACTAGTACCTTGAAAGTACTTGGGCATCATCACAATCCTAGGAATCATTAAAAAAAAAAAAAACATGAGATAGCTCTCCATCCTTAAAAGAAAAAAGCCAACCAAGAAAACTAAAAATACTTGGGTTGCCTTCAAGAAGTGCTTAGTTTAATGTCTTCAGCTAGACTGGACCAACTGATCACTCCTTGAAGTACAAGTCCTTTATACGCCGCTCCTCATCTCCACATTAATGTTTCAACCTCTGGCAGTTGACCTTGAACATCATTCCATCCCTAACTTATAGCTCCACTACACCATATGGGGTCACATCTTTAATTACAAACGACCCAGACCGTCCTGACCTAAGCTTTCCTGGAAACAAATGAAGACGAGAGTTAAATAACAAAACTCTTCGACTAGGAAGAAAAGTCCTAGACAAAATCCTTTTATCATGCCATCTCACTGTTCGTTCTTTATAAAGTTTGGCATTCTCATATGCCTGGCTCCGGAACTAATCCATCTCATTAAATTGCAACAATCTATGCTCTCCAGCTTTTTGGGGGTAAAGATTCAATTTCTTAGTGGCCCAATAGGCTCAATGCTCTAGCTCAATGGGCAAGTGGCATGCCTTCCCAAACATCAACTTGTATGGGATGCACCATTTGGAGTTTTAAAAGTCATCCTATAAGCCCAAAGAGCATTATCAAGCTTCAATGCCCAATCTCTCCTACTGACACGGGCGTCTTCTCCAAAATTTGCTTAATTTTCCTATTTACACCTCAGCTAAACCATCTGTGGGTGATAAGCTAAGGAAACCTTATGCTTAACCCCGTATTTTTAGAAATCATATTTTCAAACAACTTATTACAAAAATGTGATCCCTCATCACTAATCAGTGCTCTTGGGGTGCCAAATCGTGTGAAAATATTTTTATGTAAAAACTTAAGAACAGCACGAGCATCATTCGTCCTAGTGGCTATTGCCTCTACCCATTTAGAGACATAATCAACAACAAGCAAAATGTATGAATACCCCTCAGATGGTGGAAATGGACCCATAAAATCTATACCCCACACATTAAATAACTCAATCTCTAATATTATGGTAAGGGGAAACTCACCCGTCTTAGAGATATTGCCAGTACACTGGCACCTATCACAAGTCCTAACATAAGTATAACAATCTTTAAACAACGAAGGCCAACAAAAACCAGATTCTAATACCTTTGCTGCTGTTCGTATGGGCCCAATATGTCCACCATAAAAAGAGAATGGCATTCAAACAATATTTTTACATGCTCCTTCAGTAGCACACATCTTCGGATCACATTGTTAGAACAAATCTTAAAAATCTAGGGATCATCCCAAAGGTAAGACTTTACCTGGTGCAGAAACCGTTTCTTTTGCTGGGAGTTCAAGTCAGGAGGCATCACTCCACCTGCTAGGTAATTCACATAATCAGCAAACCATGGAAGATTCCCCTCTATCTTGTAAAGACACTCATAAGGGAAATTGTCCACTATAGGGGAGATTTGCTAACTGCTTCATTCTCAATCCTGGACAGGTGGTATGCCACCACATTCTCACAACCCTTCCTATCCTTGACTACGAAATCAAACTCCTACAAAAAAAGAACCCATCTAATTAGTCTAGGTTTAACATCTTTTTTTCTCAAAATAATAATAATAATATAATAATAATAAATAAATAAAAGTAACATGATTTGTATGGACAACTATCTTAGAACCAAGTAAATAAGGCCTGAACTTATCAAATGCAAACATAACTACAAGTAACTCTTTTCCAATAGTAGTAAATTGAACAGAATTAAGAGTCCTACTTGCATAGTAAATATTTTCTCCCTACGTTGCCCTAAAACAACCTCTATAGAAAAGTCACTATCATCACACATTATTTCAAATGACTGACTCCAATTAGGCGTAACAATAATGGGTGCAGAAATCAGTTTTTCTTTCAATGTTTTAAAACCTAGTAAACATGTCTCATCAAACAAAAACTGTGAATCCTTTTCCAACAAATTGCACGAGGGGTTTTCTAGTTTTGAAAAATCTTTTATAAAATTTCTATAAAACCCAGCATACCCTAGAAAACTTATAACTCCCTTCATATTCACTAGTGGAGGCAACTGCTCTATAGCAAAAACCTTTGCCCTATCCACCTTAAAACTTTTTTCAGAGACCTTGTGCCTTAGCACAATACCTTCCATGGCCATGAAATGACATTTTCCCCAATTCAGGAAAAGGTTATTTTCCAGGAACTTCTATAAAATACGTGATAGGTTAGCTAAACATGAATCTAAAGAAGATCCAAACATTGAAAAATCATTCTAAAAACCTCCATTATCTCCTCTATCAATCCATGAAAAATGGCCATTATGCACCTCTAAAAGGTGGCTGGTGCATTACATAGCCCAAATGACATCTTTCTGAAAGCGAATGTCCTGTATGGACATGTGAATGTCATATTCTCCTAATCTTCATAGCAATAGCAGTTTGGTTATAACCTGAGAAGCCATCAAGAAAGTAATAATAAGGATAACCAGCCAACCTATTTAACATTTGATCAATAAAAGGTAGCGGAAAATGGTCTTTTCTCATTGCCATGTTTAGCTTCCTATAGTCGATGCACACTATCCATCCTATCACTATCCTGGTGGTAATATTTTCATTATTCTCATTTTTAATCACAGTCGTCCCACGTTTCTTGGGTACCACCTACACTGGACTTACCCAAGAACTATAAGATATAGCATAAATAATTCCTGCATTGAACAATTTAAGCACCTCAGCCCTTACAACTTCTCTCATTGCAGAATTAAGCCTCCTTTGGGGTTTAATTGAAGAACTGAAAGTATCCTCCACTAAAATTCTATGCATCACAATCAAGGGACCGATAACCTTCAAGTCACTGATTGACCACCCGAAGCTGACTTATGAGTCCGCAACACTCTCAGTAGTTTCTCCTCTTCTACCTTATTTAACTCAAATGAAATAATTATAGAGTAAGTAAAATCCCTCATAGGAAAGCATACCTTAAATGTATAGGTAATTCTTTTAATTATAAAGTAGGTGGTACAGTTGACTGAATTTCACTAATAGGCATAAGAGATGGAGGACATGCTTAGCATAACACACATGCAGATAATCCAAACATTCAGTATAGAAAGGAACATCTTCATCTAAAAGGTCTATTTTATCCATTTCATAATGTAACATGCTCTGACTCAACTGATCAATAGATAAGACTAACTCCCTAAACTTAGCCACATTTCTATCCATAACATCTATTCTATAACAAATATTGTCAAAATCTACCATACTTTAGAGATCGAAAAATGCTAACGTTTACCTCTTCGTCATTTACTCTAAGTGTAAGCTTACCTTCCTAGACATCTATCAAAGCTCTACCTGTGGCCAAAAACAGTCATACCAGGATGATGAGAACTTTTGCATTTTCCTCCATGTCCAACACAACAAAATTCGTCGAGGAGATGAACTTATCAACTTTAACTAGCACATCCTTTACTACACCCTGAGGATAAGTAAGAGAATGATATGCTAGTTGCAGTGATATAGTCATCGGTTGTACTTCCACTATATCCAGCTTCTTATATAAATATAATGACATCAGATTTATTGAGGCTCCCAAATCGCACAGAGCTTTATTTACCGTCAAGTTCCCTATGGTGCAAGGAATTGTGAAACTCTTGGGGTCCTTAAATTTTTTAGGTAGCTTCTTCTGCAGAATGACACTACACTCTTCTGTTAAGCTCACTGTCTCATATTTTTCAAATTTCTTCTTCTTTGATAATATGTCCTTCATAAACTTTGTATAGTTCGACATTTGATCCAAGGCATCTACAAAAGGAATATTTAAGTGAAGCTTCTTAAAAATTTCTAAAAACTTTGAAAATTGGTCATTCACTTTCTTTTTCCTAAAACACTGAGGATAAGGAATATTATTAGGAACAATAGGTTTAGGGTAAAAAATACTCCGTTGAACCGATGGTACAGGTACATCCATCACCTCCTCCTCAGCATTCTCCTCAGACTTTTTTTTCTTTGTTGTCCATTGCAGGTTCTCCAACATCCTATCCATTTTCATTAACCACTGTTACGTCAACTTACATTCCTCCCGCTCCTTAGAGTTATTGCCTTGTAATACATTGATTTATCATGCGATGAAAGGATGCGATGATCATGCAAGTTTTCCTAACAAAGCCCAAGTATAAGCCTTCTTAGGGTTCTGGTAAGTTCAGGGTCGAACACAGAGACTACTAAATAGATATGCAACGGACTCTCTGTTCCTATTGCGCTGGTGATTAAGAAGTAGATGGTGATTTAACTTAGATTTTCTAATATGATGGAATTAAATGCACAGCGATGAAAGGGTAGTGTTGTAACAAGTATGCGATGAAGGGGTTGAGAAGAGATTTAGCTAGCATTTCTTAAGATATTGTACAAGTCATGCGATCATACTATACACAAATATTAGGCATTACATTTCTCAATGCATAATACCACATTTCCTATTTCTAGAATGCATGCAATGTGTATGGAATATAATAGATAGAACTTATTTCTAAGTCTCTACTCTTGTTTATGCGATCTAATCCGACTCTTTCAAGCCTAGATTCTGTCTTTAAACTACTCTCTCAAGTACTCCAAATGATGAATGAAGCTTACATAAGACAAAATGATCGCATAAAGTGCATAGCTTAAGTCATGTTAGCTAAGTACTTCTCAACTCAATCACAAATTTAACTCATGCATGGTGTGGAGAGACTGGTCATAAATTGAAATGAAGTTTCCATTTTTGCAATAAAGTGTTTGTGTACAAAACAATAAATAGTGTAAGAAGTATCAAGCCAAGTAAGCAATGTCTTGCTTCCTCTGGCTTTTTACACTACTCTTATCACTTTAATTCCTTCCCGAATTGTAGACTCTTGCTCTTGCAAGGGTTGGGTGTCTCCCCTCCGTGTTGTATCCGACTATCTCTCGATCGCTCTGAAAATTAATTTCTTCTCAAGAATTCCCTTCCCTTGGCTTCGTCTCACCTCCTCTCGCCCCCTTTTTTGGTTTGGTAACATTGGGTATTTATAGACTTCTAGGCAAAGCAGTTCTTCTCACTAATGATTGCATGGATGGGCAGCATTAATTTCCATACCCTGTTGCGCCACCTAATAGTCACCGGAAGTTCAATGTATTTGCAATGTTATGGTCTTCAACAACCGTCAACTGAATTTCTGATTTGACCGTTATCAGCTTTACGTCCCATCATATTTCATTATATTATGCTATCGCCTTTATGTAAGGTCTTTATACGATCATCTTTGAGGTACCCTTGGATCACAAACTCAAAACGCGCCACCGCATTGTACCTACACAGAGTAACACAATTTAACTATTTTTATGCGATAAGCATTAGCAATCGCAATTTTCTTTTAGTTTGGCACATTCAATCGTAATATTGCCTATTTTACCATCGTTTTCTCCCATTGTTTTAATAATTTGAACTTTAATAACTTGTATTTCTACTAGTTATCATCTTGCATTATTCCTTGGAGTTTTTCTCAGTACAACTGAGGAGCTTGCCTATTTGCATGGCATTAATTGTAGTTGCCATCTGAATGATATGAACTTCAATGTTCTGAATAGCTTTCCCATGGCTCGTCATGATACTCTACAAGTAGTTAGTCCTACTCCTCGATTCTGTGATGAATTTTTTAAGCATATCTTCATAGATAGCTTCTTCTCAGCACGTGGTTGAGAACTGAAAAACCTGGAGGAGCCTGCAAAGTATTCTTAGTGTTAGCATAAGAAAAATTCTCATAATTACGCAAACTTGGATGATAATGGGTGAGTTGTTGTGCTTGATATAATGAAAATTGAGAAAATTTTGTTATGGCCCTAATGGATTAGCTCTATGCATAAAATTAGTCGACTTAAGGTCTCCCATGATGGATTCATACTGCACGCCGCCATCATCGCAATCGATGGTTGATTTCCTGTAGACTATTGATTAATAGCGTTAGTTTAAGAAGTCATTTGTGCCTTTAGTGCACCTACCTCATCTAGCTCGTAGAGCCCTGCCACTCTAGATGTGGATCATTCCGATGGTCAATTGTAACTTGTGACAACCATATCCTTCAACAGTGGTCGAATAGCATCGATAGTCTTAGAAAAAATGGATCCATCTGTTTCAACATCCAAGATATCAATTGTCATACTGGTCAATCTATTGTAAAACAACTAGATTTGAATCCAATAAGGATATCCATGCTGAGGGCATTTTCGCAACGACTCCTTATAGTGCTCTCATGCCTCAAACAACTACTCATCCTCTATTTGTCTGAATGTTCTGATTTTCATCCTCAATCTATTGGTCTTTAGTAGTGGAAAAAATTTGTTGAGGAAAGCCCGTGCCATTTTATCCCACGTAGTTATGCTTCTAGCTACAAGAGACTCTAGCCAATCCTTTGTTTTTTCCTGCATAGAAAAAGGAAATAATTTTAAGCAAGTAACATCAGCAGATACTCCATTTATTTTTGCCATTCCACATTTCCAAGAAAGAACGAACATGCTTGTATAGATTTTCATTTGAAGTTTCTCTTAATGCACTATCTTTCGCCACTTGAATCTGACCAAGCTTTAACTCAAAATTGTTCGCATTTATTAGAGCCTCTGCAATTCTAGATTGAGATGTAGGAATAACTGGCTGGAAGTAGTCTTGAATAGTCCTAACAACTCCTAATTGATCTCCCATGGCATCAAATTCGACTTTCAAATTCTTCCTTATTCTTCTCAAAGTTCGTTCAATTTCTAGATAAAAAAGAACAAGGTCAGATCGTCGATTTCATCACATACACAAGATCCTCAAACAACTTAATTAAAAAAAAAATAAAAAAAGATAAAAAATCAAATTAAAATCATTTTAATTCTTAGCAATATTAAGCCTAGGAAAATTATTATCGTTAGTTCTCGACAATAATGCCAAAAATTTGATACCACCATAAGTGTACGTATCAAAATAATTAATTCCCAGTTAAATTAGGGTATAATCCTTAGAGGCTAGCATGAATAAATTTTTCCTTAACTTAGTTATTGTAGTTCTTCACAAATTTTGTGTAGGCGATCAAAAATTGATTTGAATTGATTTGAGAATAAAAGTTAAATTCAAATAATAAAAAGACAAAAGACAATTAAGAGGAGTTCAATTCCAGGGTATTGTTTCATTAAGAGATTCCAAATGGTTGTTAATATGCAATTGGTTAGTAGAGATTGGATGAGGCTAGAAGTTCTAAATCTGGAAAATTCTTTTCCAAGCTTAATCTGTTGTAACCCTAGATTATCAAGTTTGAATTTCTTCCTATTGCTTAAACCATCATTGCGTTAAGACCCTTCAATTACACTTCTTATTATTCTTGATATCGTTATCATGCATCAATGAGTAACAATCTAAAACACCATGTCCACCAAATTAATCCCTTTCCCAAACAGAGAAATTAGCCCAATATCAAATGATCAATGGTCAGTCAATCAAATACATTAAAATAGATAATTTAGAATCCAATCAAGAATCAATCATTCACAATGTCAAAAATTCATTCAAGAAAACTAAAAAATCTCACAACACCCTATAATTCAGAGCTTAACTACACATGATTTCAATAATAACAAATTCTAAGTAGAAAGAAATCATCATGGAAGAAGAACGAATGAAGAAAATAAAGAAACAAGGAATGGATATTCCTTAACCGTAATCAGATCATAGTTTCGATCTTCTTGACCTTCACCATTTAATTCTAGGTCGATCCCCAGTTGGGACTCTCTTTTCCAGATGATTTTTTTCTGCCCTAGGTTGTGTGCTCACCAAAACTTCACCCAAAATCGGTCTCCTTTCATTAGACGGTGTTACCTCTTTTATAAGCAACGCTTGTAGAGTTGCAATGTTGTGAATAGTGTTGCTATGCTGGTGTAAGTAATAGTCGACTTCAATTCATAGCGTTGTGATACTATCAGAAGCGTTGCAACGCTGGTCTGTTTTCTTTAGTTCTTTGGTCTGCAACATACCAAGGTAGTTTAGCTACACTCTAGCTTTACACTGCCTTGTTTTTTTTTTTTTTTTTTTTAACACTTAACACTTGTTGATTTTGCTCCTTCGCTGCCCTGTTTTCTTTAGTTATTTGGTCTACAGCATACCGGGTAGTGTAGCTATACTCTAGCTTTACGCTGCTCTGTTTTTTTAACGCTTAACACCTGTTGATTTTGCTCCTTCATTTCTCTTTGCTTGGATGGTCCTAAGGTCCTTGTATTTAGATATTTGTACTAATTTTCATCCAAAAAGCCTAAATTTCATTGATGATTCGGTTTCCTGAAATTTAAATCAATCAACCACATTAAATAATACCGACTAGCAATAATAGCTCTAAGTTTGAAGGCAATTAAAGCACTTTTCAGGTACTTTTCAGCTTGCCATAGACTCTTCAATGCTTAAATCAAAACTTAGCACAAAGGTTAAAGCAAGTAGTTTTTAGAGAGGAGTTGAGCTTACCTTGTATTGGGTCGTGATGCTCTATTTATAATGTAGCTCAAGGGTCTTCCTTGTCCTTTTGAGGATTAAGATTCTATTTCCTTTTCCTATTTGGAAAACCGGATGCTCAAGGGCTGGAGTGGGCCTCTAGGGATGTCTCATACTAGATCGCCAATTCGGATTGGCCTCTCTTGAGCTGGGCTCATGGCAACGTGGTGGGCCTTTGTTGGCTGGCTCTGGTCCAATCGTCTTTTTCCTTATTTATAGAAACTCTCCCAAGCCTATTTCGTATCAGTCCCAGGTCAATGTTTGAGACTAGGTAACTCTCCTGATTATAATTTTACCTTGATTTTTTTATTGGTCGAAAATCACTTGTAATATTTTCCAAAAAAAAAAAAAAAAAAAACCTTTATAGCTAATAGAATGAAATTTTGATAAGAAAAAACCCATTTGAACTATTTTACTTAAAAAGGAGTTTAATTCTAACCATAGCTATACGAATTTAAAGTTTACTGCTTAAAAAATTAGGCCATGATCACAACAGCCACTATATTTTAGTAGTGGTTCAAGTGTTTCACATAGTCTTTGCATCCTGATACAAAAGTATATATTTAGCCTAAAATATGCATGAAATTATGGGTGAAAAAGATGTAGACAACTAAAAATTTATATGAATATTATATAATTAAGATAGTTTGTTCATAAGCAACAAAGAAAGGGGGAAATGAAATATATTAATTTTATTTTTAAAAATAAATATATATTTTAATTAAGAAATGTTGTCACTCTAGCTTCCGTGGAATAATTAACGAAAAATTTGATGGAGGGACCAAAAACATTACTAAAATCGAGATCAAATACAACCTAACCCAAACTTGTAATTTTTCCTTAGAAAAAAAAATTACAATTCTCATATTTTTCACCATCAAATCTTGGTACTATAACAAACAATGGATTCAAAGATTTTGTACCAAATATTTGGTAGAATCTAATTATGCAAAATCAACCTTTTTTTTTTCTTTTAAATCTATGGAAATTATTATATATCTTTCTCATCATTTGATCTAATTATGTATCCACAAACTCGAGAGCGTATATAAAAGGAAAATTGCAATGGGTGAAAATTTGAACATGCTATTTTGTAGCTGTATCAACTATATTTGATATTTTGTAAATATGGCAAAAATTTTGAATCTAGATTTCTAGTTATTTTTTATTCCATATTTTCCCTAACCAATCAATTGATAGAGAGAGAGAAAAAATAGAGAGAAAAGCGGCCACTAGTGACCAGACGTGTGACATCGATGGAAGTGAGCAACAAGGGAGGCGGAGCAGGCGGGTGGTAGACGGTATAAAACAGTGCTAGTTGGTGAAAGAGAAATGTTTGGGGATGGGGTCTATTCCTTTTTTTTTTTTAATATAAAAATCTAATTGTATCATTACAAAGTACATTAGCTCAATTAAGTGCATCATTATCAAGTTTATATATCAATAAAATATATCAGCAACATATCAATCAAGTGTATAAGCAATATATCAGTCAAGTATATCATTATTATAAAATAAAATGTGCAGTATATCATTATCAAGTATATCAGTGAAGTGTATCTAGTTTATAAACGAATGAATTATTGACAAATTTACCAATAGTTTATCAATCAAATGCATCATTATCAAATATATTAAATATATCAGTCAAATGTATCAAGTTTATTGACAATATAAACAAGTGCATGATTGAAAAGTATCAAATATATCAACCAAGAGCATCATTATCAAGTATATCAAACATATTAACCAAGTATATCAAACATATTAACCAAGTATATCAATAGTGTAGTAGTAGTGTATCAAGTCTGTAACAATAGTGAGAGCATCTACAACATTTTACATCTTTTATATGTGGGCTAGGCTTCGTTTTTGCCATTTTTACAAACAAAAAACATGTGGGCTGTGAAATTAATTGATGTATTTGGACCTTTTTTGCAAGCGCCCCGATATAAAAATCAAAACAAACTAATTTAAAAATACAATTCTAATTAGTATAAAATTCTCCTAAGAAACTAAAAAATCTCGTTCACATAAAAAGTAATATATAATTTATAGAATAAAAATAGCAGAATACAATTTTTATATCTTACATTTTTTTTTACAATATGTGAAGTAAGGATCGAACCTCTGACCCGAGTTATTATACAATGTTAGTTGAATTAGATTGATCTTAACTCTATATCTTACTTAATGTTATTCTACAAAAACTTTTATCTCATAGTTTTAGATTTTCTATGACTTAGTGGGATTTCTAAACAATTCACACCTTGCTCATACAATTTTTATTAGGTTAGTTTTCCTTCCAAAAAAACTGCATACAATGGGATCTTAATTTTTTTGAAAAATAATATTTAGATACAGAATTTTGATTTAGTTGAAATAAAAAAAAAAAAAAAAGAGTTGTGGGGGTAGAAAAGGCATTTAAAGAAAATTGAAGGGTAAAATGAGAATAAAGGTTGTTGATTATCTTTTTAGCAATGCAATGAAAAGCTATCCTTTAGTCACTCAATTAGCAAAAAATGACAATTTCTGTATAATGATTTCTCCACCAAAACCATGACCATTGAAATATTCTTAAACCAATGAAACCAATTGGTTTTCAATATTCATTTTCATAAAAAATGGGTTTTCTGTAAACAAATCGTACACCACATTTTTTGAGTAAGAAGAAGACGCCATTAGAAAGCAAGAGAAAAACAGAGCAGAACAAAGCAGAGAGAAGAGGAAAATTCGAAGGCAAAATGGGAAGGAAAGGCCACTTGGTTAAAATTCCCACCTCGAAATCTCCGGTCAAACTCGAAACCAACGGTCCTTTATCACAAAATCCTAGCGTCCTTTCAATGGATCCACAGATGCATATATTTGGGCGTGAAATGTGGCTTGATTTCCAGAGTTCAGTTACTAAACTTCAGGGCAAATCATACACACAGAGAGAGAAAAAAGAGAGAGAAAGACTGAGAGATTTCAATAACCCACCTGCGTCTCAAACCCTACTTCCATTAATCACAGGAGAAAAAAGGGATTAAAGAATGGCGCAACCGAATTCGGAAGACAAAGTGAGTGAAAACCCTGAAATGGAGGTCAAAAAAGAAATTATCTATGGCGATGGCGATGGAAGTAGCAACAGTAACATTGCTAATTTGGCCTTCAGATTCAATGCTCAAGCGCCCGAGTTTTTCCCTAGAACGCAAACCACCCAGATGCCTGTTACCGGCTATTTTCACCCTTATTTCCATTTTCTTGGTGGGGGTCCTGCTTCTTCAGATTGGTTCTTTATTGGGGATCAAGAACCTGCTTATTTGATCCCTAATCCCAACATTCAGCTGCCTAATTTCTCTAAGCATGCCCGTTCTGAAGAAATTCAGCAAAAAATCATCAAACAGGTACCCTCTTTTTCATTCCCTTTCATTACATTTTTCCTTCATTGCCTTCTGAAAGTTCATCCTGTGCTGTGCTGTTGGGGGATCTTGAATTGTCTACGACATTTTTTTTCTTTTATGTCTATGCTTCTTGCTATTTGTAAATAATAGAAAATGCTATTTTAGATACTTTGTGTTAGGGTTCCTGTGTTCAAACCCTATTTCTTCTCCAATTAATATTGATTTCCACTTGTTGGGTCTTTCCCATATTTTAAGCTCACAAGTGAAGAGAAGAGGTGTTAGATGATATAATATTAAATTTGTCTTCACCCATCTTGAGCATTTAAGTCAAATGGTATTAAATTAGTGATTTAAAATAGTATTAAAGAAAGTGAACCAGGAGGTTATGTGATCTAGTGTGAGACAGTGTTAGATGAAATAATATTAAATTTGCTTTCACCTATTAACTTAAGCTTTTGGATCAATTAATGATTTAAGATGTCCAATTTAAGACTTTGAACATCTGAATAGTATCATAATATCCATAATTTGGCTAGCATGACCGTGTCGACACGAATTAGACACTCCGACATTGGACAATTGTCGGACACGTATTGGACACTTGTTAGTGTAATAGATGTGTTAGGTATAGTTGAAGAAAGTCAAAATAGGATCAACATTTGGTAGATATGGCATCAAACACTTACATATGCTAAGTCAACATATATATGACAAAAATAATAAAATTTGAGAGCAGAATACATTAAACTAATTTTTTAAGCATAGAAATGAATGAATTCATTGACTTTGAATTTCCTTTTTGTTTAAAAATGATATATATTTTAAAAAATGTATGTTTTAATACATGTGTCCTTGTTGTGTCAGTGTCCTAAATTTAAAAAAAAAAATGTTATGTCACTGTGTCAGTGTCGTGTTGTATTAGTGTCTCGTACCCGTATCAGTGCTTATTAGTTTCTATATGACTATAATCCCATTTATGTTGTTCAAAGTTGTCTAAAACATTTGTTTTCTTTTATATCTATGCTTCTTACTGTTTAGTAAATAAAAGAAAATGTCATTTTAGTACTTTCAACATGTGAACAGTCCCATTATGTCTAATAGTTTTCTCCTTGTTTCCTTCTTTATGTGTTTGATATCTCTTTCTTAATGCTTTGAACTCGGTCTGTTACTCAAGAGTTTGCAAACTTGATGTGCATAAGTTCTATGTGACTATAATCCTATATATGTTGTTCAAAGTTGAAATCTAACCAAGATGACACTCACCTCAAGCCTACCAAACTTTGAACAACATAATTTTTGAAGATTTATCAGGTTGAAGGTGGAGTGAGAAAATGTTGCTTTTTCAATGAGAACTTTCAGCATCTTATGGATGATTTCAATTTTTACAGGTAGAATATCAGCTCAGTGACATGAGTCTTCTTGCAAATGAGACTCTTTCAAAGCACATTAGTAAAGATCCTGATGGTTATGGTATGGCCTTTTGAAGACTATATATTACATGGATGCTTTAATTCAAGTTTTCGATATGCTTTAAACTGAATTCTTTTCCATTTATGAAGTTGCGATTTCTATTCTTTCGGCGACGAAAAAAGTGAAGTCCCTCTCAACCAACAACAGTTTCATAGTTCAAGCTCTCCGCTCCTCTTCAAGGCTTGTAAGTTCCTAAGTAGAGCATTCCATTTTCTACTCTTAGTGAATAATGATTTGATTTTATCGTAACTTATATCCGGTCTTACAAAGGTTGTCAGTGCTGATGGTAAGAAAGTTAGGCGTAAGGTTCCATTCACAGACAAGGACAGAGAGGAATTGCTGGTAAGATCAGCCATTGTACCAATGATGCAGAACATTTCTCTTCAGCTGAACAGCGAGTAATATTTTGTTGTTTGATTTGCAGTCCCGCTCAGTTGTTGCTGAGAATTTGCCTGAAAATCACTCTCATCACAACCTGGAGAAAATATTTAGTGTGGTCGGAAGGTAGTTTCATTCAAAATAATCGCTCTATCATATTGTATCTATTTAGATGTTAAACTGTTTTCATTGAGCATCATTCATTGGTTATATCTGGCCAGTGTGAAGACTATCCGAATCTGCCATCCCCCGGATTCAAATCCCTGCTGCTCTAAAGGTGAATTGCTCATCAGTAATAAGGTATTGTGAATCATGCCTTACTATAATGCATAACTAAGACACTTCATCCTCAAAATTATTCTCATTGTTACTTCCTTTGTTTGAAGCTTCATGCACTTGTGGAATACGAGTCGCCAGAGTTGGCTGAAAGAGCGGTATGCATACATTGTACAGCTATAACAGATCGAGTTGCTTGTAATTAAATCTCTTTATTGTGTATTTTCCACTTCTTTTTTGTGCCTGCTAGGTTGAGAAGTTAAATGATGAGAGAAACTGGAGGAAAGGACTCCGAGTTAGGTTAATGCTCAGACGCTCGGTAAGTGTAATGTGATGATGTGAACGGTAGTCTTGTTTACTCTTTGCCTGCTTTTTCAATCGCTCTAATTATTATTTCTATCTGAATGCAAAAACGGATAGCCGAAGTCTGTTCTCAAGACTCGAAAATCAGAATTTGATAGCATTTTGGATGATGATGATTCACCATCTCCTGTATCCGTTGAAGAGTCCTCGCTGCCAAATATCAGTGACCTGATTGTTGATTGCAATGTACGTACTTTTTGCCGAAAGCTCTGTTGTTCTTGTATTAATTGATCAATAGCTGGTATACATTGTGTTACAAAATGATTTGTAATGTCAAAAGTGTCATGAAATATCTGTTTTATGCTATAGTCTGAAGAGAACTCTACATCATCTAAGAAAAGCTGGGGTCGAGGACGTGGGAAGGGACGTGGACGAATTCATAGCCATCTCGACCGTAGCTATAGCTTGCCAGTTACATCATCTCTGCAGACGAGTGGCCAGGTTTTGTGTGAAGCATCTTCCAAACTTACTTCAAAGAGTCCAAGAATGCCTGATGGAACTAAAGGTTTCACTATGGGAAGAGGCAGGCCGTTCAGCTCTAAACCATTATTCAATAGGCTTGTTGACTGATAGACATGTAGGGAAATCTCTGTTTGTTAAGTAGGGTGGAAGGAACTATGACATTTTTTTTATGAGACCATCACAATTTTGCTGCTACATTATTTATTTAAATTTTGGTAATAATGGAGATGTTTGATAGGGTTTTGGTTACTGTGCAATGTGGCTAGCCATCATTCATTCTGAGCATCTTCAATTGTTTTTCCAGCCTTTATCTTTCAAAGCATCTAGCACTCATCAATATATATTATGATAACATTAGCATGTAGAATTTTGCAAGATTTGAGTCAAATATTAGGAAAATTACTGGTCATATAAATCCTTGAGTTGCTTTAAATCACCGATTGACGATTGTATACACAAATCACCTATCGATGATTGTATATACGCTATGTAGAGTGAAGGAAATTGTGGGTTAAAAAGAAAATGTCTATTGATTTAATGATAGAGATAAGAAGTAATCTGATGCTAGCTTGAGTTTAAATGGACGATCGTTTTGATAAAGAAAAAAACATCAATATGGAGATGGTAGGGAATATTTTTCAGAAAGAAATCTATTTGAGTTTCTTATTCGTTTATAGAACTTATACAAAGTATATATGTCACACCCCCTCCCGAGTTCACCTCTAAAACCCAAAAAGGAAGCGTGAAGATAGCAGATACCACACTTTTGAGATATTTATTGTCCGAAATTTCTTTTAAGTTAAACCAGGATTCAAGGAAACAATTGAAAAATACATCTCATTTGAAAATTATCACTTTATACAAGTTGCATTAGAGTTTTTACAAAGATTTGTCCATCCCGATTACAACTTAATTAATAACATTCTAGCTCGTGGCAGACCTCGACTTCTTGTAGTAACCCGGACTCTTCTGCTACCTGCAAAGGAAAACATAAGAGAAGAGTGTGAGCCTTACGCTGAGTGAATGACAACATCATTAAGAATCTCTTTCAACTTATAAACATATGAACATATCATAACATGAGGTTATTACGTAAACCTTCATCTTGAACGAGTCTGTTTTCTATTCTACCTACACGCCCGATAGATAATCAAACTCATTGATCATAATCTCATTATAGCTATGTCTCCTATGTGCACAGGACTAAGAATCTAGGCTTGCCAGTCCTCCGACCATTCCATATAAGGATTTTCTCTACAAGCTTAGGAACTAGGCCTCAAGGCCTCTTGACCATCCCGTGAGGTTCCTCCACAAACTCAGGAACTAAGCCTTATGACCTTCTGACTATCCCGACCTTATTTTCTCATTCTTGTTTAAGCTACTTATGCTATAATAGAACATAGAATCTAAGGATATACTTAAAATCCTTTAAAAGAATACCACTCACAGTTTTAATTTTAGGAACCTTCTTCTCCTGGCAAGTTCCCTGGTTTTCCCTGGTTCCTTCTTAACTCCCGAGCTTGAACTAGTTCATTAATCATCTAAGAATCTTATGGTTTGGGTTAGAATAATCTTAGAACATCTTATTGGTCTTAAACTTAGCTTACCAATTCGTACTGATAAGAAACTAGGCTTCTGAACACCTTTGGACAACAGTTGGATGTTAGGCTACACCTTCTGGAACCCTAGACAACACCTGATTAACACATGGACTGCATGATTAACACAAGCTCACTTTGATTAACGCAATCCCCCTTGTGGTCAATGCATGACCTTCCCCCAAAGCCCTAAATTTTGCCTTCAATCACTCCTTTTGAGTTTCCTTTGAAGGAAGATTGTGTTGTGTGATGAAATGGAGCATCGTTGGCATATTTATAGGCCTTAGGAAGTATCTTAGTCATTGACTACAAGCCCTTAACGCATGCCACATGAAATACATGAAAATCCTAAGTGTCAACTCCATGCATTGTCCAACATAAGGGTCCTTGACACCACCTACTTGCATGAGCTTGAGTTGTCCTTCCATGCCATGTTTAACGCATAGGCTTCCCTTACATGCTCTAATATGCGTCCAACTTTTTCTAGGGTTGTCCGATGCTTCATTTGGTTAAGCCACGTATTCCATTTTGCTGTCAATCTAACCTTGTTCTCCAAGAAGACTCTCATTAATGCATCTGACCTAGGTTGGGCGCATGGCTGCTCCAACAACTCATCACATGCATCCATCTTTGCCTTCCATGCACCCATGATGATGTTCTCAGCACATGCTTCATTAGTTTGGTGTTTTGGCTTCTCAACTCAACCCTAAGTTCAACTCTTAGCTTCCACTTGTGCCTAATTCTCAAGCTTGCGCCCATTAATACGCCCATACCCTTCATCATGAATACATCTTGTCCATTATGCGCCCATTTAGGGTTTTAGGCTCTCCTTGGTGTATCTTCCTTCTAAAGATTTATCTTATGCTTCCATCTTGCTTCTCTAAGAGTCCCAATGGAACACTTGAGTTCTCCCATGCACCAACCCTAGTCCTCCCATGTGCCAATCATGCTCCATGCGCCAATACTTCTTCTTTCCTTCTCCCTTAGTCTTTATTTTCTCTTTCCGTGCATAGTCTACCTTCTACACTCACGGACCTAGCCATATGCTCTTCATGCCTTACCTTTCCTTCATGTTATGCACCCATCCATGCGTCCATGAAGTATGGGATGCGCCAATTGACTCATCTATGCGTCCAACCTTCCTTTTTTAAGGTTTCTTTACTTATGATGCATAAATACCTTCAATACTTAGCAAATTTTCTCTTGTTGAAAGCCCTATGCATTCATCACTCTCTTTCATGTGTCCATGGAGGTTCTCTATACGTCCAAGTTTCTCATTTTTCCTTATTCTATGGACTCAACTTCTATTCTTATAGCAAAACTTGGACACTTAGCTAAGTTCTTGGGTTCTTAACCTTCTATGCTTCCAACACTTAGAAAATTTTCTTCTTCTAAAGCATAGTTGAGAGACTTAGCAAAACTTCTCCTTCCAAGACTTACATTCTAAGCTACTTTCTATCTTTTAAGGAATCTTGTAAGGGTGAGAGTATCATAATATATGCAAAAGAAAGATGGGGCATGGTTTGGATTGTGATAACAATGAAAATGTGCTATCTTGTTCTGCTTAATTTAGGTTGTTCCTAGATTTTATGATGGCTTCATTTAATTCAGAGTTGTTCCTACATTTTATGTGTTTATTGGACGATACTATAGGTTTCAGGCACCTAAGAGATAGAGATGGGTGTTAGTAATGAAATTGAGCTAAAAGTGTGGCCAAAACGGAGCTTAATTGCATCAACTTGGAAAGAATAGCTGAAAATGACAGTTTTCCCACGACGCTCCGAAGTCTGTACATGTGCAATTCCCGCCAACACTGCGATGCTTTCCCGATTTCTATAAATAGTTCTTTAGCCGCATAGGTTAAAAAAAAAAATTATGATTAACATACAGATTATGCATTTTAAGTTAAATTACATCATGCTTTTTAAACAAGAAATATGGTTCAAGAGATTATACATTTGAAGAACATTTCTTCTCATAAAACCCTCGAACTATCACGAACTCAAACACAACAGCAAACTTGAAGACTCTCTTCAAGAAATACACGAATTGAAAAAAGGAAGACACCACCACTTGGAACCTTCGGTATACTCGAGGTGAGAACCTAGGAGTTGTGGGCTCTGACTATTTTGGTTAGGATGGAGTTTGTGAGTTTGGAGGAGGAAGAAGATTGAGGAAGAACTATAATATAGGAATCTTCTCAATTGTGTAGTGAAAAAATCTATCGTATAAGTTCCCCTATTTTCGTGTAGTGTACTGCGCCGAAGGAAAAAGAAAACTAATTTCTTTTTATTCTTTTTGCCATAAAAAACCAACTAACCGCCCACTAAAATGGTTGGAGAGAAAATAAGATTATTATTCAAAATAATAAATAATATAAACAAATAGGAAAACTAACTTATCATATTATATTTATAACCCATAGTTTTAATATTGCATCATATACAATATAAACTATAGCTCTTTTTTCTATTTTATGGCATTTAATATAAATCATATTTATATTAAATTTAACAACTATGAATCTCATTCATAGGAAATATATTTGAATCACATTCAAATATTTATTCCTCCAATTAAACTATAATGTATCAAATACATTATATCAATTATATCATATATAATTGAATTAATTTAATTATATCATATATAATTAAATTTTCTCTTATTAATTTGAATAATTTAAATTAACCCAAAAACTGATTCTCAACTAAATTCATTTGAGCTACCAAGGGGACCTTATGGACCTGTAGCTTGAAGCTCCAACGGTACGTGAATAATTAATTAAACTCTTTAATTATATTATCCACCATCCGTTAATTATCAGACAATCCATTAAAGACCGACAGCTGTACTCTTCACAGTACAGATATATTTCTGTGTCCATTAGATATAACCAATCAACAGTATGATGACCCTTCATAAATTGCTCATAAGTACAGCTGGGCCAAATTACCATTTTTCCTCTGTAGTTACCTCTAACTCCTTAAGTACCACTGATCTCTCTAATGAACAATAGATCATAATTCTACTATGACTAAACCCATCTCGGGCTAGGAGAGGGCGTGATGCCACATTGTTCAAGACCCGGAATCAACCTTTAAGAGAGTAATTTATCTACTTATCCCTGCTTCGGGAAAGGAGTGAATTCTATCTTGTGTAGCTATTTTTCCAACTCCCCAATCAGATGAATCCCCAAAATGGTAGGCTTGTTGAATCGACGATCTGGCCACTCTCACCCATACAAATCAAAGAACTGCCCTCATAGGCAGAAGTTCACAACTCACTCAGGATTAAGGTCATGTTACCTATGGTCATCCTGGTAAAATGAAAGTCTCTATTATGAACGGTGTTATATAATGAGAATAAACATTTTGTGGTTCGATCTTATACAAATTCCTTTGTATAGAATATTCCCGATCGCATGTCTAATACATGAATGATTAGGATCAGATCATTTTTAGCACCTTGCAATATTTGTAACACCTACAAAGCGAGTCATACTCGTAGTGTCACCAGGATAAGATACACAGCCTTATCCATATACTATAGACCATTTAGGTTATCACTTAAACATGATCCACTTGTATGTCTCCACATACATGTTTAAGTTACAACGATAACCTTGGATGTTAGTTTATTGATTTGTGGTTAATGCAACTAAAATATCACATATTTCATAGACAAAGGGAATAAAATATCAAATATTATCAATCACATAAAAGTTTGTTCATACAAGATTTACAAACTATAGCCAACGAGAGCGTAGCTCAATTGGTATACTGTTCATACTATCAACCTCGTGGTTTGAGGTTCGATTCATCAATTAATTGAGGAAATTAATTATATATTAATTAATATATTATATTTGATACATTATAATATAAAGTTTATTTTGAGATGTAATAAATATTTGAATATGATTCAAATATTAATTATATGAATTGGTCATATAATTATATTTAATATAAATTTGATTTATATTAAATACCATAGATTGTTTAGAGAATTATAAACTATAGGTTATATTATATTTGAAATAATATCAACTATATTTTATGTGTTATATTTGATATAACATATAGTTATATATAATATGATAAATTAGTTATTGTATAAATTAAAATTTGTTTTAATTAGTTTAAATTAAAAGGGAAGAAGTTATTAAAATAACTTCCCTCCCCAATATCTCTCTAGTTTTGATTGTGAGATAGGTTGGTTGCAGAGGGATTGATCGCCTTATTCTTCCCAAAAATGCATAGAGTCTGTGTGGATCAATAATGCTCTCTCAAGTTCTTCCCTGTAAAGAAAAATATTATTCTCTCAAATTCTCTAACTTTACATCTTCCCAAAATGATCACAGAGCCTCACACTCCTGTGATTCTCAAACCCTAAGGATAATATGGAGGTCTCACTTTTGGTGGCGTTCTAAATTGGAATTGAGTTTTTATTGTGATTCATGAGGAAGATTTGTTCATTACCGATCAAGAGGAAATTCGTGAAGAATTATAGGGCTTCAAGGATAAGTATGATTAACCTTAAATTTTTTCTCTATTAAAAAAACATGCTGTAAATTCTTTTTAGAATGCATATTTAGGTCTTTGTAATTTTAGTTTTTGTGAAAATTGAAAATCGTGACCAATCTCCGCTTCCGCATCGGACCTCACAGTCCTTCGTAAGTGTATTTTAATAATTTTATATATTATACAAATCAAAGAGTGATTAATCATTGAATAATCAAAAAACTTTTTCTAAAAGTTGATTTCAAGTGTATCTCTCCAATCAACTTATTTCATAAACTCAACTTTTTAAGGATTCATTTGAATAATTGCTAAATACTCTAAATTTTTTCAAAATGATATTTTTCTTTCTAAGATAAACATTTGAAAAGTTAAACCAAACACACTTGTATTTGAAACTTTAGTGAGGTGTCCTACAGAAAGAACGTCTAGGCAAATCCTCTCCTCTAGGAATGGATGTTTTTCATTTTCCTTTGAGGTTCATGGTGGTTCAACCCTCATATAAAGCACTACGTTGCAAGCTAGGTCACGGGCTTGTACTATACATCCTTCAATTGCAAGTATACATTGTCGTCAAGTAACATAAAATAAAGTATTTCGAGTATTGAATCCAAAGGAACAATTCACAAAGTTGTTCAAATTTTGGTTTGAATGCAATTGCGAATATTAGGCAAGCAACCGAAAGGTAACGGAGTAAAATATGATTGGCTGGGGTTTTGTTTGTAAAGCCAATAAAGAAAAGTAGCAAAAGATGAAATAAGAAGAAATCAAATTATGAGAAGAATGGGATTCAAAATAGAGCTTCTGCCTATATAAAATTGTGTTCATCTTTGCATCCGTGATCTTGTTCAACTAAGTGAAAGTGCAATCCTAACATGCAATTCTCTATGCGCACGCAACTGACAACTCTTTTAAGTTAAGTTTAGCGTGACGAGTTACATGCGCTCAAGATGTACCCACAAGTGACAACTCTTTCAAGTCCAATGTGACAAGTCTCATGCACTCAAGATGCGGCCGCAACTTACTCTCATGATGTTTAGCAATATAAATTCAAGCCTAATTCTTTTTTTTACCATCTTTCAAGCATTGTAAGGAGGCTAAGCAAACTAACACATATGTTTATGGTTGCTTTGGCACTTAGATAATGAAAAGTACACTTGAAATTATTTCATAGGCCTTTACTTTATGTCTAGGGCAAAATCAGCCTATACTTCTTTTATGAAAATCGTTCTTGTTCAACTCTTTTAATACTAAACTTAAACATTTTATGAAAACCTAATTGATCAGGAAAGCTTTTTAATATAAAAATAAACTCAATAAAAAAAAAATATTGATAGCCATTAGATAATACTTGGGATTTAAGATGAGATAAACCAATTAATTAGCCTTTCACATAATTTGAATCCTCACAAAGGAAAATTATCTCATAATTAAAGAAAAGAGAATAGACGATGAGAATAAATGAACTTTAGTGAGTTGAATAAAAATGATACAAAGTATCTAAAGGTAAAACAAGTAAAGTAAAGCTAGAAAACTAAGACAAGTCGAGGGATTGAATCTTTGTTTAACTATTATTTCAACCATTTTCAAAGAGAAATAAGTCATTGCATTTAGACCTTTCAATCTCAAGTGATCAACTAAACTAAAATTTAAATATAACGTAAAATCTAGATCTAAATTGTTGCGTAGAAATTCTAAGATGAAGAGAGTATGATTTGTTGAAAATTTGAGGTTCAATTTATGGGCATGAGAGTCTTCAATTAGACTTTAATTTCATGAGATCGTCCTCCATTAATTCCAACAACAAAAGAGCAATTAGATTATATTTTAAAATAATAATATGTCAAATCTCTCATGATTTCAATAATTTGTCAATTGAATCCATCAATTGGATGCAATGTTGGTGCAATTGGGCGCAATCTCGAACATGTTGTTGGCACGATTATAGGCGCATTTCATCTATCTTCTTGACTCAGCTTCTAGGTTACTTTGCAGCCTTATCCCAATGCAATTTTGTTCGAAATATGAACATCGACCTAAATTAATAACCTCATAACACATCAAAACCACAAAAAATTACTCAATTATCAACAAATCATGGTCAAAAGCATGCTCAATACTTGTTTTTACCTAAATTTGCTCTTTTTGGTATGACATAATTACATCACAAAGCCCTTAATTTAACTTCTTCACAAGAAGGTTAGATAAAGAGCATAAATAACCGTAAAAAGTAAGGACCAAAAAATGCATTTTGAAATTCCCCTACTGTCATCGTTTCCTTTCATAACTTTCTCACATGCTTTACTTGTAAAAATAGGGCATGTACTCCCAATGTGTTGATTGCTTTCACATCTTGGGTCTTCTATTATGAAAATAAAGTGACCTAGATTAATTAAATATAGGACCTCTTTATTGTCATGAATCTCATGAAAAATTTCTCCTATACCTTATTTATTGGTTCTTCAATCTCCCAAGTTATACAAAACCTACACTTTATGAAGAAACCTACCGCCTTTAATGACACACACTATCATAAGTCAAATAAACCTAAGATTCTATAATTTAATTCATTTGTATTGACTAAATTTAGACTTCTCTAACTCCAAACTTCTCTCGACTTAAATGTTACAGATCCAATTTTCTTTAAAATCACAAGCCAAACATCTCCTGATAACCAAAAAAAAAAAAAAAATCGAGCCATAGAGAATTTCTTGAGATAGGATTAGGAGGGCTTGAGTTTTACTTCCCATAGAGAAAAAAAAATTAGAGGAATCACCAAAAAAAAAAAAAAAAAAAAGAAAATAGAGAACCTATATACTGAAAGGAATCTGAGCCCAATGACTTCACATTGTCTCTTTAAGACAATTTTACTCACTCTAGTACTTGAATTTCATGAGTAATTGTCTCCCAGGATAGAACTAGTTAACTTTCTTGGGAAAGTAGCATCCCCTCCATAAGCTCCAACGAACTACACTTTGTGTAATAAACTGAACTTGCACAAATTTATAAAAAGGGAGAAAAGTTTTATGAAAGAAAAATGTTTGTGGAAAACGTTGTCTTTCATGCAATTTGAAGAAGAAGCATATTTATAGACTACTCATGACCGTTTCAATAATCATGTCTCTTTTTCAAGTTGGTTAATTACGAAAAGACATATTCATTCATAAAATAATACAACTCTACATAAATGGTCACATACCATTTATTCAACACAAAGTTTATATAAAGGTCACTAGACTAAATATAAATAACATTTCCAAATGGGCCTTTTGTTTTAGTGTGTGTGAGTGGGTTTTGTGTGGAAATAATGTGGAATAAATTTGTAACACAACAGATGCCAAGGGAGAGCCATTCCAAGATAAAAGACAAATTAGCTTTTTGATACCTTTACATTTGATGATATCATCCTCAAGGGAAAAAAACAATCCTAAGACATAAATCAAAATTGCTTCATTGTAAAAGTGGATCCACAAGCTAGGATTATAGAAAAATATGAAAAGATCTGACACTTTCTTTTGATATGAACAATTCAATATAGATCATCTTTTAGGTCAAATTTTTAAAAAGGTGGACAAACTTTTCTTTACTCTCAAAATCATCTGAATGACCATAATTATTACCGAAAACTATTCAACGAGACTACCCCAATGTGACAGCCTCATAATAATCATAAGGATGAATTTGCATGAGCATAATAAACCACTGGATATCTACTATTCGAAATATTTTTATAGTTTCTTTCTTGTATATATCTAACTCTGAAGAAGTGTACAGTGACGTGGTGACCTGATTTTCGAATAATTCCTCTATTACCATAAGTCAATACTAATATAGCATTTTTCAATACTCCATTTAATATATCTCTCAAAGATGGATGTTAAGTAGTTGAAGCACTAACAGTGGTATTAATTTCTTTATAAAAAGTAGATCTGAAGAATTTGGTGTCCACTGTATAATATTATCACATTGTGATTTGCTTTGGATGCTTGGAGTGTGATTGTGTGTAATGGAATACCACCGCCGTCTATGTTTGACGATAAAGAACTAAATAATTTTGTAACATTTCCACAAAAAGATTATTTTAAAAATCATTTCTATATTTGTTTGATGATAGTTTTTTTTTTTTTTTTTTTTTTTTTTTTTTTTTTTTTTTAAAAAAAAAAATGAATGAATAAATAAATCTTCTATTGCATATTATTTTCCCCCTTTTTGAAATCTTAAGTAAATTTCAAAAGGAAAGAATACTATTTTACACTTTGAGCTAGAATTTTATATTAAAAAAATTACATGATAAAGAAAATTATTGCTAAATTAAACAAACATGAATACTTAAAAGGACCATTTTCATATCTAGCAAATTGAACTAAAATATTTGTAAATATAACAAAATATCAATATCTATTAGTGATAGACACTGACAGATTATTATTATCTATCACTGATAGATGCTAATAACATTTGACATACTATAACAATTTGTTATAGTTGAAAATATTTTAGCAATTTTTTTATTTAAAACAATTAACCTTGTTTAAAAAAAGAAGCAAGAGTTTTATATGTTATATTCCTTTTTTTTTTCCTTTTTACTTCCAATAGTTAAGAAAGAAAGTAATATCTTGAATTGTTTGTCTATTTTTTGAGCTCCCCATGTTTAAGGAGAAAGCTAAACCCTTGACTATTTGGATTGATTGATTTATTTATGTTACAAGAAATAAATAAAATTAAGGTTAAAATATTATTATTGTCTCCGTACTTTAAAATTTATTTAATTTTAATTTATGTGCATTCAATCGTCCAACTCTAGTCTATATATTCTAAAGAAATCTTAAATTTAATCTCTACTATTTATTTATTGTTGATTTTTATATATTTTTTTAATTATTAGAATTTTCACTCTAAATTTTGAAAACATATTTAAATATTACATTTTCTTGCATGAAAATTGTTATTATTATTTAGACAATTAAAAAAAAAAAAAAAGACATTGAGGAACTAAATTTATATTTATTAAAAGCACAAGGATTAAAATTTGACATCTGAAAGTACATAGACTAAAATTGAACAAATCTCAAAATATAAGGATTGAAATAGTATTATAACCTAAAATTAATTTAGCTCATTTAAATGTTTTCATAGCCGGGTCAATCTTCAAGATACTCTCTAACAACATATGGAGGGAGAAGTCAAAGTGGGTTTGACGTAGTGATATTGGTCATGACCTCCATTTCAAGAAGTTTAGAGATTCAATCCCTCGCAGTTATTATATTAAAAGAATATTGGAGGAAAAGATTTAACCATCTTAGACGAGAGATTCAAATCTCTATCCTTTTATCTTATGGAAGTTATATGCTTTAAGTTTCGACTCATTATTCATTGATAATATATTCTTTTTGATATCTTATCCATCTCGTACATGTATATATTTGAACGAATTAGTCACAAGATATTTTGAAAAAAAGAAAAATATATATATTATTTTGTTATACCATATCCGACCTTTCATTAACAAAAATATCGATTGACACCAAAAAAAAATAATTTTTTTTGGAGTGGGTATTATCTTATGGAAATTAAAGTAATTAATAATGTAATGTTAAGTGGATGACACATAACACAAATGAGAAAGTGGCGACTCAGAGTTTTGTTTTGTAAAACTTCCACTCTCAATTTGGCTCTCATAATTTGCTTAATAAACTTTTCTTTTAATTATTAATGCTAGTCTTCAATTTTAAAACATCTAACTTGGAACGAGTTTGATGTGATTTTTTAAAGTGTTTTACATTCAAAGTACTTTCTGAATTATATATTAATAATATATTTAATCACACTATAAAAAAGATTTTCAAGTTCAATTAAATGCGGGTAGAGATTTGAATATCTGACTTTTAGGATATTTATCTAATATATTATTTAATTGAATCGTGATGTATTAAGTTAAGTGTTTCACTTAAGTCACTACCTTAATATAAACTCACTCTTAAACTCACTCTTAAGATGCTTAAACTCACTCTAAAACATGCATTTAATTACCTAAAATTAATTTAATATAATTTTACATTTTTAAATTTAATTTTCATTTCATCAAAATTGGCTTTGAATCATTAAAAGCATGTATTATAATGATTTTAAAAATGACAATTTCTTTTTAAGAGATAAATTGTGAAGATTCATTAGGGTTTCTTAACCTTCCAGATGAAAAGATAGCAACTTAAGGTCCATTAGACTTTTACATAGAAATAACCTAAGCTAAATAATATATATTAAAGTACTAATATATTAACGATTAGAGTTGTTTTCAAATAAAGAAAAATGAGCTAACTTATTTTTAAATATATCAAAATTTCGCTATCTATCAGTGATAGACCGTGATAAACTGCAATAGACATCTATCAATGTCAATAATAAATATCTATTGTTATCACGGCCTATCACGGATAGATAGTGACATTATATATTTGGTTATATATGAACATATTTTGCAGTTTTACTATTTGAACAATTACCCTAAAGATTACATACTCTTACACATATTTAAAAATGAATTTAAAGTTTTTTTTAATATATAGAATGGGAGAGATTTAACTATTTTTGTTGTCACCCATGTCTTAATTAGTTGAATTATGATTAAAATATTTGAAACTCATTATTAATATTTAAGAATGTTTATTATATAGAATGAAACTTTAAATATTTAACCTATAATAAAGATTAATAATACTTTAACTATTGAGCTATTTGCCACATGTTGGCCATTACTAGTGTTTTAAATTAGGACCAAAAGGAAATTAAATGTCACATCACAGTTTAATCTTCCACTCTACTTGTGAAAAAAAGATGTATTTTCCTATTATGATAATGTTTCACCCATTTTGATATTTATTTATTTATTTTGATATTTTTTGTCCATAAAACTTATTCATTATAAAATTTGTCTTCTTCTTCTTCTTGATAAGAATTAGGTTCTTTATTTTTCTTGGAAATGCTATGATTATATATGTTCCCAAGTTAACTCATCACTACACAAGTTTCCATTAGTGCACTAATTTTCAAGTCTATCAAGTTGAGCTCAACCAAGTTATCCTCTATAAAAATGTCAAATTTGGGCACTTTTTCTAGAAGTGATTATTGGTTGTTTTCCAACCTAATAGGAAAATGGCACAATTGCAAATATTTTGAACTTCTCTATATTTTTCCATTAATTTTAGTTGCATTCTAAACAGAATACTTTTAACAACAATATTAGTTTTATCTTTCTATTTGTATTTGAAATTTGACTTCTTAACAATAATGTCACACTTAAGTGTAAGTGGATTAAAAAGACTTTTTTAAGGGAGAATTTAATTTTAGGATGGCTAAATTTGTTCAACTAGAGGCATCATATCCTAATGTACTATCCTAACCCTCTCTTCTAATTTTAATTTTCTAATATATATATATTTTTTTAAAAAAAACTAAAATTGCAATTATTTATAACCTTACATAAAGATATTAAAAATGAAACTCGGGTAATGCTTCTATACTATAAAAGTTATAAAAGTGAAACTTCACAAAAAGATGACTAATGTTCAACAACTCAATTAAAGAAATTTATCAAAAGTTCAACTATATGATCTTTGCTTAT
>NC_052358.1:52086153-52221983 GCF_009727055.1 Benincasa hispida
TATATATCAAAAGACCAAGTTTCACAATAGATAAAGTAGCTTGAGAAAGATACTGTAGATAAGATAAAGATGATCAATAAACTCTTAAAAGGAAAACTCAGATGTTAGAACATAATTTTTGTATCATGGAAGAACCCATGCCTTGAAAGTAATTCAGACACAACTCTATTGCTAAATCATCAAATAGCCATTTGCTCTCCAAGATAAATACAACAACCCACTTGAATATGCACTCATAGGAGAAGGTTTGGAATCGATAAAGAAGATTGCTTTGCTCAGAGAAGATTTTGAAGGAAAAATAGGTATATAATGTCTCCACAATTTGTAATGTTCATAATCCAACAGATGAAAACAGACGAACTGGTAATGATAGGTGTGAATTATGGAGATTTTAGATTGTCGACATTTTTTCCATAGATAATGAAGATATATTTTTCGATATTATTTTTCAACAAATAATGAAGTTTTTTCAACCAAAGGGAGGAAAATAAACTAATTTTTTTTCTTCAAGTATTAATATCTTCTAATTTAAATTAATACATATGAAATTAGGGCAAGAACCTAAATAATAAAATTAGTTACTTCTTGATCTTCTAATAGGTATGGTTGAGACCCGTGAACACATTTTAGTACTTATATTCTTCAGTTCTACAATTAGTAATGGATCAACTACTACAATGGTTATCCACATAAAACCCCATGTCATTGTGAAAGCTTCTAAAGAGACTCTTTAAACTCTTTTATATAGGACCGCCGTACCTCTACAATCACATCCATTACTTTATATATCAAGTCTATTAAAGACAAACCACTCGAAATCGAGGGATGAAAATTTTATATAGTTGTCGAACATGTTCGAATTTGAACGACCCAAATCAAAGTCTATGGATTCTTAAGAGTTTGAATCTCATCCACGTAAAAAAAAAACTCTAGATCAAAGACCATAAGGAATATACTCAATTCCTCTTTGGACCTCACATATTTCAAAGAGATTACTCTATTTCAGGTATGTATATGACTTATTTTGCCATTATATACATTATTTTATTATTATTTTGGTATTATGGTAGCCGCCTGTGAGTCACAATGCAAGGAGCTAGATCAATACAGCACCACTAAACGAAGGTAAAATAATTTATTTTATTCTTTAGTGCAGGATGATCATATTGTGCCGGGAGAAAAGTTAACTAAAAGCACTATATTTACCCTTTTTATAAAAATTAAATGATATTTATTACACTTATTTTTTCATATTTCCATTTTGTGTTTAAGCTGACATTTCTTATAAACTATAGTTTAATGTTGCAAGTACCATTATCGTATGATGTCTCATACATGCATCATACGCTTAAGATTATTTTATTTTTAATTAGGTTTGACTAAATTAGTTACTAAAATCAAGTTTTCTTACCGAATATTTATAGTTCAATAATACGTGGAATGTTAAAGTTCAAAGTTAAAAGAGATTTTCGGAGTAAATACTCTACTCTGACTTTTTATTGCTTAAGGCATGATCAATACAATATGGAGTTTATCCTCTTAAATAAATACAACAGAGGAAGAGAACCAAGAACAAATTAGAAGATTGGGTGAGAAAAAGATTGAATTACTCGTTGATAATAAATGTTAAACTAAGTCAACAAGAAAAAGTACAACACTAAAGAAGAGTTCAGAGGCAAACAATAGCAGTTGATATCAATGAAAGGTCATGTCATAATAGCCCCCCTCAAACGAGGGAAGGGAGAGAAATGAAGGTCGAGTTTGCCACGAAAGTTCCTATAAATGATGAGGCAGAACGGTTTGGTAAGACAATCAACGAGTTGATCGTGAGAACGAACATGGTGAACATCAAGTTGATTAGTGAGAACTTGATCACAAATAAAATTAGCATTAATTTCGATATATTTGGTGTGAGTGTGGAAAACGAGATTGTGAGCAAGGGCAGCAATAGAGATATTGCCACACCAAGCGGTGGATGGAGACAGAAGAGAAATTCGAAGATTTTTCAGAAGAGTACGAAGCCATGAGGGTTCATAAGCCACATGGGAGGAGGCCTTATACTCAGATTTAGTGCTTCAATAAGCAACGATTGCTTGCTTCTTAGAACTCCAAGAAATAAGAGATGATCCAAAAGAAAACATAATAACTGCCAACAGACTTGTGATCATTGAGAAAGGAGGCCCAATTTGCATCAGAGTACCCTAAAAGAGAAAAATAAGAATAAGATGCAGGATGACGGGATAACCCAAGATGAAGTGTACCTTGAAGATACCAAAGGACACGTTTAGGATATGAAGTTGTGTAGGATGTTGATTAAATTGCCTCAGTTTGTTCATTGCAAAGACAATTGTGATGAGTGTGTTGTAAATATTGAAGATAGCCAAGGGTGCTACAATAAAGCTGAATATCAGTCAGTGGCTTTCCATCATGTTGGGATAGTTGCTTTCTAGACACCACGGAAGTGAGGGCAGGCTTGAGATGTTGCAAGTTGAGCTGAGCAAGAAGATCTTGAATATACTTGGATTGAGAAAGAACCAGACAACTATTAAAGAAATGAGCTTGGATGCCAAGGAAGTAATGAAGGCATCCTAGATCTTTGATAACAAATGTCCATTGAAGCTGGTTAATAAAAGCATCCAGTAGAGTGGTAGTGGACCCTGTTAAAATAATATCATCAACATAGATAAGAAGGAAGAGAGAACCTCAAGGGGAGTGATGCATAAATAAGGTTTGAGTGAAGTGATCACGAAGAATGAACTATTGTAACTCTTCATACCAAGCCTAAGGGGCCTGTTTGAGACCATAGAGAGCCTTGCAAAGATAGCAAACATGGTGAGGGTACTTCGGATGAAAGGACTCTTAAGCTTGAGAGACATAAACTTATTCTTTGAGGGTGCCATGAAGAAAGACATTTCTCACATCAAGTTGACGAATAGGCCAATGTTAGGTGAGGACAAGAGTGAAGACCACCTGAATGGTGGAAGGTTTAATGATCAAACTATAGGTTTCACCATAGTCAATTCCAGGTGTTTGAAGGTAGCCAAAAGGCCATAAGGCAAGCTTTATATCATTGGATATGATCATCTGCATCATGCTTAATCTTGTACACCTATCTAGTATCCATAACATGCTGAGAAGGGTTGGGAGGGATAAAGTCCCAAGTATGATTGAGTTGAAGAGCTTGAAATTCAATATCCATTGCTTGGCACCATACAGAAGCAGTGGACATCTCAGTAAAATGAGGGTTCAACATTAGTTTAGTCAAGAGAGGGAGTAAGTTGGGTGAGACAACAAAAAAAGTCGAGGCTTGGTGATATCCAACTTTGCTCGAGTGGTCATGGGATGTTGGTTAAGAGGTAGGGGTGTGGTGAATTGGAGACTGGGGAAGGAGAAACGAATAATTGTAAAGGAGTAGTAGAGTGTGCAGGAGAATGAGAGGGTGATATAGGTTCAAGTGTAACCACGGGTGTGGTCATAAGGCATAAAGAAGATATGGGAGTAGACTATGGTTAGGAGAGAGCAGGTTGTTGTGAAGTAGTACTTAAGGTTGAGTTGTGGGGGAAATAGGTAGCCAATATAAGATTGTATCAACTTATGCTTGAGTGGCTTGAATTTCTTTAGTAAACAAGGTTAAATAGAAAAGTTCATCTTCATTAAAACATACATGTCGAGAGATATAAACCTTACCATTGAGGGCAAGACACCGGTAGCGTTTATAGTGATCATTATAGCTAATAAACACACATTTTTTAGTGTGAAAATCAAATTTTTGCTATTGAAAAGGTCTCAGGCATGGATACCAAGTAGCTCCAAACGTTTTGAGAAGTTTTTAATTCGGTTCATGGCCCTTAAGAAGTCTATACGGGTTATGATGTTTAAGGATCGGTGATGGCGCACATGTGATTGATAAGATAGATAGTCATATGAAAAGCATCCCACCAAAAATGTAGAGGCATACGAGGTTGAGCTAAGATAGTAAGACCAACTTCAACAATATGCCTATACTTTCTTTTTACATGACCATTCTGAGCGGATGTACAGGGGCATGATATTTGAATGGTAATGTCATGGTTCTTGGCAAACTAAATTACTAGTTTAAACTCTCCTCCTCCATCGCATCTAAGAATTTTAATATTGGAACTATACAGATTTTTCACTAGATTTTTTAATTGCTGAAAAATAGAGGCAGCTCCATGTTTGGTTTTGAGAGGATAAATCCATATAAATCTACTGTAATCATCGAGGAAAGCAATAAAGTATCCAAAATCATTGAGGGATTGGACTAGAGCTGTGATAACTTGTAAAAATACAAGCTATTGTAGCTCTTTATTTAGAATAATTAAAGAAATTCAGAGAAAATGCGTTAACTGAAATGAAATTCACGTTCATACATTTATAAAACTCATTATCCTAAAAAGTATAAAATCTAACATTTTTAAATGCGTGATTTATAGGAGAGGAAGCAAAAATCAACCGAGAAAACGAAAATTGCAGTCGTGGACACATAAACGAGATCAAATCAACACCAAATTAAATGTACAAAGAACCATGCGTTGGAAGAATCATGAATAGAAGAAAACGACAAACGTATAGAGGTGGCAATCAAATCAAAACGCAAGTTGGTAGCTGATTTGAGACAATCGCGCCAGAGCCAATGAATGTGTGACGTGAGTATTCGGTGTAGCATGGCATGAAATTAAATACAAGGTGTCAGATCATCATTAGGAAGAGGCGAGAAGTTTTTTTTTTTACGTCTATAAATAGCCCATCAAAATTCAAGCTAAGTGTGAGATTTTCTTCCAAGAGATTGGTCGAAGCTCTGCCAAATCACCTCCCTACTTCATCATTATCTTCAACCTCTTGAGCTTCTCTTAGAATTTTAAGTTAGAGCTCAATCTTCTTCTTTGGAAAAGAGAGAGAACACCGCCAAACTTTATAGCATCCATCGTGAAATAGCCACCATCAAAGCCAAAGAAAGTAAGAGATTGCAAGGCGTCTTGATATCTCTATTGCCTAACTTTATCATTATTTTTATTTGCAATTTGTATTAAGATCTTGAGATGGAGAAATTCTATATTTCTTAATATAAATGTGACTTTCATTATCTTTCATCTATTCATGCTTCCTCTTTCCTTCATCATGTGCAACTAAATTCTTAATGGATTGAGAAGAATTAAACTAGCATTTTCACAAGTTTTGTATGAGTCAAAGTTCATCTTGTTTAATGTGTGCTTATTACATTGCTTAAATTTATCTAATAAATTGATTTAAGTAGAAATAATCAACTGCTTGAAAGGTAAGTGATTATGGATTTCATTAAACAAGGAGAGAAGTGGCTTTAAAGATAAAGTTAACCTTTTGTCTAAAATTAACTTGAGCAGATGCCCTAGAGATGAGGTAAATATGACTCAAAAGCACTAAGAGGTGAGTTCTTCATTATACGAGTTAATGACATGAACGCATAAGTCATGCATCACTTGAGAAAATGTTATTAACATTTCTCAACCCTGCTTTATCAATTAATTTTCCTTCACCTCTGCGCACGCTGCTTAATTGTGTTTGTATTTGTCATTATCGTCTCCACTTCTATCATTCCATAGCGCACTCAACACATCATCACTTACCACCATTTTTAATCAACCCATTATTTTAGTTGTATAAACTCAGTTGCCACATTTTAAGAATTTATCGCATTAAAATCATTCATTAACTTCAAACATATTTTTAGCCTATATACCCTATGTTTGATCCTATATTCACCAGAAAATAACTTTGGACTTACACTTGAGTCTAAGTAAAGAAAACATTGTGGTCAGCATAGATTATTCATCACATCTAAAACTGAAGCACAACATGGCTATCTTTCATCATAAGCAATACGAAGCGCAACAGGCTGGTCCCCAAAGTTTCGTATGAATAAGATCTAATGGTTTATCAACTCGAGAATTAGAGTTTGTAAAGGAAAGTCAATGAGATTTGCCAAATTTACATGCCTCACAAAAATATGAGCTTTCAGTACTTTTTGATTGAAACATTACAAGTATCCAAAATTTAACTCAATGTTCTCAGAGAAGGATGACCAAGTCTTTGATGTCATACATGTTTTGTACAAGACGAAAAAAATATAATTTGATCTAAGAGCCAAATTCTCAAAATATTTGTGAAGTGACAGTAAATTCCCCAAGGTACACAACTCGAGCAACTTCCTTATTCATAAAGTAGTTGGTTGAGTCTTGAGATGGAGCTGCTTCTAAACGATAAAATCCTTATTTAAGCTTCCCTATGAGACATACCTTCTTGGATGTCCTTGCCTTAACAAAATAGAATGCATCATGAAATTCAACAAGCATCATTATCTTGCATTAGTTTTGAGATACTAATCAAATTTTTCTTCACAAGAGGAACATTTAAAATGTCTTTAAGTATCACAGGTAACCCTTTGCTAGGCAAATAAGAATTTTAGTAAGCAACAATGGGTAATTTAGTACCATCTCCAACCATTATAATTGTTGTACCTGAGTACTCACTTTTTAATAATAGTGTAACATCCTGATTTATTTTGTAATTAAGTTTTTTTTTTTTTTTTTTTTTTTTTTTTTTTTTTTATGTTAGCTACTTGGATAAATTATATGAGATTTATTTTTTTTGGCTAAGCTAAAATATGATTTAATTGTTTGGAATTAATTGAGTTTTATTTTGGCTTGTATTTGGGAGATTTGATTATCTATGGAGATTAATTAAATGTAGTTATTGGATTTTTTTAAAAGGAAAATATATATAAGTATATATATTTTTGGGAAATAATTAAGGAATTTGTTTTTTTAAAGGGAAAGGAAAGAGTTTAGTTTTGTTATATATATTTATGGAAAGGTTAAAGAAAAGAGAAAAAGGAAAAAAAAAAAAAAAAGTAAAAGTAAATTTTCTTCTCTCTTTCCCCACGTGCACAACCCCTCCCCCCTCTCTCCTTCTTCTTCCGTTCCTTCAAGCACCTTGCCTCGTCATTGATCTCCTCGTCAGTGCCTACACCTTGCTGACGTCAATAGCGAGCAACCACCGCCAACCTTGCCGTTCCGTCGCCGCCGCGCCAGTCAACCGCCGCTCGCCTCGCCGACGTTAGCCCCACCGTCCAGTTTTGCTTCTGCCACTGTTCGCCCGTCACTGCCTTTTTGAGATTGGGATTTGGATTTTTGAAGATTCTGGGGCGTTGTTATCAAAGAAAAGACATTCTTTACATCGAAGAGTTTTAGTTTAGGTAAGTTTTGTGTAAGTTGGTGGTTATCCTTTGGACTTGGACCCTGAGGATTTACTTAATTTTTGACTCACTTCCTAGGCCATAGTTGCTAAAACTAAACTTGTGTTTAATGTCTTAGGATTGATTTGAGTTTTATCCAAAGGCTTATTAAGGAGTTGTTTGTGAAAACTTTTAGGACCAAGTTGAGGTAAGTGATACTATTACCGGTGCCTTCATGCTAGGAGACCTAGATTAGACTTATCAAGTTACTTGGTGGGACTCTGGAGCATGATTTTTGTTTGACATTATGTTTTGTTAGTTGCATGGCAGTTACAAGTATTATGAGCATGTTAAGATTTCTAATCAGTACTGATATTATGTATGTGATGCATGAATAGACCAGTAGAGCGGTTTATTGTCTCGCCTTGACGCATGTTATTATTATGTTTGACGGTGTGCCTACGGGCCGCTAGACATACGTGAACCGACAGGTTTACGTTCATGTTATTATCATGTTTGACGGTGTGCCTATGGGCTGCTGAGCTGACAAGTTTACGTTCATGTTACTTTTATTTTCATGTTTCATTGTTTTGACGGTGTGCCTACGGGCCGCTAGACATACGTGAACCGACAGGTTTACGTTCATGTTATTATCATGTTTGACGGTGTGCCTATGGGCTGCTAGACATGCGTGAGCCGACAAGTTTACATTCATGTTACTTTTATTTTCATGTTTCATGTTTTGACGGTGTGCCTACGGGCCGCTAGACATGCATGAACCGACAGGTTAACGTTCATGTTATTATCATGTTTGACGGTGTGTCTACGGGTCGCTAGACATGCGTGAGTCAATTGGTTCACGTTCATGTTATTATTATGTTTGACGGTGTACCTACGGGCCACTAGACATGCATGGGTCGATGGGTTCATGTTCATGTTATTATCATGTTTGACGGTGTGCCTGTGGGCCGCTAGACATCCGTTTCAAGGCAAGATAGTACGTCTTTTGGTTTTCCTTTCATCATCAAAAGACCGATGTAGCTGTATGAGCCACAGGCTATCTTTCTTTGCTCATGGATACATAGTCTAATCCCGGTAATGGGATCACTTACTGAGTATTTTTATACTCAACCTTTATCTTTATTTTTTTTCAGGTAAAGGCAAGAACACTCGGGCGACTGACAAGAGGAATCCATGACAGTGCCAAAGGAACCAGAATTCGCTTCCGCATTTGACCCTTTATATTTTTGCATTTTTTTTAATTTCAATCATGGATTTATTATAATTTTATTTATTTATTTATTTATTTTTCTTTTTATATAATTTGTTTCTTGTTAAAAAGGATGCCCGGGTTGAATGATTTAAGATTTTGGGATGATGTCAGAACATTTTCTTATATACCTAAAGCAGTTAAAATCATGATTATTCTATTTAAATTTACTTTAGCTTTCCTAAATGAGAATATTTATGCATGCATGCAGTAGCGATCCCCTTTTTAGTAGTCCTAGGAGGTGGGGTTGTACAAATAGCCTTTGTAGATCACTAGCAACGTGGTTGCTTGCCCTACTATCTAAGTACCATGAGAATTCTTGAGTGGTTTCAGGGTAGGCCATAAGAGCGGTTGGACTTTTACCAGATTGGTTTCCAGAAGAAGTATCAGTAGTGTGCTGAGATTCATTTTTCTCATATTTGTGATAGCATAATGCAGTTTTGATCTGACAAGTTGGCTTGTTTGGTTGAGGATAAGAAGAATAACGACATTTTCCTCTATATTTTCCTTATCTACTAAGAGGGAGTTGTTGTTGTTGTTGTTTCCCTAATTTCCTAGAGAATGGTGGAAATTGTTGGGGGAAGAAGTCTTGGGTTTGTCAAGAAAGGCATAGTTAGCAGAAGCTTAGTTTATAGAAAATGATTAACAATCACATTTTCTTTCAAGGCTTGTTGTTTTTCATGTCTTTGTTCATAGGAAAGAATCTCATACTGAATTTTTTTCCAGGTGAGATCTTAGTTGCACACTATAAAAAATAATGGGGTTGTATTCCTCGTTAAGACCAGCAAAAACATGAGAGATGAAACTTCTCAAATCAATGGCAGAGCCAACAATAAGAAGATAGTCGTAGTAGCATTTCATGGTATCCAGGTAACCTTCCATCTTCATATTTTCTTTTCTTGTCTTTTCCATCATTTATCGATAATAATCTTCTTGAGATCTGGATTGAATGCCAAAATACTCTTGAATGGCATCCCACAAAATTTTTGCTTCATCATACCCCATGACTTGAGCTGCAACTTTAGGAGTCATGGAGTTGTATAGCTATCCAACCAACTATTGGGGTTGTTGCCCTAAAGTCTCGTATTCTGTAGTTTGTAAACAGTTTGTACGAACGCTTGTGTCGTTAATATATGATATTTACTTCACATCTTGTATTTTGCTCAGTTGCTTGTTTTATTTGCTTTACCACAAATCAATAAATATAAAATCCCTGGTTATCTGTATGTGACTCAAGCACGTATGTGGTGACATATAAGTGGATCATATCTTGAGTGATAACCAAAATAGTCTATAGTATATGGATATAGGAGGGAAACCTTATCCTGGTAAAGCTACGAATGTAGCTCGCTTTGTGTAATGTTCACAAGTGCTGTGACTTGTTATAAATGATCTGATCCTGATCATTCGTGTTGGGGACATGCGAGCGGGGGTGTCCTATACAAAGAGTTTGTATAAGATCTGATCAAGAAGTGTTAACGTCTCATTATATAACACCGTTCATGACAGAGACTTCACTTCACTAGGATGACCATAGGTAACATGACCTCAATCCTGAGTGAGTTGCGAACTCCTGCCATTGAGGGCGGTCCTTTGATTTGTATGGGTGCGAGTGGTCAAGTCGCCGATTCAAACCTACCATTTTGGTGATTCGTCTGATTTGGGAAGCTGGAAACTTAGCTACAACAGATGGAATCCACTCCTTCCCTGAGGCAGGGGTAAGTAGATAGATAACTCCCTTAAGGGCTAATTCCAGACTTAAATGATGTGTGCCACACACATTCTCTTGGCCCGATAGGTGTTAACACATAGTTGGTCTTTAGTGGAATGTCTTACGAGCATCTATGAGCATTCATTAGAGAAATCAGTGGTACTTAAGGAGTGAGATGTAACTACAGGGGCAAAGGGTAATTTGGCCAGCTGTACTTACGAGCATCTATGAAGGGTCATCGTACTCATGATTGGTTTATTCCGATGGACACAGAAATATATCTGTGGTAAGAAAAGTTCAGTTGTTAGTCTTTAGTGGAATTGTCTGACAGTTAACGGATGGTGGATCTCGTGGCTAAAGAATCTAGTCAACTATTCACGGACCGTTGGAGCTTCGAGCCACAAGTCCATTAGGTCCCCTGGGTAGCTTGGATAAAGTCGAGAACCAGTGTTTTAGGTTAATTTGAAATTTCAAATTAACAGACGAAATTCGATTATATATGATATAATTGGACTGGTTAATTATATATGATATAATTGGCTAAATGTATGAGATACATTATTTGGAGGAATTAGATATAAATATGATTTATATCAAGTAGAGGAGAAAATACTATAGTAGATATGTGATATAAACTATAAGTTAAAAATATAATATGATTATATTTATTAATAGTTTTTAGTTGGTTAATTATATGATAATTAACCCAAAAATCATGTTTGGGCGTGAGTTAGTGGGGCAGCGTCGGTTATTATAACAGATGAATTAAAATAAAAATAGTTTTTATTTTGATCATCGTCCAAAAGAAAAAGTGAAGAGAGCGCGTTGGTGATAAGTGAACGATCGCTTAAAAGAATCGAGGGCCTATACGATAGTCACTCTCCACCTAAACGATCGTCCACCTCGCGCCTAAACGACCGCACGCTAGTTCCTACATGATCGGGTAGCTTCTCTAAACGATCGTATAGTGTGCCAATTTTGCTAAGCGATCGTATACCTTTTCTTAAACGATCGTTTAGTAAAATCTACATGATTGTGTAGCTTCTCCTAAACGATAAGCATCGTGCTATGCGATAGCGCCTTTTTCCCTCCCACTTGCTTATCGCCTACATGATTCGTGCTTCCTCCTTCCTCTACCAAATTCACCAAAGACCACGCTTTGGGTTCTTACTCCGAGAATACTTGGGGCTCTTTTCTGCTGGTGTCGTCCTTGCGGCGTTCGTGTTCGTGCGGTTGTTTGTGCTGCTGTAGTTAACGCTGCTGCTGGGCGTTGATTGATCGAGTAGAGGGTTCTGCTACGTTGAGTTTCGAAGATTAAAGATTGTCTTCAACTGGTATGACACTCTCTTCCTTATTATATCTTGTTCATAGCATGTTGTTAATTAAGATTTATTTGCATAATTGTACGGTTGAATGTATATTGTTATATTTCGGTCACTGTGAAATCGGAGCGATCTGAACGTGCTCATGGAACTCTTCGGTAAGAGATCCTTCACCAACAACTAACCGGCCGCTATCCAAATGTCATATTTTGGAAGTAGCAAACTCTCAGGTTCATCATCACAAGGAGGTATGATGATTGATTGTTCAAGTGTAGGTGTTTTACCCATTAAGTGTCCTTCCAATTTGTAACATCTTAAAATTGAAAGCACTATGTTTTGCCAAAAAAGAAAATTTCCTCTATCAAGTTTGACAAAAGTTACCTGATTCAGCAGGTGAGTGAACGAAAGGATGCCCACCGAGAAAATTTCTGAACGAAATTGGTAGCTTTCAACCTTAACAATGGGTTCTGTTGCATAGTTTCTCTTCATTTGAGAAGAGGACGAAGCAATAACTTTCGTAGCTTCTGTTACAGATGGTGTTTGGGTGATTTCAAGATAAAAAAGGTTGCCAGTCATAGCTTGCTTTGATACCAAATTTAAATTTAAAGAGATCTTCAGAGTAAATGCTCACAACTATCTTTTTATTACTCAAAGCTTGATTAATACAATAAGGAGTTCATCCTCTTAAATACAATATAACCAAGGAAGTGAACCAAGAACAAATCAGAAGATTAGGTGAAAAAAAGATTTAATTACTAATTGATAATAAATGTTAAGCTAAGTCAACAAAAAAAAAAAAGGTATAGTAGTAAATAAATAAGAGTTCAAAGGAGAATAATAGCAACTAATATCAGTAAAAGGTCATGTCATAACATGATACCTTAACATGTTAGATGAATCATACTTCTCTTCTCGAAGAATTTTATATAGGAAAAAATGCAGTTTTGATCTCTAAGGTTTGAGGTCGATATCTATATGGTTCATAAAGTTTCAAAACAAATACTTTAGTCTCTAACATTTGGAAAACTATTCCAAATCATCCCTTATTCAACTTTAACCTAATGGAAAGATAATTAGATCATTATGTGATGACGTGGATGAGATGACATGTCAAATTGGATTTGATTACTTGACAATTAATTACTTATTAAAAAGAGTAAATAAATGTTGAAATGGTTCAAAAAAGTTAAAATACTCAAAACTATATTCTCTCCTTCGTGCCCTAGTCTATCATTTTCCTTCTTCCTGCCAATGGTCCATCGAAGCCAACAAGTGCAACCATCACACGAGTGGCTAAGCAGTGTAATTTAAGAAACACTAACTAGATATTTGATTTTCAGGAAACCAAATCATTACCCATTAGAACATCTTATGTTTAGAAATATTTTTCTCATTTTTCCTATGTTGAGTTTTGGCAAAATATTAAAAAAGTGTTTGTCTTACATCTAAAAAGTTCAAGAAAGTGATAGGCTCCAAACACTATAAGGAACCTATATCTTTGGTTTAAGATCGACTCAGTTAGGAAAACACTTTAAGCTTGAGTATGTTAACTCTAGTTAAATTTTCTTTTTATATTTTCTAGTTTGAGAGCAGAGAAAAGGATGTGAGTGGTACAAATACTTTGAGAGAGTGTTTTTTTTTTTTTTTTTTATGACTGGGGTCAGAAAGAGATTTAGGTGCGATTGTCATGATTTTGTACATAATGAAAATTTTCTTATCTATGGTTTTTTAGTGAGAGATTTTTTCCAACACCCAGAACATAAATCAACAAAATAGAATGCCACGAAATAAGTTATAAAAGCCCAAATACAGACAATAGCATGATACTTCATGAAAACTCTTAAAGTTGAAGAAACAAATTAAGATAATCAAATGTTCATATGGATATACAAAGTTACAAACTAAAAAATAAGTTTGTTAAGAAATCGACAATCAAAGATAAATTGAAATCATAAATAATAGAAAAACGACATAAAATTTTATTTAAATTCACTAACAGTGGTATTAGCTACAATCACGGGAGAAAATATCAAATTACAAAGTCAAGAGTGCCACTAAGATTAAAGAGTTTATATAGCGCATTTCTCTAAACCCTAGGACCAAAATCATAAATACGTAAATAACATAAATATATATACAACTTATGTTTCAGGGGCGTTGCATCCAAAACTCCACCAAGGCGGGTTGTTCCTAGACCTCGACTCTCTGACCGGTTAGTGATGCTCCATACTTGATCGTTGGGAGTACTAAACAACATATTCAAAGACATTTCAACAAATTTAAAGAGGAGAAATAGTCAGTCTCTAAATAAATTTGATTAGATATTTGATAGATTATTAATCTCTTCGGATGGTGAAAATTGGCAAATAAAGAAAACAATAGTTTCACCTCAACATGGACAAAATGGAACGGACCAAAAATAAGAGAATGACATGAGTTGAATCGGTGGAACCCGATAATAGTTATCTTCCATTTATTTTATTTTAGTTTATTTTAATTTTTAGTTACAGTAAGGAGAAGAAAAGATAATTAATTAAGACCTGTTATTTTAAAATTTATTGAATTTCCAATCATATCTGACCAAAGCTTTCTTTATCCGTACCTCATCACATAAAAATTTAATCGTCTTATCATTAGATTAAAGTTAAGTAAGAAACCATTTAAAATAATTTTTCAAACATCAGCACTAAAGTGACAATTTTAAAACTTCGAGAATCAAATAGAGATATGATCAATTACTTCCAATCTCAAATAACTTAATTAGATTTTACCATTATATATATTATCTAAGCATGCAAGTTTTCTCCAATCAAAATGGGTAGCGCATTTACTCAACATACAACAAATAAAATAAGTAAAAAGTGAAAGGATATGTTAATTATATATTGATAAAATATTAATTATTAGTGGGAAGGCCACTATGCATCCTACCTAACAAAACTAGTTTTTTTGAATCTAACTTTCATTGCCTATAAAACCAATAAACCATGAAAAGCTGCATATTTATGAACTGAATTAAACAGCTCAACTTAGAGAGCCACCCAAAAATGCCTCCCAACACTCGCATCATCCTCTCTTTTCTCTTCCTAATACTTCCCTTCTTCTTTATTTCATCTTTTTCTGATCCTAATTATAACTATAACCAAAATAATGCTTATGCTGAGCTTAGACCTGACTTTTACGACGAATCGTGTCCCCGTTTGCCAATGATAATTCGGTATCATATTTGGGCTGCTGTCCAAAACGACTCTAGAATTGCTGCATCGCTGTTGCGGTTGAATTTTCACGACTGCATTGTTGACGTGTGTAAAGTGCATTATTTGCATGTTGTTATCATTATTAATTACTATCATTTATTACTTGGTCTAGATAGTCATGGAAATAAAAAAGAAAAACAAAAGTTTTATCATTTTTTATGTCTTGTGTTTTAGGGATGTGATGCATCAGTATTGCTTGACGATACGAATGACATGAAAGGTGAAAAAAAAGCTCCGGGCAATGTGAACTCGCTTCGGGGATTTGAAGTGATTGATGCCATAAAAGCAGATCTAGAAACATATTGCCCACTGACAGTTTCTTGTGCTGATATTGTGAATCTTGCAGCTAGGGAAGCTGTGTATCTGGTACTTGTTTATATTTTTTAGCTAAGATTTTTATTTTTATTTTTATTTTTATTTTTATATTCATTTTCTTTTACAAAATTTTCATTTTTTATTTTCGTGCATACAGTGAATTTGAATTGATCGATCAGATTATTAGTTTTAGGTGAAGTGTTTATAAGGGAATATGCTTCTAAAGTCCATGGGAGTTAACCAAGGAAGTAACAATTTAGTCCCTAAAATAGAACTAGTAAGGATTTAGTGTTTGTACTTTCAAATTTGTAACAATTATATTTAGTCTCTAAACTTTTTTAAGTATCAATTTAATCTCTATATTTTAAAATTTATAACAATTTAGTCCTTATCATGAAAAATCTCATAAAAAAAAATTAAGTGTCTATTTTTATTATCAATATGTAAAAAAACCTCATAATATTAACAAAATCATAATAAATTATAAAACACAGAGGCTAAGTTATTAACTAAAGTTCAACTCAATTGTTACAAATTTGAAAGTATAAAAACTAAATCGTTATCAACCGAAATTTAGGAACAAAATTGTTACTACTATGGAAGTATAGAGACCAAATTTAGGGGTCAAAAATATTTTTTAACCGAGCATTGCTCAACGGAAAATAAGTAATTGAAAATCATAATCTTTAAATCCAGCTTAAAAAAAAAAAAAAAAAAAAAATTTAACACATCTCAAATGTATATGAATTGATTTTCTCAAGTGTTTAAAACAAAATGTAACTTTAAAAACTATGTTTTTTAGCCATTAGAAAGTCGTTATTTCAACGGTGGATATGATCTTCCCTACTTAGGTTGGAGGACCATTTTGGCACCTTCCACTAGGGCGTAGAGATGGCTTAACCGCAAGCATAAAATCAGTTCTTGCACAACTCCCATCTCCCAAAGCATCTCTAGAGAACAACACCGCCAAGTTCATCTCAAAAGGCCTTGATTTAAAGGATCTCGTCGTGCTTTCAGGTCAGTAACACACACAAAAACAAACAAACAAACAAAATCCCTCCACTTTAGTTTCTCTTCTCTTGGGCATTTCATCGAACACTTTCTATGCGCCCTCAAACAGGAGCCCACACCATCGGATTCGCCCGCTGCGTTACATTCAAAGGTCGTCTCTTCAACTACAGAGGCTCCGGGAACCCAGATCCAGACATAAACGCCGCAATGCTCTCCGATCTCCGGTCCATGTGCCCCAACAGGAACGACGGCACCAACGCCAATTTGGCGCCGCTGGATGCGGCCAGTTACGACAGATTCGACAACGAGTATTATACAAATCTGATTAGTAATGTTGGGCTTTTGGAGTCGGACCAGGGTCTGATGGCGGACCTCCAGACGGCGCGGATGGTTAGAGATTACAGTTTTGATCCGAATCTGTTCTTCGATGATTTTGCGGAGTCGATGCTGAGGATGAGCTTGGTTGGGGTTGTGACCGGTCGCGATGGGCAAATTCGAAAGGAATGTGGGGCTGTTAATAATGATGATGGCTACTAGAAATTGGAACGGAAGGGGAACCAGAGGATAAGGAACATTGCTTGTTGCAAAATGTCTGTCATGTAAAACTTTTATGGAAAAAAAAAAGGGCAAAGATTAAGATTTAGAGTCTTCTTTTATGATTAGTCTAATATGTTATCAGATAATATATACATAAAAAGCTAGAAAAGGTAAAATTTTGCTCTAAAAGTTTCTAAATTTGCCACTCTTGTGTGAGTTGAAGTTTTATGGACTGGGAATTTTAATTTGGGAATGTGTAAGATGTAGTTGTGTTGGTGACGTGTTGTATATTTGGGTAGACTAAGTTAATCCATAAATACAAAAATTGTTGTGGTCATTTTCGTGAAGTCTAAATTTTAAATTTTTATACTTCACATTTGTTGTTCTGAAAAAATTAAATATGGAAATGGAAGGTTATATAATTTTGCACAAAGTTGTGAAGTTATAAATTTATAATAGATTGAATTTTAAGATTAGTATGTGGACTTTCAATATTGTCTTGATTTGAACTTTAAATTTTAAAAAGTGTTTAACAAGTCTTTCAACTTTCATTTCTTATCAAATAGGTACTTGAACTTTATAAGTTGTCTAATAAATCTATAAACTTTCAATTTTATATTCAATAGGTTAATAAAAAAATTTTTTATTGTATCTAATAAGTTCTTCACCCATTCGACATTTTTAAAGTTCACGAGGTGTAGTAAACCCACGATTAAGATTTAGGATTCCATTAGACATAAAACTCAATTTCATTAGATATAAAACTCAATTACATACAATTATAAAGTTTACATTTCAAAAATTTAAATTTGGAATACAATAGAGGCATATTGTACACTATTGAGGATCCTACTTTGAAAAATTGAGAAGGTCTTTGTATGATACATGAATTATTCTTCTCAAGATGGTGCCTCATTATTTTAGAAAAATGTCCAAAATAGTCTTGTGAAGTTTTTACTTTTCAAAACTAGAACCCTTTCTAAGAACTTATTCAAGTAGTTTTTTTCGGACCTTCTCATCGAGATCGGACCCGAGATTCTATTGAAACGTTACAAACTTAAATTAAATTATCGATTTGTGTGAATGGGTAGAAATACCCTCGATGCTGAAAAGTTTCTATCTTCTTCAACGAGACTGGCATTTTTCACATCTTCTAAACCATCAAGAATTTTTCTTCCAAATTGCACTGCACCTGTTGACTTCAACCCACGGGATAAAGCAGAGGTATTTCACGATTTCTTTCGTTGTTTAGTTAAGGTCTGATTTTTTATTTCAAGAACATGTTAGGGTTTAGAAGATGTGTGAAGAATCTGAGAAATTTGCTACATTTTTGTGTTTTTTTGTTTTTTTTTTCAGAGCAGGCCATTTTTGTTTGTATCTCGATTGTAATAACGATTTTCTAGGGAAATAATCATAATCTCGCTCGAAATTAATATGAATCTCATCCAAGATTGGATGAATTTTGTCTGAGATTCATCTAATCTCTCCCAAGATTAACCTAACTATTAAAATTTTTAAGGGATTATGTGTTCCATCTCGGGACATATATTGCTCGAGATATTTTTTACATTTTACCTAATTTCTGCATTTTGAATTTATCTTTTGGGTTTCTGTTTGACTTATAAATGACATTGATATCAAAAAACCACACGCCTGATTATTCTCTGGCTAATTTGACTTGTTGTTCCCGTATGGGGAATACAGTTTTCACTATTAAAAATAAGTTAACGCCTAGACAGTTAGTTGTATGTGTTTAGGCAAACTGTCTTTGAATATTTTTTGGATATGAAGTTTGTTTTTAATGGGCCTCTATGCTATTATATACATCTAAGGGGGTGGTAGAGGATAGGGAAGACACATGAACTTTAAGCTATTAGGAAAGAAGTTGTCTTTCGAAGAGAATGACCTACCATAAAATCTTTCCGATAAGGAAACTATAACCAATCTGTTGAAATTGCATCTTGATGAGAACATCAGTCTGTCATAACTCACACATGTTGAAACATTCCAAAAAACACCCGTTGAAGAAAGTCAACGCAACAACATAGAGAAAACATAAACTAACCTTGAACAAATATTGTCAACAACAAATCTCTAACAAAAAGATTAATGAAGTTGTGTCCTCTTACGATTCAATAACAAATATCCAATTCTCTCATGACAAAGTTTGAAATTTTAAGCATAGTTATCAATCTCTTCCAATTGCATAAATCATGATTATTTTAGTATATATATAAGACGCACATAAATAATACTTTGAACCAAATGAAAAAGGTTTCAAGTTAAACCTACGAGTAATAACAAAATGCATGAAATTGATTTCAAAAGGATGAGAAATTTGTGAAATTAATCTTAAATATAATTAACTCGAGCTTGATTGATGGTTTGTGATTTCTCTTAAATTTACAATGTTGCTTATTCTTAGAAGGTGTGTTAATAGGAGGAGAAGTAAATTATGTGTTCATGTTTTAAAGAGAATTTTCATATCATTGTATACTTTTCTTAATATATTGTCCTCTTTCGATTGATTCCAAAAGGGAAAGAGTTAATAAGAAAAATTAAAGCATATTGTTGGTGAATATATCATTTGTGTTCGAATGACTTGAAATTATACGTCTACTGATTATGCATCAAGAACATATTTCATATCATACACTACTATAGAATTCATTTTTCTTAGAGTTGTTTGTCATCATATAGAAAAGGTAGAGATTGTTGGCTTTTTTGCCCTTAACCTCAAATTAATTAATTATAATTAATTAATTAATATTTGAAGATAACAAACCTACTCTTATTCACTAAAAATTTTAGTGTTTTAAAACATCCATTGTGTAGAGTCGGGATAATGATTCTAACGTAATTTGAATTACATAATTTTGTTGCGATTAAAGAGCTCAACGATTACAAATTAAGACCTAATCTATAATAATAATCATGCAACTTTGTCTAGATTGTTAGTTATTTATAAAGAAACACAATGGTAAGAATCAAGCAAATCAAATATCCATAGTCATTGAATAGATAAACAAATAAGAATTCTTATAGGGTTAAAAAGGGTTCATCCAAAATCCTTGAACTAAAATATGATTTGTAGGATCCATATAACAACCCTAGAAAGGGTGAATTGGGTCATAGAGGGGCGAATAACGTTTGTTCAAACTAATTATTTTTTCTTCTCTAAGTGAGCACAATTAAACAAGTTAGCAAAGTTTTTGCTAACAAATAATTTAAACAATGGTTTCATATATATGCATTCACTTCAAACTAATCAATAAAGTGACATAAACAAATTCAAGCATCCCATTTAATTTTAGGTTTGGTAGTATAAATATACAAAGATAATTCAACCAACCTAAATAGACAAGTGTGAGAAATTAATTTCAAGGATAAAGTATAACAATTAATTTCAAACAAATAAAATATAATAATAAATTAATTGCAAAATTAAATAGAAGAGAGATAGAGAAGAATACACTAGAAATTTACAGTGGTTTGACGCAATCCAACCTACATCCACTTCCCATACATCTTAGCTCATCCCTACAACTTAATATAGTTAGTTGGCATATTTAGTATACATTACATCTAAACATGTTGATTGATTTGTTTTTTTTGGAGTTCATTTAACATTACTAAATGTGTTGGCTAAGCATAAACATCATCCTCGGATCAACTTTACAATTGGGTGGATCCACTTTCCTTAAGTGAAAGCATCTAGCTAAGTTGCATCCAAAGAATCAATCTCTTTATTTTTCCTTGCTTACTTCAATTCAATTTAAATCATATCAAATTCCTCATTTTTAGCTAAAGAATTGGTTTTGTGAAACTAATCTTCGTACTTCCCTAAGGATCGACCTGGTTTTGCTATTAATACTACTCAATAGTATATGTTGTATTGATCTGTATTATAAAAATTTGATTAGTTAGAACATTCGATAAGTTCACTCTCACCACTAGCTCAATTGCACAAGATATTTCTAACAACTTCGTTTTGTCATTTTCTAAATCTTGAGCTTCTGGAACGTCTCATATATATTTATTTTGGACATTTTGCATAACTTTAATTTTGAATTGCCAAAAAGTTTTGGTTGGGATAAAAAACTTGTTTGGCTTGGGTAGGAAAGATGTGTGAGTCATCCGTGTACCAAAGATTTACTTAAATCCTAAAATTAGAACGAAATTATTCTTATTAGCAATTGTGTCAAACCAATTACATTTGAAGAGGAACACACACTGTCTCTTGATATATTCTAAGTCCAAAACCTCATGTAATACACCATAGTCATTCTAGTCATCATGTTCAGTTTCTTCCTATGCCATAATTCTACTATTCTAAGTATCCCGACGACGGTCTTACTCTATAAAGTGAAAGTGTACTCCATTAACAAAGCAATCACTGTATAAATTTGATTTGTAGACCCCAACATTATTAAGTAAAGATCAGAAGCTTCTTCAATTTCACATGAGTACATTTGCATAGGTTATAGGTTAACATTGCTTACTTGGACAAAAAATTGAATATTCGAACATGAAAACAACACTTACATATGTAATAAACCATTTAGGAAATTTCAATGAGTGTCTTCTAAATAAGTCTAACCTACCCTCTTCCCTAACATAAATCAATCTCAAATATTTCCTATATACTTTATACTTAAAGAACCAAGGATATAAACTTATAATACTCCAATGTGTACGTACTGTAAGATGTTATCTCAAAACAATTGTTCAATACTTACCGATGTGTCATTCATTTTTAGTCCTCAACCCTCTATAGACATATGTTTTGTATAAATACATAAAAATCCCCACAAGTATTGGCCTCGTGAATTGATTCATTGTAACTTGAATCCATATTAAGTCTCAGTTTGTATCTATTGGATACATGGACCAAAAAGTAATGCTTTTGTTATGGAACCCTTGGATGAGATTTATTCCGTACATATTGTTTCAATATTATAAGCTTCTCTTTACAAAATACATCCAACTAATAGCTAATTGGCCCAATAATCTTCCAAAAAAACAATTGTTTCAACCTCAAGAATAGTGAAAATTGCATAAAACATTATTATTTTTTGTTTTATATATCGAGACTCACTATATACTAGTCAATTTTTATGATCGACAAATTCTTTTTAAAATAATACAGTCATACTAGCGAGAATTAATAAACTCATATCCTAGTAAGGTCACGTAGTTTCTTATTAGCTTCAAACAATGATACAATGAACCATGTATAGATGCACCGATTCAAAATGTCTTTCAACAACTCTAGTAACATATCAAACGATTTGTTACTCCAATTATTCAGAATCTTAATGTGCAAAAACCTTACCAAGAAAGTTGAATGAGAAAAATTTTATATAATCAAAGTACGATTGGTTACACGCTACATCCACCAACTCCTTAAAAATTATTTGAGGTATCGCTTGCTTTGATATTCTCAAGTATTTCATCTCCAACATATTCACCATCATCTACATTCTCTTCCTCTTTTATCATGACCCTTGTAAACCATTTAGAAGGTTGAACATCTCATCGTCCTCATTGAGAGTATTAGACTCAACTTAATTCATTGTGAACACCCAATTACCTTTTCCCTTTCTAAATTCAACTGAAAAATGTTAAATTATGTTGGCTAAGATTTAGAGTTTTTAAATGGAAGAGAAGATAGGGAAAATGGAAAGTAAAAAGTAAATTAACAAGAAAATGGCAAACGGTTAAAAAAGAGTCAATAAATATTCCATTTTGTCTCAAAAAAAAAAAAAAATGTCGGTCAGTCGCATTTTATTAATATATATATATATATATATATATATAAATTGTTTGTTGTAATTTATGTCTGCTATAACGCATGTTCGCTGTTTTATTATAATATGAAAAAAATTATATAACGAACCTTAAAATATAAAAAATAATTATAAAACATTTACATTACCAAAGACACATAAGAATAGTTGAATTATTTCTATCTGCTATTTCCCATTCTAGTCATTTGCAAACCTTTGAGTGAAAATTTAAATTTCAAAATTAGAGGGAACCAACTTTTTTGGTTGAAAAATCCCACATTAGAAAATTTGGTGTTGGAAGTCTCTTTATGTACTCCAACTTTGTGTTTTGGATTTGGGCCCCAAGGGGTACCCATATTTTGGAGGGATTGAGGAGATAGACCAATGTGGGTTCGGTGGACGTCCTACATGCGTGCCGCTGTCACCGTCCGTCCGGTCCGGTCGTCCACCCATCCCATTCCAGTCGATAACAGTGCATTTTCGATCAGTTTTACTCTTCGTTTGACCGTCCTGCTTTAATAGGGGCCAATAATTGTTAGAGATAGGAATATAGAAAAAGTAACCTTCAAAATATGTGGTGAAACTGAAAATTGTACACACTACTCAGAGAACTTGGGGACATGGATCCAGGTCATTCAATGCAAGTAATTTACCACAATTTCAGGTATTTTGTAATTCAGAACAATGGACTAATTACTGTTTTGGAGCGACACAATTATGATGAGGAAAGTGAGAACTTGATATGACACTGCGGTTAGGAACCAATCTTAGGACACTGCGATTAGGAACTAAGGTAGTATGAGCTACCTTTGTCCCGCATTGGTCAGAATGGGATGACCAATGTGGTACTTAATGACTTAGCTTTCCTACCTCAATAGCTTTAGCTTTTGAGGTGTGGTTCTCCAAGGTACTTAAGTACCTAACAATAATATCAAAGCCATTATTGGAATGGTATGTATACATGTACTTAATTTATTTTGTATCTTTTAGGGAAAAACTATAGATGGTGGAGCCAACAAATGAAGGCATAATTTAATTTATTTTGTGTCTTTGGGATATTATTGACAAATGATATTCGAAGCCAGAAAGTGAGGATGGTCTTTCACCACAATAACTCAATGAGTTGAGAGATATTAGAAAAAAGATAAGAAGGCATTATGTTTCATCTACCAAGCTGTGGATGAAAACATTTTTGAAAGAATATCAGGAGTCTCTACTGCTAAAGTAACATGGAATGCATTGCAGAATTTGTATGAATGAGAAGAAAAGGTAAAATTGGTCTGATTGCAAACACTTCGAGCTGAATTTGATACCATTCAAATGAAAGATGCCGAAACTATTGAAAAAAATTTCAATCGTGTTCTCTTAATTGTTAATCAATTGAGATCAAATGAAGAAACAATCGAAGATCAAATGGTGGTTAAAAAGATCCTTAGAAGCATGACTAGAAGATATGAACATATTGTTGTAGCAAATGAAGAATCCAAAGATTTGTCAACTCTCTCCATCAATAGGTTAATGGGATCTCTTCAATCTCACGAGCTCAGATTGAAGTTGTTTGATTCTACTCCTTCAGAAGAATCTTTTCATATGCAATCCTCCTTTAGAGGGCGATCTGGTGGAAGAAGAGGTGGACGTGGCGGTAAAGGCAATGGACGATCCAACGTCGTAACAAATTCAGAGTCAGAGAGCAGAGGGAATCAATCTTATTCAAATAGAGGAAAGGGAAGAAGTTCAAATAGAGGAAGAGGCAGAATGGTGGTCGTGGAGATTTTTCTCACATACAATGTTTCAGTTGTAGACGTTATGGACATTTTCAAGCAGACTGTTGGTCTAAGAAAGCTAATTCTAATCAAGCAAAAACCACTTTAATGCATGAGCAACAGGATAATGATCAAGGTCTTCTCTTCCTCACATTCAACGTCCAAGAAACAAGCACTAGAGAAATATGGTATCTTGATAGTGCTTGTAGTAACTACATGACAGGAAGAAAGGATATTTTTATATCTTTAGATTAATCTCATCAAAATGTAGTGAAGATTGGTGAGAACAAGAAGCTTGAGGTCAAAGGAAAATGAGATATTCTTGTCAATACAAAAAAAGGAGCAAAAAGAATTACTGATGTGTATTATTTTTTAGGTCTCAAACACAGTCTTTTCAGTGTTAAGTAACTTCTCCTAAGAGGACATGATGTTATCTTTAAAGAGGACATATGAGAGATTGGAACTAAGAATGGAGGTCTCATAACGAAGGTACGCATGACTCACAACAAAATGTTTCCAATTAAAATATACTATGAGAAGCTTGTTTGTTGTGAGACTTTAGTAAATGACTCTTCATGGTTGTGGCATTGTCGATTCGGGTACCTGAGTTTTGACATTTTGTCTCACATGTGTCAACAACATATGATGAGAGGAATGTCAAATATTAAAAAGGAAGATTAACTTTGTGAAGCATGTGTTTTCGGAAAGAATCATCGAAATTCATTTCCGACTAGAGGTTCTTGGAGAGCATCAAAATCTCTCGAGCTTGTCCATACAGACTTATTGGACCCATGAGAACTACTACACATGGAGGTAATCGTTATTTTCTCACATTTATTGATGACTACAGTCAGAAAACATGGATTTATCTGCTTAAAGAAAATAGCTCTACTTTCAAATGTTTCAAGACATTCAAAGCAATGGTGGAAAATGAAAGTAACTTGAAATTAAAAGCATTGCATTCGAATCATGGAAGAGAATATATAGTCTTTGCAGATTTCTTGAAGGAAAATGGAATCAAGCATCAGAAGACTGTTCAAAGAACTCCTCAACAAAATGGAGTTGCAGAGAGGAAAAACAGAAACAAAATGGAACTTGCAAGAAGTATGTTGAAGGCCAAGAAGCTTCTAGATCAATTTTGGGGAGATGCAGTAACTTGTGCTATTTATCTCCTAAATCGAGCTTCAACTAAAAGTGTGCAAGGTATTACTCCTCAAGAAGCATGGAGCGGATTGAAACCAATTATTAGTCACCTAAGAGTGTTTGGGTGTATTACTTACTCTCATATTTCAGATGAGAAAAGAGGTAAACTAGATGATAAATCAGAAAAATGCATTTTTGTTGGGTACAGTGAAAACTCCAAAGCTTACAAATTATACAACCCTGTAAGTAAAAAAGTTATTATTAGTCGAGATGTCAAGTTCGATGAAGCAAAATTCTGGCAATGGGATGCACCAAATAAAGACCAGAATCCATTACTTGTTGACATGAATGGCAAAGAAGATGCTCGAGACTTGGAGCTTGAAGAGACTCAACCGTTGACTTCACCTTCTTCATCACATTCCACAAGTGATGAATAAACTACTCCAAGGAAAACAAGAAATATTCAAGAGATCTATAATACTTCAAGAAGAATACAAGATGATGAACATGCTGATTTTTCTTTATTTGCAGATGTTGATCCTATATACTTTGAAGAAGCAATTCAAGATGAGAAATGGAAAGATACAATGGATCAAGAGATTGATGCAATTAGAAGAAACGAGACATGAGAGTTAGTCAAATTACTAGAGAATAGAAAAGCTCTTGGAGTCAAATGGATCTATAGAACAAAACTGAAGCAAAATGGAGAAGTGCAGAAATACAAGGCCAGACTCGTAGTAAAAGGTTACAAACAAAAGTTTGGTGTGGATTATGAAGAAGTTTTTACACCAGTAACTCGCTTGGAGACTGCTCGTTTGATGTTAGCCCTTGCAGCACAAAAGAACTAGAAAGTTCATCAAATGAATGTCAAGTCAGCATTTCTAAATGGGTATTTGGTGGACGAAATTTATGTTGAGCAACCCCCTGGTTATGTCAAAATTGGAGAAGAAAATAAGGTGTGTCGATTGAAGAAAGCATTGTATGGGCTAAAGCAAGCACCAAGAGCTTGGTACAAACGTATCAATGATTTTTTCTTGAAGGATGGTTTCAGAAGATGTTCATATGAACATGCTCTCTACATCAAAGAAGACGAAAATGGTAATTTCTTGATGATTTGTCTATATGTTGATGATTTAATCTTTACGAAAAATTCAAACATGATGATTGACGAGTTCGTAGAGAGAATGAAGAAAGAATTTTGAGATGACTGATATGGGTTTACTTCATTACTTTCTTAGTATTGAAGTTAAACAAGGTGATAATGAGATTGCAATTTTCCAAAAGAAGTATGCAAAAGATTTGGTGATAAAGTTCAAAATGGAGAATGCTTATCCTGCTAGTACTCCTATGGAACTGGGTTTAAAGTTAAGCAAGCATGATGATAGTAAAGCTTTTGATGCCACCATCTATAGAAGTCTTGTTGAAAGTTTAATGTATTTAACTACAACTAGACCTGATCTTATGTTCTCAGTAAGTTTATTGAGTAGATTTATGACATCACCAAAGAGAAGTCATTAGGAAGCTAGAAAGAGAGTTCTTAGATATATTCTTGGAACTGTTGATCATGGAATCCATTATAAAAGGAATGTGGATAATGTTCTTGTTGGCTACAGTGATAGTGATTGGGGAGGAAATATTGATGATTTCAAAAGTACTTCTGGGTATGTATTTAATATTGGTTCTGGAGTAGTTTCGTGGGCATCAAAGAAGAAGGATGTTATAGCATTGTCAACAACAGAAGCTGAATACATTTCTTTGTCTGCAGCTAGTTGTCAAGCACTTTGGCTTAGAAAGGTACTACATGAATTGAAGTGTCCTCAAGAGAAAGGGACCGTCATGTTCTGTGACAATAAATCATCTATTTCACTTTAGAATCCAGTTTTTCATGGAAGAAGCAAACATATACAGATCAAGTATTATTTCATCAGAGAATTGATCAAAGATGGAGAAGTACATATCAAGTATTACAAGACACAAGATCAAGTTGCAAACATATTCACAAAAGCATTAAAGACAGACTTATTCTTGAAAATGAAAGAGAAGCTCGGAGTTAAGGAAGTCTAGCTTAAGGGGGCATGTTAGAAATTAATAAGCTAGATATATTATGGATAACACATTCCTAGATACATTTCTAATTTCAAGATACATGCATTTCTAGATACATGTAATTGTTCAAGTACGTGAATGGTATGTATACATGTACTTCATTTATTTTGTGTCTTTTAGGAAGTGTCTCTTGAGTACTATATAAAGAGTTCATTTCCCTCATTTGTATGCAAGAGAAAAGAATCAAAATCAATAGAAGCAAATTGAAGTTTAAAAAGAAACTGAGTTTCAAGAGAACAATATTATTCTCTTGTGCATTCTTGAGTTTTGTAAGAGAACAAGTTTCTTCTCTTAAAAGTTTGTGAGATTTAGAGTGAATTTAGAGTAGACTCGTCAATGCTTTCAACAAAAAGTTGATCGATGCTTCAATTGACAACACCAGACCTGCCAGAAGGTGAAACCTAAACAATTGCCATGTTAAAAGCTAAGTCTACAATACTAACAACATTAAATTGTCTCATAAAAACACATGATAAATTCTCAACGTAATTCAGTGCTTACAACATTGTACCGTCTTCTATAATCACATGCTAAACCCTCAATGTGAACTACATTAGTGTCCAAACTTTCAGCACATTCGTTGCTGAGGGGATTTCTTTTCATTTCTTCTTCTTCTTTTTCTTTCAACACCAAAAATCCCTTAACCCATTTATGTTCGTCAAGTTTGAGATTAGACTATCACTAAACACTATAATATTACATAGACCAAAGGTGTGTAATTTATTGTCCAATGTTAGTAATCCAGAGGATATTGAACTGACGACCAAGTGCTTGAATTCAATTACTTCACGGAATTAAACCCTTGGGGTTCACTTGCAAGTGAAGGATGCATCACAAAATAATATTGCATGATGAACAATGTTAGTGCTATGATAAGAGACCTCTACAGATTAGATTTCATATTAGTTTTCCTTCAAAGTTCAATAGGTGTCCTGGCTGAATAGAAATAAAATTTACCTTCAGCGTTCTATAAGAGATGTCGTTGGAAGGAACTTTAGCGGCGCATTCACTTTTAAGTGACCAGAACATTTTTGGCACTAAGAGGGACAATCCAACTGTTATAGAGGAAAGACAAACAGGCTGAAGAAAGTACGAGAGAAGAGCTCCTGATAATGAGGGGAAACCATGTCAGTTAATGCATAAGCATTTCTACATTACAAAAACAAACCATAAGACAGAGTCCCTCAGATAGTGATGTGCAAAAAACTATTATGAAAGAGAAAAGATATATCAATACGCATGTGCAGTAGCTAAGTCAGAAATTATATAATCCAAGCATGCTCAAATAACTCACAGAACAAAAGATAACAGTTATGAGTTATGACTAACAATAACTCACACAAAAACGTGCTTTGGCAGTATATTGGCTACTAAACATGAAATTTGAGGCTGAAATTTAAGCAAGCTAAATGCACTTCAAATCACTAACTTCCATTTGACGTTGTGGTAGTTAATCCATACCTTTATCAAACAAACATGGTGGTGCATTATCAGTCCTAGGTTCAACATCTATTGTAGTCGACGATGACTTTTTTTTTTCCTTTTTGATAAGAGAATCTACATGGTAACTGAGATATGTATAAATGCAATTTCCAGCACTTTCCCATGACATATTTTCTTTCAGCTCCATCCTCCTCATCTGATTGAAACAAAAAGTTGTTTACATTGTCACACACCATCTTTTTGGTTTTGTGATGTTCACAAAGAGAGTCAGATTGGGAAAAGGATAATGTGTTAATAAGCTCATCTCAAACAGAATATCTCCAACTTCAAAAGCCCCTGACATTGACAAGATAAAAGCCAAGAAACCAAAAGCCCTCAAACTTATAATTTATCACTTACTAGAGACCAAAACAAACCAAATCATAGATCTCTAATTATGAAAAGATAACAAGAAAAGATAAGGAAAATGGACAAAAATGACCTTTTTGGACTTTGATTTTTGTTTTTTTTACCTATTTTTTAAAAACAAGTTTTTTTAATAATTTGACAATGAAAATGATGTCAGCATGGAAAATTTTAGTTGTACAATTACTCTTTTGCCCTTTATTAAATTCTCACTTTCAATTTTAACGGCGAACCTACCAATTAATTTACCAAAAATTCTCCATCACAAAAATTCATTTATCCAAAATTAATTGACAAAAAACTATTCACATTCCAACACAAAAAATTATCCACCAAAATTGATTTGTTTACAACCTCACAAAAAGTTCTCTTCACCATATTATCTCCATAACAAAAAGTCTTTCGTCAAGTCCAAAACTTATATTTCACGAAGTTGTAATTTTGTACACTCCGTAATAAGGTATGTATATCCTTTTGTATGTATCTAATAGTTCGATAATTTTAGGGAAAGTTGACAAAAATAAATAACATTTTTGGAGTTTGATTTTCCATATTAGAATTCATTTGCTTGTATTTATGCTTGCTTGGTTGATTGTTTCTTTTCTTTTTTTTTTTTTTTCCCTTGCATTTGATAGTTATAAAAAAAATGAAAAAAAATAGAATTTTTTTTCTTTTTGAAGATACCCAGTCGAGCTTCACCGAGTAGAAAGGAATGAGTTAGAATTACACGGTCGAGCTTTATCGGGTACAAAATAATTGTTGAAATAAGTTTGATACCTGGTCGGGCTTCATCGGGGTGAAGGAAATTGATTGAAATCACCCGGCTGGGCTTCATCAAGTCTTCATCGGGTATGAAAGAAACTGATTGAATCACCCAGTCTTCTCGGGTATGGGATAGGAACCGGGCTAGGACTGGTCCTGGGCTCGGTAGAGTTAACCCTAGCCCGGTCAAGCGCACATGGAAAATATGTACACTGTTTTATGGCTGGGTGGACAACCGAGTCAATTTTGGTTCTTTTTAGTTTTAGTTTTTTTATTTTGCTTTTTCTTTAACTACATTAATACATTTTTTTATAAACTATAGAAAAATGTCTCGTGTTTGGATTTATTTCGATGGCGTTTGGAATGAGAAGGAGAAGGATTACGATGAAAGAGAGTTGCAGGGGTTTGACATTGAGGTCGGCACGAATGAATTCCTTACCGAAGTTTATAACATAAGTGGTATAATTTCAGATGAGTATAATCTTGTTATAAGATGTATACTTCAATTGTGATCCAAAGCCCTTACATTTATAATTCAGAGTGATAAAGATCTACACACATTCTCCACTAGGGGTGGAAACGGTTCAGTTTGGTTCAATTTGGTGGTCAAACCGAACCAAACCGAATTTTCTAATATGTGAAACTTAACCGAATCGATTTATTGGTTCAAACCAAACCAAACCGAATCGTATATATGTGATTTGGTTCGGTTTCAAATTCGGTTTTGCCATTTTTAAAAAATCTATGTTATATTTTTTTTAATTAAAAAACGGTTTGAGTCGGTTCGGTTTTAAATTCGGTTTTATTCTTATATATATATATATTAGTTAAAAGCGATTCGGTTCAGTTACAAATTCGATTTTCGAAATTAAAACCGAATCGAACCGAATTAATTCGATTTCAAATTTTCTTCAAACCGGATCGAACCACATTTTTCGGTTTTACTAAGTTTTCGGTTCAGTTTTTAGAAACAACTCGATTTTTGTGGTTTGAATGATCACCCCTATTCCCCACGTGGGAAGAGGACTCAGTAATACCTATTTACATATCCATGTTTCCAAAATGTTCAAGTATTCAAGGATTTCATCCAAACAAATCATGTATTCGATGAACTGAAGAAATATCTTCAACATCTAGGCCAGTAGATTGCAAGATGGATAGTCCATTTTCCTCCACATATTTTAATCCATCACTTAATTTGTCCACTAGTAATTTGGTGACTCATACCTAGGGGATGATATAGACCAATGTCAATATTTCAATGATTGGTCTTGGAGGGAGGAGGGTGATGGAGAGGAACATAAGATTAATACCCACCATACACCTCATGTAGAAGAACGAACAATCGAAGACTCTGGAGGTTCATCACATGTAATGGGTCGTGACTTGTCACATCCATCTAGTAGCACAACCAGGTCAGTCTTATTCTTCTGAAGAAGTACAAGTTGGTGACATATTTATATCTAAGAAGGATTTAAAGATGCGGTTATCTATGTTAGAAATTAGAGTTAACTTTCAGTTTAGGGTGAAGAAGTCGACCAAAACATTATACAAAGTTATATGTTTAGTTGAAGAATGTAAATGGAGACTTTGAGTCGTTAAATTGAAAAATTGTGAAATATTTAAGATCTCTTAGTATGACAATGTCCACACGTATAGAAATGAAATATTGATTTACGATCATAGACAAGCTTCTAGGACATTTAATAAAGTCAAAGTTTGATGACATTAGTCATTCATATAGACCGAAGAACATTGTGAATGATATAAAACAAGAGTATGATGTGAGTTTAAGTTATGGCATGGCATGGAGGGCAAGGAAAGTGTTGGGGATGATGCCCTAAAGTCTTGTGTCCTGTAGTTTGTAAATACAGTTTGTACGAATGCTTGTAATGTATAATATATGATATTTTCTTCACTATTTGACTTTGCACATTGGATGTTTTATTTGTTTTACTACAAACCAATAAAATAAAATCTCTGGTTTTCATTATGTAACTTAAACATGTATGTGGTGACATACAAATGGATCATGTCTTAAGAGACAACCAAAATGGTTTTTAGTATATGGATATAGAAGGGAAATCTTATCCTGGTAACACTACGAATGTGACCCGCTTTGTAGAATAGTTACAAGTGTTGTGACTTGTTACAGATGGTCTGATCCTGATCATTCATGTGGGGACATGTGAGCAGGGGCGTCGTATACAAAGAGTTTTTATAAGACTTGACCACGAAGTGTTAACGTCTCATTATATAACGCCATTCATGACAGAGACTTCACTTTACTAGGATGACCATAGGTAACATGACCTCAATCCTGAGTGAGTTAGAAACTCCTGTCATTGAAGGCGGATCTTTGATTTGTATGGGTGTGAGTGGCCAGGTCGCCGACTCAAACCTGCCACTTTGGGGATTCGTCTAATTTGGGAGCTGGGAATTCAGCTACACAAGATAGAATTCACTCCTTCCCCGAAGTAGGGGTAAGTAGATAGATTGCACTCTTAAGGGTTGATCCTAGATCTTGAACGATGTGGCGCCACACACCTTCTCATGACCCGAAAGGTGTTCACACATAGTAGAACTATGTTGTATTGTTCATTAGAGAGATCAGTAGTACTTAAGGAGTTAGATGTAACTATAGGGGCAAAATGGTAAATTGGCCTAGTTGTACTTACGAGCATTTGTGCAGGGTTATCGTAATCATGATTGGTTATATCCAATGGACACAAAAATATATCTGTGGTAAAAAGAGTTCATATGTCAGTCTTTATGTGGAATGTTTGGCAGTTAACTGATGGTGGATCTCATGGCTAAAGAGTTTAGTTAGCTATTTACGTACCGTTGGAGCTTCGAGCCATAGGTTCATAAGGTCCCCTTGGTAGCTTGAATATAAGTTGAAAATCATTAGATTGAAATGTTCAAATTGACAAGAGAGGGTTCGATTATATGTGATATAATTGAACTGGTTAATTATATATGATATGATTGACTTCATGTATGAGATACATTAATTGGAGGACATTGGATATAAATATGATTTATATCTAGTGGAGGAGAAAACACTATGGTTGATATATGATTTTAAACTATAGGTTAATAAATATAATATGATTATATTTATTTTTATTAATTGGACAATTATGGGATAATTGGCCGCCGTTTTCTCTGTAACCATACGTTAGCCGAAAGTTCATTTGGTTTTCATAACTGAAGAATAAAATGAAAATTGTTTTCATTTTTCAAAAAACACGGGTTAATTGCTCACGAAATGATTGTATCCTATCGCTTAGTGATTTGAGAGACTATACAACAATTCATTTTTTACTAGACGGTCGCTTACATGCGCGCATTTCCTATTAAACGATCGCTTACCTTTTCCTAAACGATCGCTTAGCGCCAAGTTTTTACTAAACGATCATATAGATGATCTATTGTCTTTTCCTATACGATTATGTACTTTATCTAAACGATCAAGCACTTTGTTTATATGATAGACTTAGCTTTCTCCTACTTGCTTGATTGTTGTATACGATCTCATTTCCTCCTCCCCTCTACCAAATCCGAACAGAGCCCACTCTTTGGATTCTCACTCCGAAAATACTAAGGGTTCCAAGTGGTGGTGTCGTCCTCATTCTTCATCTGTTTGTGTGGAGTCCGTTCATGGCAGACGACCAGAGTTTTGCTGAACGATAGCTTGTCGTTCCAGCGAGAGCGAGAGCGTTCGTTCGTGGAGATAACAAATTTCTACTGAAGAGAGTCTTCAACTGATAAGTTCTCTTGTTCTATCTCTAAGCATGCCGGTAATTTAGTAGTTTGATGCATATCTATTTGTTTGAATGTAAATGTGGTAGTTCTGTCACAATGTCCTTGGAAAGATCCACTTCCGCTCAGAGGTACTCTTATATAAGAGTTCCTTCAAGAAGAAGCTTTAGTGTTTGTTTTGGGGGTCACCAGAAGAATCCTACAAGAAGTTATCTAAATTTAGTGGAGCCTTACAATTTGAAAATCATGGTTCAATATTTGAATATGATCTGTAGGAAGATAAATATTTCAAGCACGTCTTCATGGCTCTTGGTGCTTCCATTAGGGGGTTTCTGAACTGCATTCGCCTTGTTTAAAGCCTAACATTTGCATGCAACTCTTTATTATTGATTTTAATTATAATTTCATTTATTATAACACTTATAAAAAATGAAATAATTAAAACCAACTAAAATTGCAAGTTAGACATACATAAGTTATTTATAACAATTATAAATTAATCTAAGGTAGTGTCATGCTTCATGCAATATTCATTCATTACTAATATATAACTTTTATATAAACAAGTAATGAATTAAACTTTAGCATACATTCCATACAAACATTCAACCTTATATTATAACATTTATAATATAAATTATGCATGGATATGCTATAATACATGCATACATATATTATAACTTTTATATTATATGATGCATGAGCATACTTTATGTAATTTAAATCATGCATACTAATATATTATAACACTTATAATATAAAATGATGCATGAAATGAAATGCATAACCTGTGGTGGGTTTTAAATCCATAACTGCCTCATCAAGTGTTCAAATAGAGCTTGAAGAAATCATGTTAGAAAATTCATCATAAACTAAAGCTCACGCATGACACCTCTTAAAAGTAAAACATCCTTAAAACTTAACAATACATGCGTTGGGTTTATGAGAAAAAACATTCCATGAACTTATTCTTCATAAAACTCTTACACATTTAACTCTAACTTGTAAGAAAACTTAAACATGTTTGAGTATTAATTCATATAAATCATGCTTTTGAAAAATTTATCAACATACTATATTTAGTCATTTTCGAACATGCTATGACTTGAAAACTAGTAAAAGCATTATGTTGAAATATGTCAAGAGTTAGAATCCACTCGCACTTAGTTAGCTTCCTTCCTAACCTTTTAAGCCTTGAGTATCCTTAGGCCAATCCATAGTTCATGTATTCTATGACATAGTTGGCCGCATGGTGTCTATTTGGACGCATGGTCCACTCTTGGATGCATGGTAGGAGTTGATGTTCAATCTTGCAGCCACTGCTGCCTCAACGCCAACCCTTTCTGCTTCCCTTCATTTCCCAACACTTATATCATCATTTATAGCTAGAATTAGAAAAAAACTTCCTTCATTAAATTTCCTCCAAATTTGAGCCTCTAAATCCTTTTCTAGAGCTCGGAATGGTCCAAATACCTTGGTATGCTCTAGAGGCTGCAAATTTTGACCTTCATCGAGTTCCTTTCACTTTTGGGCATCTTTCTGATCAAATATTATCATATCAGCCCAAGATTATATTACACACTTATAGAACTTCAAGATAGTTAAAAATCTTCTTCTTAGCACAAGCGAAATGCTCACACCGCTTGCTTCTTTCAATCCTAAGTCAGTTGCTTGCTTTTTCATCACCTAAATCCCAGGTTCAATGTTCAGAATATATAACTCGAAATCTATTCATTAAAATTAAAAACTTCCTTCTATGAACTTCTTATATATTCTTTTAAGTATATTGCTCAAAATTTGAGCTCTTAACTCTTCTTAAATCACCCAGAATTCACCAAACATCACAGACTACCCGATTGAACTCAAAATTTGCACTATCTTAAATCTTCTTTGATTTTCAATATCATTTCGTGAGAGTTTCTTTTCAGTAGCCCCAGATATTTATCCTCTCTCATTCAGCTTTCAAATAGCGGTAGAATCTCCTAATTTAGCTGAGTAAAAAGGGTCAAACCGATCTCTTCTTATCAACCCATATATATAGAAAACTCTGCATAAATTCCCAACCTTTATATTTTGCCACCTAACCTCCCTAGTCGTTTTTTTCCTCAAATTTGGCTAAGTCTCATGAAGCCACCTCATGCTTCAGTCATATTAGGTGTCTTTCACCGCCCAAAACTTTACTTCCAATGCATAGAGGCTTGCTTCAACACATGGATGTTCCTTTGATCCCAATGCATCACTAGGTTTCAAGCTCTTCAATGCATGCCTTGTCTCCATACCAACCTAATTCCTATGGCAAGCCATTCCAACGCATGGCTTGCTTCTTCCTCAAGTCCAACTCCTCGAAATGAGCTTTCCTTATTTCATAACTTATTTTCTTGGTCCTTCAATGTATGGTAGCCATCCACACATCGTTATTACCTATCTTCCAACGCATGGAGCTTGTTTGAGGTGTCTTGCATGTTCTACTTGACCCTACTTCTTAGGTATCCTTTACTGAATGCATGATGCATCAATTTTACCCTTTCTAGGACTTCTTTGGACGTATGGTAGCCCTTGCCATGTGTTTAACCTCCCATCGTTTCCTCCTTCCTTAGTTTTTAAACTCCTCTTTAAAGCATAATTCCTCTACATGAATTCAAAGCATAGTTCTTGTGTTTTTCATTGTGTATTGCGTTCAAGTAGACTATTTTCCTTAGGGTATGCATCCATTTGACCTTCCTTGGAGTTTCTTGGTGTAACTACTTCCCAAGTGGTTATCTCATGCTTTGCCTATGCTCTAAAGATGGCATTCTCCATTCCCGAACTCTTTGATTCCTACTTATGCATTGAGCTCTCTCTTGTCCATGCCTTCAACGCATGGATGGCTTTTCCTTACTTTTGCTTAGCTTGGCCAACCATCTCTTGTCTTCCCTTGTCCATTACTCCATTTGGCCTACTAATCTAGCTCAAGGTGTGATGCACGCTCCTCAATTGGAATACCTCCAAAGCATATCGTTGCCCCCTCTTGGCAACACTTAGCAAGTTACTTCCATGCTAAGTATCTTAGTGTGAATACACCTCATAAAGCATGTCTATCTCAAATTAACCAACTCAAACCTTTCTTTTCACTCTCCCAAGGTCAACTCCAACCTTGCTTCCAAGCATCTCAGCAAGTCTTTACACGTCACTCAACCTCGGAGAATCTTATGGAAAGGTTTCAAGGATTACATATATAGTCTACCAATGATAAAAGCGTTAGTCGTAGACTTCTATCATCAAATAAAGTCTACAGAAAAACATAAGTAGTCGATTAAGTCTATTAGTGATAACCTTCTATCATTAACAGTGATAGAATCATATCAACGATATACTTCAATTATAATTGTTGACAATAATAATTTTCTAATATTGATACAAAATTCGTGATAAACTATAATAATTTCCTAATATTGATACAAAATTCATGATAAACTTGTAGACTTCATTCATAGTCCAAGGTCTATTATAATGGTAGACAGTAACTCTTATAACTACTAGATTTCATGATAAGAGTTTGTCCATCACTCATAGATTTCATTCATAGTCCAAAGTCTACTAGTGACAAACTCATATCGCTTGTTGAAGTCTATCAATGATATGAGACAATAAAAGTAGAAACTTAATTAAAAAGAAAATAGAAACCCAATCAATAGAGGCGGGCTACCAAAAAAAACATTACAAAGGCCAAAATCAGACTAAGGTTATGAGATAATTAGAAACTCAGTAGATAAAAAAATAAACTTAGTTAATAAAAAATGGCTAAATAAAAAAGAAAAAAAAACCTATGAAGACCACTGTTAAACTAAGGATGTGAACTAATAAAAAACTTAGTTGATAAAAAAAAACAGAGTCAAATAAAACATACATTGAAGCCAAAAAAAAACATAGTTAATAAAAAATGGTTGAACTTATTAAAAAAATGAATAAACATTGGAGAAAAAATTACAAAAAAGAAAAAAAAGTAAAACATGCACAAATAATTGGAAAGAAATCGATTTGAACAAAATTTGTGTATTATGGTGATTTGGTTTGAAACAGTATAAAAAATTATCAAGCAGAGTCTAATTAAATAAAAAGTGAAAAGTAATGGTTGAAATGTGGAAGAAAGCATAATTATCCTAAAGAAAACCAATCAAAGATGAGAATAGAAAGTATTGCATGTGGTGTACTTAGTGGGATATGAATAATTTTATGCCAATAGTTCATAATTTAAGTGGCAATAATGTCATTAGGAAACATAAGTCATCCCCTTCTCTAGTCATAGCCATTATATGTTACTTTATTTTAATTGCATCTTATTTCAAGATATATTTGAGTTAGTGGGTCTATCTAAATTCATATCCAACTTGATTTTATATTTGATATTATGTCTCCTAAAATATATAAACGGTTATTTGATCATGTATTAAAGTTAGATATTATAACTTAAACTATCAAGATTTATATCTTTGATTAGAGTAATAGGACATCTTGAATTTATAACAATAATAATAATAACAACTATAAAGTTAGATATTTCTTTACATTGATTTTGTTGGGGGAAATGAATATATAAACGGAATAAACTAACAAACTAATTACATCTCAACTAGAGACAGTATATTCATTATATAATATTCAAATTCAAATGTAAGTCAAATGATGTAATAAGACTTAGATATGAAAATAACTAAAGACTTCAAAGAATCTCAAAATTTTTGGAGATTCAAATCGTAGTCGAGGCACGCTTTTGATAAACGTTGTCCCGAAGACAATTATTCGTTCTACACGAGCTAAAAGCGGACTACAAGGATTATCTCAGCAGGATATAACTAATTCCGGTTAATTACAACCTCGAACTACTTGGATCTTGCAGAACTCTTGGATACTTGCTCTCAACTGAAGACAAAATCAAAAGAAATGAGAGAATTCTTGAATTTAGAATGAGATGCTAAAAATGAAGAACCAAATTGCTATTTGTAGGCTAATAACTTAGTAACTCTCCAAAATACAAAATAAAATCAAATAAATACAAAAATTGATACATTTGTCAAATTTACCTCAATTGAATTGTTACTTGATCAAAATCAAACATAACCTATTCAAATTAAAGAAATTACAAATCTAACTTTCATATATGTTACGTTTGTATATGAAACATCATTTTAATTTGAAATTTCAATCTAATTTGAAAATTTCTAAATAATGAATTTAATCTATACAATTAAATTTATTTTTATATTTCAAATATTTACCAAAATTTCACTTTCTTTCACTGTATATCTAACAATAGTAAGTCCTACTTACGACCCACGAGTTTTAAGTATTAGAGTTATCATATTTCTAAGTTATTATTTTACGACTCACATGATGGGTCTGTTAGGCATGACCACACCATAAGAAGCCTCTAGTTACGATGCAACAGTAAAATGTATTGAAGTCAAATTCATGGTCAAATCATACAATTAACTAATTAAGTATAAAATAATAATTAAATATTACTTAATCTAAATTAACAACTACAATATATTATATATCTTCTAATTCTCCTCATCAAATTAGAGGTACAAGAAACTTGAATCGAATTAGTTTTAAACGATTCACATTGATTTTTACTATCAAACTAATGGTTCATTTTTTTTTACCTGAACTAAAGTGAACATATCGATGTAGGATATTTGATTCTTTTTATTCTCTCAGCAATTTTCAATATTTGATTCTTTTTATTCTCTCTGCAATTTTCAATTGTTGCTTCACTTCGAGGTGTTCATGGATTGAGTTAAGTTGGGTTGAAGTACTTTTTAGACTCAACCTAAATATTCTTTAAATAATGAATCTAACCCAACTCAATCATGAGGCATTTGGTTCGGATTATTTAAGCCATTTAATTTATTTAAAATTTTGTTCTAAAAATAAGTAAAATATTAATTAGTAAAAATCTTATTTAATTATCTTAATATATTGAATTAAAATTAACAACTCAATTTCAATTTATATCATGAAATTTTCTTTTCAAAGTGGTAAAAAATTATGTTTAGGAATTAATAAAAAATAAATTATTAAAAAATTTCATGAAATTAAATAAAATTAAAATAAATATATGCATATATAATTATATCATATCATAAGTAAAAAAAACTCTACATACTTTTAAAATTAGTTAATAATAAGTTTCGGTTGGTTTAAGTAAACTTATTAACCAATTCAATTAATAAAATTTTCATATATTTAAATCCGACTCAATCCAAATGAATTAATGATGCAACTTGAATTATATGAATTAGGTATGATTGATCGATTTTTTGGATCATCCATTTTTTCAACACTCGTAGCTTCACTATGACCGTTTGTGTACACATAACCAGTGACAGCAATTCTCAGATGTTAGATTTGGTGGATTTAGTGGTATTAGTGGTGATCAATGGTTGGTCGGTCGGTCGGTGAATTTTGTTAGTTTTAATCTTTTCTTTTGAAGAAACTATTTCTTAAATCATCTATTCTTAAATAAAAAATTTTAATAAAATTTTTTTAGGGACGTTTTTAAATATAACAAATATAACAAATATTTTCTCTTTATAGCAAAAGTACAAAGTGTAAATATTTTTCTATTTACAAGAATTTTCATTTTTTTAATGGAAGGAGTAAGCAATGAAGTCATTAAACCGCATTATTTTCTTTTAATTTTATTTTGTCCATATAATTGAATAATTCTACATTTATTTTAATTTAAATGATTTATTTAATATTTGAAATGAAAATTATAATTAATCATCTATTTAAATTTTAAGTTTTATTTGACAATTTTACATTTATTTTAATTTAAATGATCTATTTAATATTCTAGTAAAGGTTGATGCCAAAATCCGGATGGAAGAAAGCACATCTGATCTTGATGTGACAATAATGGTAAATTTATAATTTTGGAAAGAACGTGACCTACAAGATGAAAAGATCTGCACACCGACGTGATGTTTGCGACACATGCTTTCATACTTAAGTTATAAAGTGTATCTGTGTAGCAAATAAATAGTTTGAGTATAAGCAATGACTTATTTCTTTGAAGTTTGATCATGTATTTATAATATGTCTGTTGACTTAATTCTCTTCCATTAAGGTTTTTGAATTATCTTATCCTACTTTTTTGGACTAGATCTTTCGTGAGTATCATCATTTCTTTGATGGATTCTTTGGGTTGTGGTCAAGGTCAAGCATCGTGGCATGGGCTATGTCACTTTCCTTTCTCGGGTCTTACCTTAATGAATCCTATCAAAAGAGTTTTTATTTTGTTTGTTACGATGGATGAGTTGTGGATAAATATTTTTTGTGAGAGAATTTAGATTAACATTTTAATTTGATTTGAAAATGGAAAATTGAGTGTTGTAATTTGGCCAATTTTACTGTAGAATTTAAAGTGTGTTTGAATTACAATTTCAAGTGTTTAATTTAAAAAAAAAAAAATCATTTTTAGAGAAATTAAAATGTTTGACAACCACTAAAAATAGCAGTTTAAATATATTTTAATCATTTTTTTTTTATCAAAAGTGTTTAAATAAAAATGATTTTTTAGAAAACATTTTTTTCTTGAGTTAATCTAAAGTGGTTGTTAGACTGAAATCATAATTTTGTTTAATCTTAATCATTTGATAAAATTTCAAGAGAAATAATTATTATAAAAAATTGCGATAAGAAATTCACAAGAAAAAAGAGAGAAAGATATATACATATAGAAGGATAAATTTGAGATTTATGATGGTAACTTTTTTGTCTTATTTTGTGCACCCCTAATAGTTAAAGAGTAAAAAATAGTTAGTTGCTTTTTATTGGGTTCAATCGACCAAGAGACCAATGGTTGGTTTACAAACTTGTTAAACTTATCCTAAATGAAATTTTTCATAAAAACAATTGACCAAAAACTTAGTTGATCATTGGATCTTCTCAACCAAATTATGTGCACTTGTAGAAGAATTTATGAAGATGTTCGACTTTCAAGCTTATATATTACGTATAAGATTAATATTATTTTTTCTATTGTCTGTTGATATCTAGTTGTATTTATGTATTAATACTTTTTTTAGACCTAAGTTCGAACCTAGACATGTAGGACCCGTTTGATAACATTTATACTTTTATTTTTTTTGTTTTTCTAAAAAGTTTAAATTTGACATCAATCTATCTAAATTTATATGTATATGAACTTGTGTCTCATAAAATATTATTCACCGACTTAAATCTTTTACTACCTACTATTAAGTAGAATACTATTAAAAAAGATGAAAAGTGTGATATTTTTGTTTTGTTCAAAGATTTTATGTCTAAAAGGAATTTTTACATTCTCTAACAAACAATAGCATAACTTAATTGATTTAAAGTATGAACTATCTTGAAAAATTAGTCCAAGTCCCTCATCTCACATAATAAAATATACGTTATAATAAATAAGTAACTAGTAACAAAAAAGAAATAAAAATGTTAAAAAAATAGTTTTGGTCTCTAAACTTTCAATGAGAGTAACAATTTAGTTTCTAAACTTTAGTTAGTAATGATTTAGTTCCAGTATTTTCAATTTTGTAATAATTTAGTTCCTAAACTTTAGTATTTAACAATTTAGTCATCGTACTTTCGAATTTGTAACAATTTAGTCTCTAATGTAAAAAAAAGATCAATAAAAAAATTTGACAATTTAGTCTTTAATGTAAAAAAGATCAATAAAAAATTGATGTCAATTTGTATTTTATAAAAATATTGAGTTCTAATTAGTCTTCTCAATTTATTTATTCAATAAATCTCATTAAATCTCAACATTAATTTCTAAAATAAAGATTAAATTATTATAAAATTAAAAATATAAGAATTAAATTGTTATATAGTAAAATTTAGTAGTTAAATAATTACGAAATCAAAAGTTAAGTATTACGGATTAAAGTTTAAGAATTAAATTAAAAAAAAATTAATTAGTAATATTCAAGGATGTAAAACCGTCCGCGCCTTGCACGATCTTCACATGTCTCCCATTTCCATATAAAGGGTTAAACTTCCGCCATAAATTTACCAAGGCGTGGCGAGTGGGCTCCTATATATATGTATTTATGTTATATATCTTTATTTATTTATTTATTTATTAATATTTAAAAATGCATTTAAAATGGGATAGAGGATTGTTACAGTTTGGAAATAAATAGCGGGAGAGAGAAACCATTTGAAACAGAGAGTCTTCTCCTCCTTCATCTTCTCCAAGAAGAAGCAAACAACGCTCTACAATCTGAACCAGAGCCACCGCCATGGCCATGTCAAGGTGCTTCTTAGACATCACCATAGGTGGAGAGCTTGAAGGAAGAATCGTTATTGAGCTTTACAACCACGTCGTTCCTAAAACCGCCGAGAATTTCAGGGCGCTTTGCACTGGTGAGAAAGGCATTGCTCCTAACACCGGCGTTCCTCTCCATTTCAAGGTCTCTACTCTTTTCTTTTTCATTTTTATTTATTATTTTGCAAGTTGAAGCGTATTTTGTTTCTGAGAGATGAAGCAAGGAGTTGTAGTTCTGATGATTTTGTTTCTTTGTGTTGCTTGGTTAAAGTGTTTGTTTCCGCAATTTGAGGTGACTTTTGCTTTTGGCTTTAGTAGCTAGTGTTATTCTTGGGAAATGTTGGATGATTATTGCTTTTTTGTTCTGCTTTTGTGACTTTCTCGTTGTAGTGCGTTCCTAACCTGCGTTTTTTTGTTTACTCTCTTTGTAGGTTAAGGATTGAACTGTTTTGCTTTATGTTGTTTTATGGATTTGGATGTTGATTCCGTCGAACAATATGTAACTGGATATAGAAAAGATAACTACGAAGTCATATGTCTTTAACTTTTTATTTTTTTATTTATTTTTTTTTCTGGCCTTTGGTTTTGAAATTTGTGTTTGAGACTAATGTAGATACCATTTTATCTCTGAACTTGAAAGAAAGGCATACCGTGTTTTCTGACTGGGGTGATGCTTTCTTCTAGTTGTGAATTGATAGGAGATGAGCATTTTTTTCCCTCTGTATTTCGTTCATTTATATAATGAAGAGTGTATATATAAAATGGAAATTGAAAGTGGCTGCTGTGGAGCTTTATTTATATGATTGCTAAGAAAAAAGTTGGACATTACTATGGAGTGATTTCATATCTTCTGGGAAAATTTTGGTTGCTAATGATAACTCTGGATGAGTTTCTTTGGAGTTGTAGAGTTGTTTCATTTGATTTGATTTCTATGGTGAAAAAAGCACCCTACTGTCTGAGAAAAGACTTTTTCATCTCACTTGGTGCCGCAAGGCCTGTGTTTTAAAAGCATGAGGTACACTAAAGGGTAACGGTCCTGTGAGGCTTAAGCACAAGACATAAAAAAACAAAGGAAATACAGGGGGGAAAAGTGCAAACTTCTTTTTAACGAGTGAATCATTCTATTTAATGGGTCTTATTAAGGGTGCTTTGCTTGTTTGAAGTGATGCGCCTAGTGTGGACTTGTCTAGGTGCACTTTTCAAAACAGTACGTAAGGTTGAGGACCAATCTAGTCATAGCATCACTCAGGTGCAAGGTTAACTAACTAGGGCTTTTGTGTCTAGGTGTGTCTCATTCATGTGCATATTATATTTCCTTGATTCGTTTGGTTGATAGAGTTGACCGTGCTACCTTTTCCCCAATCTCATACAGATGTTTCTCCTTCTTTCTGTCTTCCTACTTCTTGGTTAACCTTTTATTCCGTCATTACATCATACAAGTTGCAACAATTATATCATTTTTTACTTACCTATTTTTATTTTTGAACTGTTATATAAGTCTCAATTTCATGCTTTTTGGGTGTGTTTCCTAAAATCTATGTTTTAAATAATCTTTTAAAAACCCTGTTCTACTGATATTTTTCTAGAATATAATGAAAACCTATTCTTTTTGGTTATTTGTCTTCATTCTTTTGTCCTTAATATGTCACGTATAATACAACAAGGATTAAAGTTCATAAAAACTGAAGAAACTAGTAATGATTCTATATGATTAATAGCTTCTAGAAATAGATCCGAACACATTTAAAAATCAATAAAAGGAAAGTAGTAAACATCACTTTTTATTTTCCCAAAAGATGGTACCAAAGAAATAAGTTTTGAATTGGAAAAATTTCTAGTTCTTTTTTGTCCAATTATTACTTCCAAATACTTGTTTCATTGGCAAACAATTCACCCCTTAATTATCTGTTTTATAAACATCAAACAGATATTATAGCATGTTTATGCAACATCGACATGCGTGGAATACTAGCTTTTTGTTTGCATCTTTAACTTGAATGTTAGGTCATTTTTCATAAAATATTTCCAAGTTCAGTGAGAAGTAATGAAATAAAATATATCTCGTAAAATGCTATCATATTTACTCATGATGAAATGATGTATGGTTGGTACCTACATAAGGCCCCTGCAATGTTTCCACAAATTTTACTACTGAATTATGGTTTGTCTCACAAGGTCACAAGGTTTGGGTCTATATTCAAGTCTTATACCTGCCTGTTACTATTCGATGAAAATGTTTATGCACTATCTATCTCTTTCCGAATGCCTATGGTAGACAATTTGATTTCTTCTATTTATTTATACTTGCAAGAAAGTTTCTGTTTCAAGAGATCATTGTTACCATGGAAATTCTCTTGTTGGCACTTTCGTTGACTGTCTTGTAGACACTGTTACCATGGAAATTCTATGAATGAAAATGTATTTTCGTAAACATCGTCGCACTCTTTTTGTGGCTGGTTTGTCAATGAGGCTTGGCACATAGGTTTGTTACATATTCTTGAATGCACAACTTTGTTTTCCTTCAAGCATGATCATGTAGAGTTCTTTTATCCAGTATTTGAATTTACGATTGTTTAAACTTTTAGGGTGTCTGCTTTCATCGTGTAATCAAAGGATTTATGATTCAAGGTGGGGATATTTCCGCTGGCGATGGTACTGGGGGAGAATCTATTTATGGTTTGAAGTTTGAAGATGAAAACTTTGAACTGAAACATGAAAAGAAAGGAATATTGTCTATGGCTAACTCTGGTCCCAACACAAATGGGTCCCAATTTTTCATAACAACAACACGTACACCTCATTTGGATGGAAATCATGTGGTCTTTGGGAAGGTAGTGAAAGGAATGGGAGTAGTACGTTCAATTGAACATGTTATAACGGGTGAGAATGATCGTCCAACGCTTGATGTTGTAATTGCGGATTGTGGAGAAATTCCTGAAGGGTCGGATGATGGAGTATCAAATTTGTTCAAAGATGGTGACACGTATCCTGATTGGCCAGTTGATCTTGACCAGAGTCCGTTTGAACTTTCTTGGTGGATGAGCGCTGTGGATTCCATTAAGGCTTTTGGTAATGTTCATTTTAAGGTAAAATCATTTTATAAAGGTTCTATGAAGACTTTATTATGTCATTCGGGCACTTAGTGCCTTTTTCCCTTTCAATCACGAGAGAAATAATTTTTTTATACTTCGTCGATTATTGTCATCAATTATTCATTTTTCGTTGTCTTGAAAATTAAACTTTATTATACTTCCATTTTTAATCATAAAATATTGAATAAAATTCGTAGAAGCAAGATTACAAGATGGCCCTCAGAAAGTATAGGAAGGCTTTGCGATATCTTGACATTTGCTGGGAGAGAGAAGGGATTGATGAAGGTAAACTCTTCATTTACCTGCATTACTTGCATTAACTTCAAAAATGAAAGCTTCATTACTTGCATTTATGGAAACCGCATATTGGTTAGACACCGCTCAGATCTTTGAATATTTATGTTCTTGACAGAGAAGAGTACTTGTCTGAGGAAGACCAAATCACAGATATTCACAAACAGCTCTGTAAGTAGTTTTCATTAAGTACTTAGTGACGAAATTTTATTTTGTAAGCTTTCATAAATGTTCCCTCATACAAAGACGATGCCATTTTTTACGATCTCAAGGTGGCATATAAGCAATACCATTTCTTATGGAAAGGATTATTCGAATTAAATTTTTGTTAGGCATATTTTGTGCTGAGGAAATGATTTTCATTGTTATTAGTCTCTGGGCAACTTCAAAACACCTCATACCATTTCTTATGCCATCTAATTTTGTTTCCGTTTCAAAAAAAAAAAAGAAAAAACACACATACCTTATACTCTTTGTTTGATACGATGTCAAGATGACGTGTATTTGCAAGATCTATTTCACTTAAATTAATTACTATGAAGTTATTTGCTAGTTAACAGTTCCCTTCAAGGAGAACTCATATGGCCTGCAATTCTTTATCTAATGTTTTATTGTTTATGCATTAAGGTGAAGAAACTTTTTCCCTGCTTAAAAAATATCTTATGTTGGAGGTTGAAGATAAAATAGAATATAACAGGACATGAAATGTATCATTGGGTATGAAATTTCATTTAGTGAGAATTAGATATTTTATTTTAGTTAAAACACGTCGGTTATTATTATTATTATTATTATTATTATTGGATTCAACATTTATACAGGGTGGATAATTGATGCTTTATCTAATACGCTATGTTCCTATTGACAATAGGATTTTTATTTAGTATGTTCATTGATACTCTTCTTTTCTTCATAAGAGTTAATGAGAGAAGAACCTTAGTCATATATATGCATGTGAAAGAAAAGTAAAAAGTGTTTAATTCACCAAGGTGCAAGATGCGTAACGGAAAGGTGACTAAAGATTGCCTTGGGTGCTCATCGTGGCCGAGTGTTCGGTGCAACTGCCATGTTTCAGATGCTCCATTTTTTAGTGTAGTCATGTTATCCTTTCGTCTATTGTAGGCTTGTAAGCTGAAGTTAGGGGATCTAAAGGGAGCATTGTTGGACACTGAATTTGCAATGCGTGAAGGGGATAAGAATGTAAAAGCCATGTTCCGCCAAGGTCAGGTTGGTATCTTCCATTGATGAAGCACTGAATAAGATGTCTAGAATGTCTTCCATTGACGAAGCACTTAATGACATAGTTGTACGACCAATAGAACCAATGTAATTCAGGTAAGGTCACAATTACTTCTACGTTTGGGTTTGTTTGACTAACCCTGTCACCTATCAGGCACACATGGCTCTTAATGACATTGATGCTGCAGTTGAAAGCTTTAAAAGAGCATTGGATTTGGAGCCAAATGATGGTGAGTCCTGATTACTTCAGTTGGCTCATTTGGTTGCCTGAGATATTACTATTTACTCCCCCATTTTCCTTGTTTTCCTTCGAGTTGGAAGTTGGTATAGTTTACTGGTATATATCTTGTTCGGGAATGTCATATCCATTAGTAAAACACAGTTACAAGACATCTTAGACTACCGATTTATCTGTAAATATTTATGAATATTAGAGTATGGATATGAACACGCACAACACTACATTCTGTTTATGATGCTTTGAATTTATTATTTGGCATTTCGAATAACCAAATACGACGTCTCGAAAGTATTTATGTTATTTATGATTTTGACCTAACGTTTAGAGGTGCGCTAGATATAAACCCTCTAACCCTTCAAATGCCTCTACAATCTATATTATCTCATTTTCTTTCTAATCATAAAATTGATCTCTTCCTCTGTCCGTGGACATAATTAATATATTGTTAGTAAACTATGTAAATCTGTATTATTTTTTTTCTACTGTTTATGTTTTCTGTGTCTTTGATTTTCGATTTCTTAAAAGAATATATGAGAATTTGATTTCTTTCTTATTTTGGAAAAATTTATCAGCTGGAATAAAGAAAGAGCTGGCCGCTGCTAAGAAAAAGGTTAGTAGACGGTGATCTTCTATATCATGATTGCAAAAATATATGTTAATGTAATTAAGCACTAACTTCCTCAACAGATTGCTGATAGACGTGATCAAGAAAGGAAAGCATATGGCAAGATGTTCCTATAAGACTTTGCTCTCCAATGGTACAGCTGTGATTCTTTTATAAACTTGTTGAATTACAAAAAAAACAAAAGTACTACAAATACTTATTGTCAATCGTCTTTCTAAAATCTATTTTACTGTTTTAGCTATTTCTCCTTTTATATTATTATGATATGATATGATAAATTAAGAACATGGCTTCAAATTTCAGGTTTTGTTTTGGAGCCAAATGTGAAGATAGAGGCCCAGTTACTAATGGCTAGTTCAACTATACAAAATTGCAATTGAAAAGTGAAAAGTGGGGATCGAATCATCAATTTTTGAGAAATATCTTATCTATTGAGTTATGTTCAGATTGGCTATAAAATTACACTTTGCATATTGCCCTATTCAATGAAAATATATGGACGAACAAGTAGCTTTTGTGATTTTGATATGGATACTATTCATTTTTGTCTAAACGGTTGTAATATTTTGTTGGTGTAATCCTCAACTTAGGATTTGAATTAAATGGCAGGTTAAACTACAAGTTTAAATTTGAACTTTAAATTCTTTTTAGAAGTCTTTAAAATTCTTAATTTTGTGAATTTTAAAAAATGTCTGATAGGTGAATGATCTATTAAACGAAACTTAAAGTTTAAGAAACATTATATACACAATCTAAAGTTTAAAAATTTATTCACACTTTTAAATTTAAGAATATATTAGACACAAAATTAAAAGTTAATAAGCTTATTAAACGTTTTTTTGTAGTTCAAAGATTTATTTAGCATGTACTTAAAAGTTTAGGAACTAAATTTGTAATATAACTTAAATGAAATAGACTTTCATGTACTATATACTCACAATCTTTTTTTTATTAAGTTTTTGAGTTTAATTTTCATTCGGTCCTTAAAAGTTTCAAATGTTAAACTTTTATTATCAACTCTTTAATTAAAGTTGTCTTTATTTAGACTTCGAGTTTCATTATTTTATACTTTTACTCACAAGTTTTGACTAATACTCATTTTTAGTTTTTAGGATTAGGATTAATGTTTAGTCTATTAATTTAAAATGATCATGATGTTATTTGTTTAATGAACTTTAATCGTGATGGAAAATTAGTAAAAACTAATTTGATTATTGTATGATCTCTATATTGTATTTGAGACTAAATTGAAAATTTTGAAATACCTTAGTCTAAATTGGAAAAAAAAAAAATACTAAACCAATAGAGACTAAAACATATATTTAATGGTTCAAATTAGTAATTATTTTTTCTTAAATTGTCAGTAGGAGTGTGTAGCGGTCGGTCGGAGTCGATAAATATTCAAACAAACTTTGACTGTCAAGGAGTACAAACCAATCGTTAATAGGTTAGTTTTGGTTGGTTTTATTCTTTAAATCTTTTTAAAAAATTGTCGGTTTGGATTTTTCTCCAACTGATGTTGACTGAACTCTTCCTCTTCTTCGATTGATCGCCTTTGATTTGATTAGTTTTGATCAATCAACTCGATTGTTCAGTCTATAATACTCACCCTTGATCCCAAGGGTTCTATTTATAATTTATACTCAATTTTTGTCATAGTTGAAAACATGCCATCATCATGATCTTTGCAGTATAGTAGGAAGGAAAGAAAAAAAATGGCCATTTCATATATATTCACATTACACTTAAATTTTCAAAATGGTAAATTAACCAACACATACAATTGAAGAAAAAAAAGTCTTGAAGAGGCAAGGAAATGGGTTGGTGTTTGGTGACCCAAAGAAAGAGGCAAGTCATAAATGGAAAAGGCAAAGAAAAAGAGAGGGAAAGGTTGAAAAAAACCAAGTCAATGCCATTCCATTTAAATGTTAGTTAAAGCTTAAGCTTAAAAGAGTCTCTGAAACTTTAACAGAAATTAATATATAGGTTCACATATAGGGAATAATCTAGGTGTAACATTAGGTTTCAAAAATAGCAAAATTTAGAGGCCCCCACCCATGTAGATTTTATATACCATCAATATATTTGATTATGTAATAGATATAATCAATTGATTTCGAAGAAAATATCGAAGTCTTAATTTTATAAAAAATTAGGTGAAATTTTCGATAAAATATCAATTTCGATGTATTTGTTAAAAAAATTATAAATAAATAAATTTCAATTATAAATAAACATTTTATGATTTTTAAACAAAGTTAATATGTCTATTATTTATATTATAAATACATTAATGCTATTTTGTTACTTCTTTTTATTAATTTTTTATATTTTAAAAATTATTTTGTGATACAATGAAAATATCAATTCATCCCTCGTGTTAATCTCGAATCTATGAAAACGTGAAAATATCGACATGTATTCATAAATTTTATTTATGAATATATTTACCATATGCATGATATGAATGAGGATGCTAATAGTGTACTTATACTTTTTATTGTGTTCAGTTTCTCTTTTTAAATAGTGTTGTGTTATATATATATTTTATGAAGTACTTGTTTTCCATATCTCATATGAAAAATCAGATTTCAAATATTTGGCTATATTGCTAAACTCAAATTTTGTTGTTAGATTTGAAGATATGGAAAATCTTTTAGTTACCCATTAGAAAAAAAAAATGGAAAAGGAGAAAAAATTAAGAATTTCTTTATTAGGAAAAAAAAAAGAAAAATTTAAAAATATCATTTCAATCCATGTATTTTCATATGTTCAATTCATGTATTTCTATGGGTTCAATTTTAGTCCCTACATTTTTAATAGATCTTAAATTTAATCCCTCAATGTTAATTTTTGTTCAAACTGGTTAAATAATAAATATAATAATTTTAATGTAAGGAAGTACAATGTGTGAATATATTTTCAAAATTGTATATTAAAATACTAATATATACTAAAAGATTTTTGAAAAATCATCAATGATTAAAAAATAAGCCAAATTTTGAGAACTAAAAAGTAACTTTTAAAAAATTATTTTTGTTTTTGGAATTTGACTAAGAATTTGACCATTATACTTAACAAAGATACAAATCATTGTAAGAAACGTGGACGAAATAGATTTAATTTGAAAAAACAAAAACAAAAAAAAATAGTTACCAAATGAGTCTAAATAGTTTGAAGTATCATTTTAGAGTTCAATATCACATGAGGGGCATGAAAATTAGAATTTCTAATCTCTAAATGAAGAATATACGCCTTAATTAGTTGATCTATGCTCAAATTGATATGTAGTTTTGAAAATTAATTAAGAAATCAAATTGAGACCAAACTAAAATATTGAAATTAAGCAAAAAAAAAAAAAAAAAAACTTTAAACAAATAAATGTATTTTATCTTTTAAACTATTGAATGGCAAGAAAGAGAAAGGGACTTCACATTTCGAGGTTAAGACACAAACAAAATACAACCACGAACATTATAAACAAGACAAAGAAAACAAAGCAACTCACCTAAAAAGATTCCATATCAAAGAAACAGATCTCAAAGAGAACAAAACCAACATGATTTTCCTGATTAGAAACCTCAAGCCACTTTAATTAAGTGAGGAACACATCAGACCGAATAACTAAACTAATCATCTAGGAGACACAAAGTAGCATTATGAACACGGAAGTTACACTCTTTCTAAAAATGATAAGATACAATAGCACACAACATACTTTTCTCCAAACTTTTGGTCACGATATCTTTTTTAAAATAACAATCTATACAAACTATGTGTCCACTTTGAGAAATTGTATGAAACAACATTATATTAGGCATAGACAACACTTTTATCGTCATATTGGCATCATTAAAATGTCATCAAACAAGTGGATATGTTTGAAAGGTGTGTATTATGGTAAAATCACATACTTTTATGCTTTAGTTGTTCACTATTATTCTCATATACATATATAGCTACAATTGAATGCCTAGGCAATTTCTTAATAATGTCTTAGTGGCATTTTTTGGTAGAAATATTGACATCTTTCTTATTTTGATTGACTCTTTTTCTTTTTGGTGGAGAAGAACTTTAATTTATTACCAACCCATTTCAGCTCCAATATATTGTTCTCTTAATTTTCAATATGTTTCAAAATAATCCTTTGAATAAAAAAGGTCACATTTTCTTTTCTTTGATAGAAATATTAAATGAGATTGGCAATTATTTCTAATCAGTAAGTAAATATTATTTATATTAAGTATATGTTAATTTAAGACTTTTAATGTTTTGTAGCAATTTAACATTAGGGCAAAACCAAAAGTTCTAAGGTCAAATTTTTGTTATTTTTCAAATTCAACAAATGAGTGTGTTATTAAAAGATTTAGATGTGCTCAAACTTATTGATGAGATCCTATATGATAGTTATTTGATTTTTGATTTTTTAAAATTTTGTTTCTTTTCTTGCAATTATTATTATTATTATTATTATTATTATTATTACCAAAATTCTCATCTTTCATAAAGAATTGTATTTCTAAATTCTAAAAACAATAACAATTTTTTAAAATTTATTTTCAAGTTTCCAATATTTAGCTTGGATTTTGAAAGTACTTGTAAAAGAAAAATAGATAGCAAAATAAAAAAATTCATACATAGATAGGAAGTAGTATTTATATGCTTAAATTTTTTAAAATTAAATTTCAAAAATCAAATAGTGATCAAATGAAGTATAATTTTATAAATTTAGTGCTGATAAGAGTTTTTATAATAGAAGAGTATATATTAACAATGTTTTTATAATAGAAGTGTATATATTAACAATGTTATTCTTCATACCATTTTGTGTGACCTATCTTAACTTGGTTTTAGAAGTGCATTTCTAGGTAATCAAAGTATATGGTTTATCGATTTTTTCGGTTAAATGATAAAAAATATTCTTGAAGTATAGAGTTGATTTCAATTATATTTTCGAACTTTGAAAAATGTTTCATTTTGACATTTGAAGTTTGAAGTTTTATTTTTCCCTCAAATCACACCTCGAAGATTTTTTCTATAAAATTTATGGACTAGCTAAAAGTTTATATATGCTTGCGTGTTGCTTATGTTAACAAATATAATATATACGATAGTAAATTAGGGGTTAGGGTGAGCAAAATATAATATATGGGAGAACATAAAATTGGAGACATGAGATTAAAAGGAGGGCGAAAGCATGAATGATTCACATGCACCATGTGCCATTTATTTTGTTTACATATATGGTTTTAGATTTGTTCTCATAAGTAGATATAAAGTTTTGTCTTTATGAATTTAACCGAAAAGACTTACTTTTGGTTATTTTTAAAAGAATTTCATAGTTTAAATTCGAAAGAGTAAAATGAAACTTTTAAAAAATTCGGAATAATTGATACCAATTCCATAATTTAGAGATAATTTTTATAATTCAATTTTGTATTTCAAATAGCAAAGCTCATTTTGAACCCCTATATTTAAACCCTAAAACCTATATATAGAAATGTTTTTATTACTTTTATCTTTAAAAAATTTAGTGTCAGTAAATTTGATCTTTTAAGTGTATGGTCTAATAAATTTCAAAAAATTGAAAGTTTATTACAATTTGACCCACTGACCAATAAGGTGAAAATAAACTATTTATAAAATTTTTGAAAAAAGAAAAAATAGCAAAGAGTGCACAAAGAAAGTGAACAAAATTTATAATGAGCATACTTACCTATAGTATTTAAATGGATAGATTTGGATTTGTTGAATTCATTCAACTAAGATATTTGGAGTATAATTCAACTTATTAAGATATACACATTCGATTAAGAAATTAAAAACTTTAAATTCTACACCATTTATAGTACTATTGAATAACTCGAAAGAGAAGAAAAATTAATACATAATAATATAAAACCTAAAACAATTACAAGTCAGTTGAAGGGATTTCATCCATTTAGTTGGGAGTTAACCCAACCTAGAACATATTAAACACATAATTAGGCCTACTAAGTTATCATAGCCTATTCATTTCACACCTATCTTATTTAGAAAACCCCAAATAACATTTTACTTAATATTTAAAAATAAAAAAGTGAACATATAAAATACTTCATTCAATTTTCCCATGATGCGGGCAAGCATTAGTGATTACAAATGTGCATTTCAATTGAAGTATAAAAAATTAAAAGAAAAAAGAAGTTAGGTGGAAAAATCCTAGAGCTCACAAGTGGAAGACCCAACTTGGGAAAGGAAAAAAAAATATTCAACTCTCAATTTGAATTTTTGCTCATTGCTCATAATATAAAAACCCCATCAGCTCAAACATTTCCAACATCAGGAATTCAGTTTCACAAAACTTAATTTAAAGCTTTATAGTATCCAACCATGGCTTTCATATATTCAAAAGTAATCATTCTCTTCATTTGGGCATGTTTCTCAACTCTAAGCTCTGCTAATGTGGGTCGGTTTCGGGGATATAATTCCACTTTGAACCGGTCTCCACCACCGCCATTACGGCGGTTCCCACCGTCACCACCACCATCAAGACGTCCTCCAACCCCGCCATCACGACGGTTTCCACCACCACCATCACATCATCCTCGAACACCTCCGTCACGACAATTTCCCCCACCACCACCATCACGACGTCCTCGAACACCACCATCACAATGGTTGCCACCACCACCACGACACCCTCGAACACCACCATCACCACGACATCCTCGAACACCACCACTAGTTCTATCATCACCACCACCGCCATCAAGAAGGTGTAGAACACCACCACAACAATCGCCACCACCTTCACCACCGTCGCAACAACCCCAAACACCACCATCACCAATGATGTCACCACCACCACAATCACGACGACCGCGAACACCACCATCCCAAAAAATACCACCACCACCTCCATCAGTACCATCACCATCGCCATTACCATCATTACCACCATCACCATCACCACTACCGATCCCACAAAGTCCAAGAAAGATAATAGTGGGTGGTTCCAAGCAATGGCAGCTTGGCTTCGATTATAATGATTGGGCACTCAAAAATGGTCCCTTTTATGTAAATGATATTCTAGGTAAGCTTTTTTAAGCTCATTTCCATGGTTAATATGATAACATTTCATTCCCAAACTTACTTCGAAAGTTGGTTTTTTTTGGCAGTGTTCAAATACGATCCTCCAAACACTTCAACTCCTCCTCATAGTGTTTATCAGCTACCAAACATGAGAAGCTTTGCCAATTGTGATTTGGGAAAGGGCAAAATGGTAGCAAATATAACACAAGGAAGTCGAGATGGGTTTGAGTTTGTGCTCAAAGACCAAAATCCTTACTACTTTGCTTGCGGAGAAGGCAATGGCTTCCATTGCAAACTTGGATCCATGAAGTTCACCCTCACACCAATAGTTAAGGGTTGATTATATCGTGGGTTTTTTCGTCAGAACAATATTAGGTGCATTCCAAGATATATTTATCTTCGTGTAATTTCACTCTAAAATAATTCAAAAGTATTAAAAAAAGAAGTAAAAAAGTTTTTTACGTGACAATCTATGAATGGAAAATTGAGTGAGATGTACAAAAATGAGTATAGCTTAGGATGTACTTAAATATTTTTCTTTTTAAAATGTATTTCTTCTCAAACCTTCACAACAATGTAGTTTCTATGAACTAGAATTAATTAATACGGTTAAATAAGATATTCCAATGGGAGAAAGATGATGACCGAGCTAGTTGTACTTTTGTTTTATGTGGTTCATTTCTTGAGTTCAGCTTCTATAGTATGGAAAACAAACGTATGTTTTTTTAATCGAGAGTAAATGTCTTAATTAGTGGAACAAAGTTCAAATTGGCCACTCTTGTTACTTCTAATGAATTGAATTTGTGTTTCAATATTTGCCCATCTTTTTTTTTAGTATATACACAATATATATTATAAATATCAACATGAATAATCATGTCATATGTCATTGAAAAAAAAAAAGCTATTCTATGTATGAAGAGTAAGTCATATGTTAATTAGTGAGAACTCTGATCCAGTTATATTAAATAATGGGATACTTGCATGAATATTAAAATAGGATATGATATTTGTAAGTATACCTTTACTTTTTCTTCTCTGCAGATATAGCAAAAACCGACCTAGCCCAAGCATTAAAATAGAAAAAGTAAATACCCTCTATCGTTGATATACTTAATATCAAGTACATTCATGAAGTGATATACTTAATGTTGAATATACATTAAATATATGTAGATGATACACTATTTATATAATTCACATAATACATTAGTTTAATCAAGCATTTATTGATTGGTGTTTGATATACCCATGGTCTTATGTTTGATAAACTATTGATACACATGAAATATCATGTTCACACATATTTTACTTTAAATGAAGTTACCAAATGAATATTGATTGTTGTTAAATATACTACTGATACACTTTAAATGTTGGTTGATGTTAGATATATTGTTGATACACTTATATCTTACTTCAAATATTTATTGATTGATGTTTGGTACACAGTCATGTCTTATATCTAATATAATGTTGATACACTTGGAATACCATACTTATAAAATGAAACAAGTTACTAATCGAATGTTGATTGGTGTTAGATATACTATTGATATATTTGAAATGTTGATGTTGATTGATGTTAGATATACTCATGTCTTAGATTTGATATATTTTGATACACTTAGAATATCATGTTTATAAAATGAAGTACTCATGCTTTACTTTAAAATAAGTTATTGATTACATGTTGAATGTTGTTAGATATATTACTGATACACTTGGAATGTTGATTACGATTAGATATACTACCGATACACTTTTATGTTACTTCACGTACTCATTGATTGGTATCTGATACTCTCATGTTCTATATCTGATCTAATATATTTCTAATATACTTGGAATGTTATGCTTATAAAATGAAATACTAATGCTTTCCTTCAAAATACGCTATTAATTGCATGTTGATTACTGTTAGATATATTATCGATACACTTAGAATGTTGATTACGGTTAAGTATACTGATGATATACTCATGTGGTACTTTAAGTATTTATTGATTAATGTTTGAAATATTCATGTCTTAGATCTGATATACTTCTGAGAAAAATTATACCGAAAATCAACCATTAAAATGAAGTACACAAGCTCCAACTCCAACAACGATCCTTTTTTCGAGTTATTTGATATACCTTATGCTTTAATTTTGATGTACTTGTTTGACATTTGATTGCTATTTAATTTAATGTTGATGCGCTTGAAATGTTGATCGATGGATATAATATAATTTTTTTAATAGCTAATCTAACATAATTGATAGCTTTCCCAAACCTATGAACATGACCCTCTGTCAAATTAGTTAACTTCACATGTTCATTTGAAACTGAATTTGAAAGCAGCTTTGAAATAGGACCCAAATTCAAGTCAAGTTTCATTCCATCAAATATTTCATCACCTATTACAAAATTTATTAGGAAAAAAAAAACAAAAAGAGAATCAAAATTTTTGAATGAAAAAACCCAAACACAATATTAACACCCTTCAAACCAATGTCTTTAAAAAATAAAACCTGATTGTAGAGGTGATAAGCAGCAGCAAGGCCACCTGATCGAAGCCGACGACAATAACCTTTTTCTTCTTTTGATCCTCTCCTCCATCAACACCAATTTAGAAGAATAGAGAGAACAACAAGAAGGATTACAAAATATTGAAGAATTGAAAAGTCTTCTAAAAACAATTGATATCCTAAACTCTGTTAGAACAAATGTCATGGTAGGTTATTGTGCCGTGGAGAAATCACTGTCCAAAAAGAAATTACGATGCGACCTCAGTGCTAATCATTATGCCGGTTTCTCTCCAAGGTTAACACAACCTCCAAAATTTAGATGTGCACTCGCCGGAAAATGGACTAGAATCTACGAGAAGGTTGCTCAAAAATAGAAAACAGTAGAAGAAAATAGCATAAGGAAATTTAGTTGTGTGTGTCTCCTCTCTCAAGTCTGAACTGTGTTAAGTAGCATAAGAGAAGAGGAAATGAAGGGTCAGAATACACGAACGGTCTAAAATGAAAGGACAGAAACCATTTTGAAACGAACGGTCTGTTAACGGTAAAAAATGGGAACGATCAACAAAATATTGATAAAAAATATTTATTAATAATGTTATTAAAAAATAATTAAAAAGATAAGTAATAAAAATTTAGTTGATTTTTACGGAAGCGCGGTTACCCGAACCCACCCGCCTATTTGGCAATGGCGACATGCATGTGGTGAAAGAATTATACTTCCACCACCAACACACTTTGGATTCTCATCTAGACTGCCTTGGTATTCTCTAGACAATCCTAAATCTATCTATGTGGGACAAAACTTCCTACTCCCCTCAACTTTTCCTATGGGCCTAAACCCAAAAGTCATTTCCAACAATCCCCCATAAATGACTATTACAGAAAAGTTAACAAACAAACCATATAAAAGCCTATTTTGAAAAAAAAAAAAAAAAACTATTTTAAGCAAATAAAGGAGATCAAACTTAAACATCAATATCTAACGATTTAAAATGATGAATAGTAAAGTAGGGCAATAACTTTGTTAGAGAGAGTGGGTTACCTCTTGAATTTTCAATAACACTGGTTGAGACTCCCACAACACGTTTACTTCTAGTCCTTTTCTTGATTTTGTGATATAAATTGTGCTTATTATTGCTATACACATAAACCTCGGGTCACCGTGAAGGCTACAGAAAGATACCTTTAAACTCTTTCATAGAAGGCGGCTACACCTTCAATATCACGTTAGATGCTTCACCAAGTTTGTTAGAGACAAACCACTCAAACTGAGTTATGTAGACTTCGTCACCAAGTCCGTGTTAGAACCATCTTCATGAAGTCTATCAAAGACAAACACTTAAATACTGAGCTATGAAGATTTCATATCCATCAAAGTCCACATCAGGACCACCCAAAGAAAGGACTATGGATCATTAAAAGGTTTTAGTATTATCTGTCAAGTTCATCCTAGGACCATCCACTTAACGGACTATGGACCATCAAGTCTATTGCAACAGACCACCCAAATAAATGGCTATGGACCCTCGAGTCTATCACAATAGACTATCGAAACAAAAGGCTATGGAACTCTATAAAGGTTTAATCCCCATGTTTACTGATGATTCTAAAATTATTTTCTTTGTTAGGCCTTTGGTCAAAGGATCAGCCAAATTTTTCTCAAACCTCACAAATTCTAAGGAAATAAATCCTCCCTTTAGCAATTGTTTCATATCTCGATGTCTAAGATGTATATATCTCCTTTTGCCATTATATACACTATTCTTGGCATACCTATGGCAGCCTATGAATCATAATGCACAGAGACCGGTACAAAGAAGTAATATAATATGCAATGAAGGACTTCAGAATCAATAAGAACTTAAACTATATTTAATTTGAGTTTTAAACATGTTGTTCATATGACATTCATAAAAGGGTTTGAAACACATATTACCTTTGAAGATCTCTTCCACGAATTCAGCAGAATTTCACCAAGATTGAGCTTTAATCTTCAAGAAGACCACCACCAAGATCTTCTCTACTATGTTCAAGAAGGAATATGTGGTGGAAACACTCAAATCAAGCTGAATTGAGGATGAACTAATGAGGGTTGAGTAGTGTTTTCAATTTTTTCACTTCAGTAAGTAAACTCAGATGAATCCCTAATCTTTCTGCATGAAGCTTCTATATATAGATAGAAATCATGCAAACCAATAGGGTTGCATGGATGGCACCACCTACTTAGTGATTATTACATAATTCAATTGAATTTTGGTGAAAATCAATTAAAATGAAGTTAGTGGATTTTTCCCAAAATTTGGAAAAATCCACTAACATGATTCCAAACAAATCATTTCATTTTATTTTTAAATTAGTTTTATATAATTAATTAAAAAATAATTAATTTAACTAAAACTATTTTTAATTTTTAATTTTTAATTAAACTTTTTAATTAAAAGAATATTAATTTAATATCTTAATATTAAATTAATAAACACCAATTTCACCAATATAAATCAATTTCATATTTAAATCATAATTTAAATATTAATTTATTTTTAATTTAATTTAATTTCAATTAAATTAAACTTTTTTAATTGTATCATATATAATCAATTAAAAACCCTAAAATTGAATTTGAACATTTCAAATTCATAACCCTAATTTCATACATCTATACTCAATTTGTTATTCCAATTTAAGAGCTAGTAGAGGGAGCTAATGGACCTACAGATCATGAGCTCCAATGATTTGTAATTAATTCGTTAAACTCTTTAACCGAATTAATTACTATTCGTTAACTATCAAGACACACCACTATAGCTCAATAGTTGCACTCTTCTCACTGTAGATGTATTCCTGTCCATGTAAACCACAATTAATAAGTCAATCCTTCACATGTTGTTCGTAATTATAGCTGGGTCAAAATTACCATTTTACCCCTGTAAATACATCTTGTTTCTTAAGTTCCCACTGACTCTCTAATGAACAATTGATCCATGATATTATTTATGAATCATGTCCCTCTCTATTATGAGAAGACGGGGTCTGTTGGGATTGGTGTCTTAATTCTCCCGGAGTTCGTAGTTTGTAATTTATACACATTGTTATAAATAAAATAAGAGTTATTTCATTCTGGCATTTACTCATATCCAATAAACAAAGCTCCATAGTTATAGTATGTAAACTTAAGCATGTATATGAGATGTATAAGTGAATCATGCCTTAAATGATAACCTAAATAGGTCTGTAGTATAAGGATTAAGGTGGGATACCCGATCCTTGTGACACTATGGATGCGACCCACTTTGTAGAGGTTTGCAGGTGTTGTGAACTACTACAGATGACAAATCCTAACCATTCATGTAGAGACATGTGAGCGGGGGTGTCCTATACAAAGATTTTGTATAAGACCAGACCACGAGATGACTAAACTTCATATATAATGTCGTTGATACTAGAGACTTACATCTCACCTAAACGACCATAGGTGACATGACCTCAATCCTAAGTGTTTTCAGAACTTCTATCTTTGAGGGTGGTTCTTTGATTAGTATGGGTAAGAGTGGTCAGATTGTCAACTCAACATGCCTACCCTTTTGGGGACTTGTCTGATTTGGGAGCTGGGAACTCAATTACACAAGATGGAATTCACTCCTTCCTCGAAGTAGAGGTTAGTAGATAGATTGCTCTCTTAAGGGTTGATTTCGAGGCTTGAACATAGTGGCCACAACTTCTCTTTGGAAGAGAGAACTCAATCATAGTAGGACTATGACTTATGTTCATTAGAGGGATTAGTAGTACATAAGGAGTTAGATGTAACTACAGAAGCATAACAGTTTCGAGCTGTACTTACGAGCGATCTGTGAAGGGTTATGACACTATTGATTGGTTAAGATGGACACATAATATATTTGTAGTAAGGAGTTTAGCTGTCGATCTTTAGTGGAGTGTCTGGCAGTTAACGGATGGTGGATCCCGTGACTAAAGAGTTTAGTCAGTTATTCACGTACCATTGGAGCTTCGAGCTACAGGTCTATAAGGTCCCCTTAGTAGCTCAATAAATTCAAGTTGAGGATCAGTTCTTGGTGTTGATTTGAAATGTTTAAATTGATAAGAGGATTATTCGATTATATATGATATGATCAACATGATGTATGAGATACATCAAGTAGAGGATTAATGTAAATGAGATTTACATTAAGGACCATGAAATAGAAAAAGAGCTATGGTTTATATATTTCATGAGATGAAATATTAAAACTATAAGTTATAAGTATATTATGGTAAGTTGGTTATCATGTATATTTATAATAATATTAATTATTGGATAATTATCTCTTTTTCTCTAATAACCAATTGAGTAGGAGGTTATTGGTAGTTTTATGGTAATTGTAAGATAAAAGGAAAATTTTTTTTCTAAATTTAGTGGTTGAAAGAGTTTCCATTCTCGGAAATTACTCACGGTGGCTGTCAAATAAATTAGATTTGCTAAACGACAGCTGAAGAGAGACTAGACGATCATGGAGTGTTTATCTGCGATAGTCACTCAGTTGGCCGATTAGCTAAACGATCGTGCAACTTTTGCTAAACGGTCGCATAGCTTTTGTTAAACAATTGAGGATTGTCTATGCGATAAACTTGTCATCTCCCACTTGCTCAATCGTTTACAGGATTGTTCTTTCTCCGGTCTCGTCCTCACAGGGAGAATACCAAGGTAGCCATTGTGGTGGTGTCGTACTCAACTAGTCACTAGTCGAGGTTTTTGGAGGTCGTTTGCTGTGTTCATAATCCGGGTAATCGCTGTGTTCGAGTTCGCTGTGATTGTGTAGTGTAGCGGTCGTGGTGTATGAGTGTTCGAGTGTTTCAGTCTTGCGGGTTGTTCGAGTGTTTGTGATCAAGGGTGTTGAAGATGAGTCTTCAAAGGTATGTTTGTTCGATCCCTTGATCTTTAGAAAAGCATGTTGTAAGTTTGTTTTGTGCATAGCCTGTATGTTTTCCGTTTCTTAATTGTAATTGTGTTGTTCATATACAATTGAAATTTGGAATGATCATTTCGCTACTCATGGAAATCCTCATGTCCAATTTCCTTCAGGGTCCCGATTTTTCAAGACTGGGAATCAACACTTAAGAGAACAATCTATCTGCTTACCCTAAAACGGGTAGGAGTGAATTCCATCTTGTAGGGCTATGTCCCCAGCTATTTATCCGGTCTTATCCCCAAAATGGAAGGTTTATTGAGCAGTGTTGTTGGACTACTCTTACCCATATAGATTAAAGGATAATCCTAAATAAACAGGAGTTCATAGCTAGCTCAGAATTAAGATCAAGTTATCCTAGGTTACTTTAGTATGAAATAGTCAGTTTTAACAGTAAATGGTCGTTATAAAGAAAAGTGACTATTTCATGGTCCAGTCTATATGCAAACTCATTACATAGAATGCCCCCACTCACATGTCTCTACATGAATGATCTGTAGATCACATCATTTGTATTACCTATACAAAATGAGTCGCATCTAATAGTGTTATCAGGATGAGATACCCAATTTCATCCATATACTTATAGACTATTTAGGCTATATACTATTAACTTGATCCTGTTTATGTCACCTCATAAAGTTAAAGTATTCATACTATAGTCATGGATTGTTTATTGGATTTTCATAATAGAATGCAATATCAACAACTTTATTGAATAAAATACTCAATAATATTTTATTGATAAATAGAATGTTTAACACACAATTTACAAAATGCGAGTTCTAGGACATTCCCAACATGGTATTGATGCCCCCACAATGATACATCCCTTAGTAGGCTTCTAAGCTATTAAACCTCATATCCTGCTAGTTCTAGAGCAATAAATTTAGTTCCATATTGGATCTAGCTATGCAAGTATGTTTTGTAGACTTCCATGATATTGTTCATCTTCCGACTCAGAATACATATCCACTTGTAGAACTGACCTCGCCATTATTAGATGCCCAGTTTGCATCATAATAACCTTCTAATACAACAGGAAATTTGTTAAAATGCAAACAATAGTTCATGGTTCCCTTAAGATATCTTAACAGGCGATGAAAAACACTCTAATGGTCCTTGTCAGGATTATATGTATATCTACTCAATCTACTCACATCATATGTAAATCTCAGGTTTAGTATAGTTCATTAAAAACATAACACTACCTATAATTTTTGCATATTCAGACTAATACACTATCACCTTTATTTTTCTTAGGACTTATACTAGCATCATAAGGAGTTCTTGCAAGAGAATCATTAAAATAGTCAAATTTCTTTAGTATTTTTTCAATGCAGTGCGATTGACATAAAGAAAAACCATTTTCAGTTTTTCTTATCTTAACACCAAGTATTACGTCAGCTTCCCCTAAATCTTTCATTTCGAAATGTGAAGATAATAACAATGTGGTATTACGTATCGTCTCTATGTTTGTTCCAATGATGAACATATCATCAACATACAAACATATAATCACACACTTAACTCCAAACAACTTTGAATAAATACATGTACCTAAGAAGATGACCTTAAACCCATTGTTTATCAAAGTATCATTGAATTTTTCATACCATTGTTTGGGAGCTTGTTTAAGACCATAAAGAGATTTTTTCAGTTTATATACTTTGTTTTCCTGACCGGCAACTGTAAAGCCTTCAGGTTGTACCATATAGATTTCTTCTTCTAGATCACCATTAAAGAATGTTGTTTTTACATCTATTTGGTGAATTAGAAGTCCATGGATAGTAGCTAGTGCAATCAAGTCCATGGATAATAGTGTTACAATGTAGGTTAGTGAAAAAAATTAGTTGTCTCAACATAACATTATGGTATAGACCATTGAGGTCCTTATTTAGCCCAAAGCTCAAGGAAAAATTGTACAGAAAAACCTATTTTAAAGGCCCAAAATGGCAAATGACTCAAATTTTGAAAAAAAAAATGCCAAATGACCCTTTATGATGTCACGATCACGTGAAATTACAATATTACCCTTGCTTTCTTGATTTTTTTTTTCCTTTTTCCTTTCTTCTCCATGCTGCTTTTTTTTCTCTCCTTTTTTTTCTTTTTTCTCTTCATTTCTTCCTCTCTTTTATTCTTTTATTGCGTCTTCTTCTTCTCCAAATTATTTTCCTCTTTTCCTCTTCTTCTTCTTCTTCTCTAGCACGGTGAGTTCACATGAGTAGCTCCGACACGACCAACTCTAGTGAACAAGAGCGAGAACACGAGAGAGAAGAGTTTGTGAGTTAGGAAAGGAAGAGCAAAATTGATGAGAGTGAGACTGGCAATAGCGAAATTGGCGAGAGTGAGACCGACGTGAGTGAGAAGGGCGAGATGAGGGAAGAAAGAAAGTAAAGCCTGGAAAAAAGATCATCAGCGGGAGAGACTGGCAAAACAAAGAACATTGTTCCATGGATGTTCGCAAATGGATCATCAGTGAAAGAGAGGGCGAGACTGAGATCGAGAGTGACTAAGAGCGAGATGTTTTTTTGTGCACGAGTATGTTTTGATAATTTCACCCAAGTTTGATGTCACAAAGGGTCATTCGACATTTTTTTCAAAAACTGGATCATTTGATATTTTTTACTAAATTTTCGGATCATTCATACAAATTTTTCAAAGCTCAAAGTTGCGGAATAAGAAAATAAGATATTAGGTTTAGAAAGAAATGTAGGTCAAGGATATTGGATAATGGAATGTATGGTAAGGCATGAACTTAGCGGAAATTTTGAACAAAATGTGGTCAAAATGGAGCTCTTGTTGACAAAAGAGCTTGATGTGAAGCTTGCCATGGATGACATCCACTCCTTTTTTTCTTTTTGCTCTTTTTTGCTTTTTTGCTTTTTTTTTTTTTTTTTTTGGCTCTATTTTTTATGCTTTTTTCTAGACAAAATCTCAACCTTTTTTTTCGAACATGATTTAAATCTTCAATTTTTTTCTATCCAGGAAGATGAAGCTAAGTTACTTGTTCTTTAACAACAATGTTAAAACATGACCAAAAATATTTATTTACTATATTAACAAATAGAGTTTGTTTTCTCTCTCTTTTTTTTCCAGATAAATACTTTGTTAGAAGCATAAAAAAATGGCTATTTTCAAATATGTACAAGCCAAATGAAACATGCTCTTTATACTATTAACAAGTTTGTTTATTTACTTAATTTATTTTACATAAAAAAAAAATGATGATATTTTTTCCCCCTAAAAGTCAAGAACATGAAAACTATGGCTTAAAATATGTGCAAGTGAAACTTTAATTTTAACATTAAAAACATGTCTTTTTTTTTTTTCTAAGAAAATGAGATGTTAAAGATTTGTTAAAAATCTTCAAAAGTTGCCTAAGATGTATGTACTGTTATAAATGTAATATATATTACAATATACTATTTAGTGTAGATATCATAACTATATAGGTTATCAAATATCATAAATCTCCAATTGAATTTCATGTTGTAGCATACATGTCCTATAAATAGTGGTGTATGGTGCCTTTGTAATTTGTAAGACACACCACAATTGAATTCAATATTTGTTCTCTCTAATCTCATTATACTTTTCTTCTTTTGTTCTTATTTTCACAATATGTTATCAGCACGACTCTACTACTTTTATTTGCAAAAGGTGGTTCAATTTTGTTTTTGCTTTTGATTTTTTGTTTTGAGTTAGGAACATTTCATATATACAGTGTATGTATATCAATATCTCATATACACTGTATATAGTTTAAACGTTGACAACATATTATTTTACGCATATTGACATGTTCTTCTTATTAATATAATATACTTACAAAGCTACAGGATCTTAGTTTATTAGATTTAGTTTTTTTCTAAAACAAAATGAACAATTCATATATTCAATAATAACTTTATTGAATAAACTTTAATAACATCTATATTGATAACAAAATAAATTTATTATTTGCAAACCACGAGTTTTAGGACGTAAAATCTAACGGTATAAATTTTTTTTCTTCTTCCCCCAAAGAGAGAAATAAAAGAAAATAAAATAAAATCTAAATTACATTAAAGGTGTGTGAATACAGACTTCCAAAACAAAAACACCCCATGGCACGAAATTTTTCTCAAATTTTTTAAATCAACACTATCCTTTCCTTTTCCTTAAAACAAAATTAAAGATTTGACATTAACCTCATCAATTTTCTTAAGAAAAAATATGGAAATAAGTAGCAAATTATTTTCCCAAAAGGAACAAATGATTCCAAGAACCTTTTTTTTACATTCAAAAGTTAATACAAATAAATAAACTAATTAAGTTTTTTTTTCTTTTTCCTTTTTAAAATAAATAAATTTTTACTTTAGTGAAAAGATGGAAACATGTAATTAGTATCACTCAAAGAAAATAAGATGTTTGGTTTTAATGAATCCCACTCAAATGGAAGTGTGACTAAACAAATTGTCAATTTTCAAAGATAAATTAAACAATCGATTTTCATTCAAACAAGAGCTAACTTAAAATAATTAGCCTAAGAAAGATATCAGACTAATTTAGGGGTCTACATTTATCAAGGAATGAAAATTAGCCTAATAAAAGTATAGATTAATTTAAGGGTCTACATTCATCAAGGAGAATGGGATTATAATCTACAATTTTATGAAGTTAACCAGAGAGATAACTTAATCTAGTTGACTGGAGATCCCAAGATCTAGGTTTAATAGACAAACTGACCTATGGTTTTTGGTAAGCACAATGCTTTTAATGATTTCTATAAGTGGTTTAATAATTACTTATGAAAAGAGCATATACGATTTTCTTTATACGAATCACCTATGTGAATGTGAAGGGGCCACGTCTATGAGAATTTTAAGGTGAATCTCTAAAACATTCATGAGACCCGGCGGTGTTCAAGGACAAAATGAACACATTAATAAGAACAAACTCTGTTATAAAGAGAAATTGTGTGACTTTGAATGTCTTAGTTTATTTTAGAACGATTGACAGTTCAAGACATCAAGTCCACTAATTAACCAAGTAAATTCGATTGGTGTTCACTAGGGAAAGGGGCAGAGAATAAATGTTATGTGACCATTTGTGTAGAGTTGCATTTTTTCATGAATGAATGTCTTCTTTTCGAAGATAACCAATTTGAAGAAGAGACACAACTATTTGAATACCCACGAATATTCTATAAATATGTCTCTTCTTCAAATTGCATAAAAGAACAATTTTTCATAAGCACTTTTCTTTCATAAAACATTTCTCCTTTTTTGTAAATTTGTTCAAGTTCAGTTTATTTCCACAATGTATAGTTCGTCGAGTCTTGAGGAGAAGGTGTTGCTCCCATAAGAAAGGTAATCTGCTCTATCCTGGGGCACAACTACTCTCTAAACTAAGACACTAGAGTGAGTAAAATTGTCTTAAGGAGACAACGTGAAGTCGTTGGGCTCAAATTCTCTATGGTATACAAGGTTATGTATTTCTTTTTAGTGAATTATTCATGTAATAATCTTAAGACAAATTTATCCACTATAGTGCTCGAGTTTAGAGAGTAATTATACCCCAAGATTGAACAGATTATCTTTCTCATGGGAGTAACACCCCATCCACAAGATCAACAAACATACTTTATGAATATATCGAGAACTTCAATAAATTTTGAAGTGGAGAGAATTTTTATTTAAGGAAGAGAAATGCTTATGAAAAATGTTCAAACTGTTTTGAATAAAGACCATATTTATAAATTAATTCGTAGTCATTCGAATAGTCGTGTCATTTCTTCAAATTAGTTATTTAATGAAAAGATGCATTCCTTAATAAAAGAACACACCTTATGAAATTGAAAAGACACAACCCTTAATGAAGGGTCATATATCATTTATTCCAACAATTTCTTCTCAAATCTTCACAACAATAGTTTTTTTCAGATAAAATTAGTTAATATTGTTAAATAAGATATCCCAATAGGAGAAGATGATGATCGAGGCAGTAATACTTTTGTTTTATGTGATTCAATTTTTCTAGTCCAAACTTTTGAAGTATGGAAAAGAAACATATGTCCTTTTAGATGAGAGTATATGTCCTAACTAGTGGGCAATGTTCGAGTTAGACGTTCATGTTACTTCTAATAAATTGATTTTGTGTTTCAATATTTATCCATCTTTTTTTAGTATATAAAATATTCAGTTATATTTTTAGTAAATATCAACCTGAATAATCATGTCATACGTCATTGAAAAAAATAAGTGAGATATTTGATTCAATTATGTTAAATAATCTAAATCAATAATCGATGATATGATTGAATCAACATACACTAAATGTGAAAAAAAGACTCATTATTATTACCAAAGCGATTCTATGTTTAATGAACATTCAAACTTTTTTTTCGTCTTTGTGAAAAAAAATACATTATTATTACCAAACAACTTTGTATTTTGTATTTGTGTGAAAAACATTCTTAAATTTTTAAAAGTTTTAAAAATACCATTAAACTTTCAAAAGAAATTTAAAAATTCCTTTATCGTTAGTTTTGGATGGAAACTTTTAATATTTTATTTAAAAAATACTCTTAAACTTTTAAAAGTCTAAAAAATATCCTTAAATTTAAGGACAAGTTCAAAATTATCCTTACTATAACATATGAACAAAAATTGATTTTTTTTTTTCAAACTCAAGAAAACTTCAAACAAATTAATCACTATACAAATAGCATGAGCATTTTTAAACTTTTTTTTTTTTGTTAGGCTAAGAGTATTAATGAACTTTTGAAAATTTAAGGATATTTTTTAGACAAGTATTAACCGTTTGTGTTCATATACTAATAGTAAGAGTATTGGTATTTTTAAAACTTTTGAAAGTTTAAGAGTATTTTTTAAACAAAACACTAACGGTTTCCATAAAAACTAATAATAAGGATACTTTTGACACTTAAGGGTATTTTTTGAAACTTGTTAAAGTTCAATGATAATTTTAATATAAAATATAGAGTTTAGTGGTATTTTGTATAATTCGGCCAAAATTATTTAAGAGAATTAGGAATAGTGCAATAAAAAAATAAGTTAATATATGCACAATAAACAAGTATATGAGATACATAAGAGGCCATCATATTGGCAGCATTCAATTGTCATCACATAAGCGGATATGTTTCAAAGTCCTTGCTGGTAAAAAGACACCTTTATTTTATGCTTCCAAATCCCTACCTTTAGTTTTATATATTGCTTCACACTTGAAAGCCTAACAATGACATTTTTTTTTAATTAATTTAGCTTCGACTTACTTAAGTTTTTTAATATAAAATGATATTGAAACTTTATTTCATTGAGTTGAATTTGCCTAGAGGGCAAAAAGTTTCGAAACCATTATTGAATGATATTAGAGAATACCTATAGTTAAGAAATACGACGAATAAGATTTTATTTTCACAATCCCATCAAAACAAGAGGAAAAAAAAAACAATTAACAAAGAGTTCTCAATACATATGCGAAATGGACGCTCAATATGACATGGTCCCATGATACAACTAGATGTAGGAATTGAATTCCCGTAGAAACGTGTGAACACCTTACATTTAGACATTTCGAAACAAAAACAATAAAATAAAACATGCATTTGTAGGATAAACATTCAAACAAAACTATAAACATGCTAGAAAAGAGGAAGAAAAGAAGAAATCAAAACTCGCCTTTGTTAATTCTTCTAACTTTCCTCTTCCACTGTTATCAACGATCTCGAACTTTTCCAATAAAGAAAGACACCACCAACAAGGTTACCTTGCTATTCTCTAGGATTCCAAAGAACTTGAAAGAGTGGTTTCCAAGAATTTTTTAGGAAAATGGTAGAGAATTTTTAGAGAGAAGACGGAGGCTTAGAGGCTAGGGATTTTGGGTAATGAAACTATTTTCACTAAATGGGCTATAAGAATATATTTATATGGAGAATGGTTAACCGTTCTCGAAGTATTTTCCTTTATACCCTTAGTACTAATTAATTAAATAACTCTTATTTAATTAATTGACACATTAATTAAATAACCATAGATTAAATCTCATTTAATATAGATTTAATTAATTATCATAAATATCATATATTTATACTAACCTACAATCTCCATTATTTCTTAATCAATTAATTAACTATTAATTAATCAATTAAATAACTATATTGAATCATATTTAATATGGAGTTAATTAACATATAAATATCATATATTTATATGTATACATCTCTTTATGAATCCAATTCATATAAATCTAATATTTGAATCTTATTCAAATATATCTCTCTTACATAATTTGGATTATAGATCATATCTATAGTTAACCATTATATATTAATCTCATTAATATAAAATCCCCTCATTTGATTTGAAAATTTTAAATCATTCCTCATTACTATCCTTTAGTGAGCTAACAAAGGGACCTTATGGACCTACAGATTAGAAGCTCCAATAATATGCGATTAATTGATTAAACTTCTTTAATCCAATTAATTAATATTCATTAACTACATATCACTCTACTAAAGACCGAAAACTGCACTTCATACTGTAGATATATTTATGTGTCCACAGATATAACTAATCAACGGTGAGTAAATCCTTTACAAATTACTCATAACTACAACTAGGTCAACTTATCGTTTTATCCATGTAGTTATATCTAACTCCTTAAGTACCACTGATCCCTCTAATAAACAAACATTTTATAGTCCAACTATAAACTAACACCTCTCGGGCCAGTGAGAGGTTGAGGGTGAATGAACTCTTAACGAAGAGCATCCATGAGTACGTTTAGATCTTTCTGATTTCATTGTGACCGAAATACAACACATACATTCTAACAGATAGTTATGTAAATTAACACTAATTAATGACATGCTTTGATAAATAAAAAACAAAAGAATGAGTTCCTATACCAGTTGAAGACTCTCTTCAAAACCGAACTCAAACGCAGCGGAAGAACCTCTACGAATCCTATCGCCTAGCAAATCAGTCAGTTGCGGCAGCAAGAACGTCTACACGAATGGAAGCAACACGAACAACACGAACAAGTAAGAAGCGGGGACGACACCACCAATTGGAGCCCTTGGTATTCTCGGAGTGAGAATCCAAAGTGTGGTCTTTGGTGAATTTGCTAGAGATCGTGTAGACGATAAGCAAGTGGGAGAGACAGCTATCGTATAGCAGAGATGCTTATCGTTTAGACAAAGCTACATGATCGTGTAGGTTTACTAAGCGATCGTCTAGTAATAGGTATACGATCGTTTAGAAAACGCGGCACACTAGGCGATCCTTTAGGAAAGCTACACGATCATTTAGACGCAGATGTGCAATCGTTTAGACAACGAGACTCTATCGTATAAGCTCTCAGGTAAGTGATCAAGACGTTTTCACACCGATTGCGATTTTTCAAAACTTTTTGCCAAATGAAACAAAATTTTATTTTATTCTTCGGTTACCATAACCGAACACAACTGCTCCCACTAACAAACGATTGAGGAGAATATTTTGGTCAATTATCTCATAATTAACTAATTTAATAATAAATGAATATAATCATATTATATTCATACCCTATAGTTTGATATCACATATCTACTATAGTAATTTCTCCTCCACTTGATATAAATCATATTTATATCTAATTTCCTCCAAAATAATGTATCTCATACATTTAGCTAATTATATCATATATAATTAACCAGTTCAATTATATCATATATAACCGAACTCCCTCTTGTCAATTTGAACATTTCAAACTGACCCAAACACTGATTCTCGACTTTATCCAAGCTACCTAGGGGACCTAATGAACCTGTGGCTCTGTCTCTTATACACATCTAGATGTGTATAAGAGACAGATACAACATAGTCCAACTATGTGTGAACACCTCTCGAGCCAAGAGAATGTGTGCGGCCCCACATCGTTCAAGCGCTGGAATCAGCCCTTGAGGGAGTTATCTATCTACTTGCCCTTGCTTCGGAGAAGGAGTGAATTCCATCTTGTGTAGCTGAGTTCCCAGCTCCCAAATAAGACGAATCCCCAAAATGCTAAGTTTAATCGGCGACTTGGCCACTCGCACCCATACAAATCAAAGGACCGCCCTCAATCGCAGGAGTTCCTAACTCACTCAGGATTGAGGTCATGTTACCTATGGTTATCCTAGTGAAGTGAAGTCTCTGTCATGAACGGTGTTATATAACGAGATGTTAACACTTCGTGGTGAGGTCAAACTCTTTGTATAGGACGCCTCCGCTCGCATGTCCTCCACACGAATGATTAGGATCAGACCATCTGTGACAAGTCACAACACTTGTGACCATTCCACAAAGTGGGCCGCATCCGTAGCGTTACCAGGATAAAGTTCCCCTCCTATATCCATATACCTGTCTCTTATACACATCTAGATGTGTATAAGAGACAGCCCATACAAATCAAAGGACCGCCCTCAATCGCAGGAGTTCCTAACTCACTCAGGATTGAGGTCATGTTACCTATGGTTATCCTAGTGAAGTGAAGTCTCTGTCATGAACGGTGTTATATAACGAGATGTTAACACTTCGTGGTGAGGTCAAACTCTTTGTATAGGACGCCTCCGCTCGCATGTCCTCCACACGAATGATTAGGATCAAACCATCTGTGATAAGTCACAACACTTGTGACCATTCCACAAAGCGGGCCGCATCCGTAGTGTTACCAGGATAAAGTTCCCCTCCTATATCCATATACTATAGATCATTTTGGTTATCACTCAAGACATGATCCACTTGTATGTCACCACATACATGCTTAAGTTACATATAGATATCCACAGATTTTATGTTTATTGGTTTGTGGTAAAGCAAATAAAACATACAACTGAGCAAAATCAAGACGCGAAGTAAATATCATATATTATACAACACAAGAATTCGTACAAACTGTTTACAAACTACGGGACACGAGACTTTAGGGCATCAACCCCAACAGCGGCCTTAATATTCAAGACCTTGAAAAAACTATTAAGGGAACAATTTATCTACTTCCCCTAAAAACGGGAAGGATCAAATTACATCTTGTATAGTTGTGTTTCTAGCTCTCTACTCAAACAAATTCCAAAACTAGTAGGCTTATTGAGTCGGCTAATCTGGACACTCTCACTCATACAAATCAAAAGATCGCCCTAATAGATAGGAGTTCAAAATTCACTTAGAATTAAGGTCAAATCACCTATGGTTATCCTAGTGAAATGTAAGTCTCTTCTAACAACGGTTATAAAGAGAGACTATTCATTTCGTGGTCATGTCTTATACAAACTATTTATATTGAATACCCCCGCCCGCATGGCTCCACATGAATGATTAAGATCAAATCATTTGTAGCACTTTACAACAATTGTAACATCTATAAAGCAGTTCGTATTCATAGTATCACTAGGATAAGGTACCCAACCTTATACATATACTACATATCATTTAGGTTATCACTTAAACATAATCCACCTGTATGTCTCCACATACATGTTTAAGTTTCATCAGATAACCTTGGATCTTAATTTATTGGATTGAATTAATGCAGTCTAAACGTCAATAAAATATCTCTTGTTTTATTAGATATGTAATTTGTCTTTACGAACCACAAGATCCATGAGATTTAGGACATAAACTCCTAACACTAGCAACAACTCATCTCCCGACTCGCAACCATTTTCCATTACCTGAAAAAAATACATGGAACCGATGAGTATTAAAATTACTCCTATGGGTGATAATCCAAGTTTTAGAATATTGGATAATAGTTAAAACAAGTTGGGCTATAGTTGAGTTGGCTACATAATTTTGTATGCTATTCCTAACGTGTGAACTCAACCTATACCTCTTTAGTGAATAATAATAAGTCTCAACATATATGACAAAGACATAATATAATCAGACAACTGCTTTCTAATTGAATTATCACATTTAACTCTGTAACGTCAAAGATAATATTGTGGATCTACTTGCAAAAGTCCTAATTAGAGAATTGGTTGAAAGTTCATCAAGGAGAATGAGATTACAACATATAATTTTATAAAGTTAACCCGATAGGAAACCCAACTTAGTTGACTGGAGATCCCAAGATCTAGGTTCAATGGGAAAACCAACCTCTAGATAACTTAATGAGCACTTTATTGAAATTTTGATTTCTTGCCCATTCTAAAGATGATGAGACAGTGTAAGTATGGTTTTAGAGTAAGCACTATGCTTTTACTGATTTCTATAAGTGGTTGAATAATTATTTGTGAAAAGAGCATCTACAATTTTCTTTATAGGAATCAACTATGTGAGTGTGAAGGCGTCACTTCTATGAGAATTTCAAGGCGAATTCTCTAAAAAAATACTCATCATACCAGACAGTGTTCAAGGCCATAATGAACACAATTATGAAAACAAACTTTGTTATAATGAGAAATTGTGTGACTTCAATTATTTTAGTTTACTTTAGAACGGTTGACAGTTCAAGACATCAAGTTCACTAATTAACCAAGTAAACTCGATTGATGTTCACTAAGAAAGTTAAAAAAATTTACTACTTATCCTGATACAAATTTTTCATTGAGAAATATCGAACATTTCTTTTTTTTTTTTTTTTGTTGTTCTTAAGTTGTCAACTTACCATTTAGTGGGGGAAGGGGGATTGTTGAATCAATGGTATGTGACCATTCGTGTAGAGTTGCATTGTTTCATGAATGAATATGTCTTCTTTTCGAAGATAGCCAAATTGAATAAGAGAAGCGACTATTGGAATGGTCACGAATATTCTACAAATATGCCTCTTCTTCAAATTGCACAAAAGTAAAAAAAAAATAAATTCATAAGCACTTTTCATACGGTTGCAAAAAAAAAAAAAAAAAAGAAACTTTCTATTTTTATTTTTTATACTTGTGTGCGGGCTCATGTATTATTTTTTTAGTTGAAATGTTAAGTTTATTAAAGGGATTAATGGTAAATAAATAATTAGCTCTTAATTACTTTCTCAAGAAAAGTTAAGTCGAGAGAAACCAGTCGTGATCACGTATTCCTCTTTTTCTTCCGCTTTTCAATGGCAAGTCTCAGTTTTTCCCACAATGGAACCATCTTCTCCGGTGATGGCAATCTCTTCTAATGGCTCTTGGATTTACGTGTCTCTTCCTAAATCCAAGTAAGTTTCTTTCGCTCATTCTTATGATTCTTCTTGATGTAGGGACTCGTACATAGCATTTCCAAATAATGCAGGTGTATAGATTTTCTTGATAGCATGCAAGAAAAAAACATTGATCTGCTACATTATGAACAATCTCCAATCGATGAACGAATCGATGGTTCAAATGCAACGAGTACCGTATCTGAGAAGGCAAGTAGAACTGAGTGGGTGGTTGTCAAGAAATTCAAGAAGGCTCTTACAACTTTTCAGTGCGGGAAACACAATAAGGCACTTAGTGTTGTTCAGAATTTGAGTTTGAGAAAGAAATATTATGTTCACTCTACACTGATTCATCGAGTTCAAGATACTATTTGTGTAGAAGTAGCATCGATTACTGATGACCTAAATGCAAAGCAGCAGCACCTAAAGGATGTAATTGAGTTTGCTTTTAGAGCAGTTGAGCTCTCACCAAACTCGATTGAGTTTTCTCATTTCTATGCAAATTTGTTTTACATGGCAGCAAATGATGCGAAGGAGTACAAACAGGTGGTTCACCAAACTTGATTGCTTGTAAAGCAGTTGAGCTCTCACCACTAGAAGCTTAGGCTCATGGTTTTGTTGTTTTTGCAACTTAGTTGTTCAATGTAATTTTGCAGGTGGTCAGTGTTCCTGAGTAGGAGGTGCTTCACGATGAGTTTGTTAATACTGGTGAGTGCATATTCTATTTTAAAATTCACTATTTATTCTCCAACTCAATGATAAATAGGGACGGTGAGTGATGGATGTCTTGGATTTTATTCCTTATTATTGGAAATGGCAAGACCCTTAGAACGACGAACAGTAAACCGTCAAGGCACAACGGTCAAGCGAAGAGCAAAACCTGCAAAACAGAAATTCGTTAAAGCTGAGTGGTGGAGCTCGTTCTCTTTAAGACGTTTCGCAGCTCTTCCCAAATATGCAAGCAGGTCTGAAATTTGCCACGTCGTCCTTAGGATAAAACAGCCAAATGAAAACCGATCGGAAATGCACCGTTACTGACCAAAACATACACCCTTTCTAAACTCACTGTTCGAAAAGCTAGGATGGAGGTGGAGAGGAAAACGAAGTGGAAAATGAAGAAAATGAATTTTGTGTTACGAACTGTAGGGAGCAAGAAGAGCGCTCCGGCATAGAACGTGCGCAGACGGTACGGATGGGTGGACAAAACAGAACGGGATGGGCAATATTTTTTATTAAAAATAATCATCACACGCGCGTCACGCCGCGGCCGCGTGGGGCATCCACCGAACCCACATTGGTCTATCTTCTCACTCCATCCAAAACATGGGTACCCCTTGGGGCCCAAACCCAAAACACAAGGTTAGAGTACATAAAGGAGACTTCCAACACCAAATTTTCCAATGTGAGATTCTCCAACAAAAAAAAGTTGGTTCCCTCTAGTTTTGAAAGTTAAATTTTCACCCAAAAATCCCCTACTTGGAAATTTAAACAAAAAGAAAAGAGATGAAAGATTTTCATCAAGCAGTTTCAATCTATACAACACTGTGCATAAGCAAAGGTGTCTTACGACTTGAACCTTTACATAGTGTAGATGATTCAGAATATACTAGAGTAACCCTTGGTTTTGAACTCTATCTCTAAAAGCATCTCACACAGAGTGTCATTGGAGTCTAGTACGAAAGTCCGTACTTTTAAGGCCTAGCACGTGAATCCTGGTTTAGTGAATGCTCTAGAGAGTTTGACTAAAAACTCCATAGGAAATGACCCTCACTTCCACATTCACACACGTGAGTCTATCAAGGGTACTCCTGTAGCTAGGTACCCCACTTGTCATCAAGTATAGATCTCATTAAGAACTGATTTCAATCTTTCTTATGCTTCAGGATATCATGCTCAGACTTTAAGTCATAAGAATGGAACTCTGTGTTTGGTTTAGCATGATTCACTATATATCACTCATGATCAGTTATTACCCGTTGAACCTGTTTCTTGAGATCTTCAGTCTACAGGTTGGGTTTTTCTCACTGTGATTCATCTTTCAATAGGCATGAGTCTCATTCTTTCTGAGGTTCTGAAAACCTTTTCTCTGGCCAGTCCTTTCATCAAAGGATCTGCCAAATTTTCATCAGTTCGTATGCGATTCACTCTAACTGCACCAGTAGTGAGAAACTCTCTAATAGTACTGTGCTTACGACATATTTGACGTCTCTTTCCGTTGTAGTAACGATTCTGAACTTTTGCGATTACTGCAGTACTATCGCAATGGATCAATATGGCTGGTACCGGCTTTTCCTATAAGGGAATCTCTGATAGCAGACTTCTAAGCCAGCCTGCTTCTTCACTAGCTGTCGCGAGTGCTATCATTTCTGACTACATCGTAGATTAAGCTAAAGTAGTCTGTTTCTTGGACTTCCAAGAGACAACTCCACCAGCTATATTAAAGATATAGCCACTTGTAGCTTTTGAATCATCCGAAAGAGAGTTCTAATCAGCATCACTGAACCCTTCTAGGACAGTAGAAAACTTTTGATAATGTAATCCTAGGTTTTGGGTTTTCTTTAAGTATCTCATGACCCTTTCTATAGCATTCCAATGCTCTTTACTAGGTCTGCTTGTAAACCTGCAAAGTAATCTTACATCATAAGCTATGTCAGACCTAGTGCAGTCGGTAGCGTATCTAAGACTACCTATGATGCTCGCATACTCAGATTGATTAACATTTTCACTAGTGTTCTTGAACAACTTGACACTAGGGTCATAAGGAGTACAGGCTGGCTTACACTCAAAGTAATTATATTTCTTTAAAATTTTTTCTATATAGTGAGATTGATCAAAAGAACTTCCCTTTTCAGACCTATTTACTTTTATGTCTAAGATTACACTAGCTTCTTCTAAGCCTTTCATGTCGAAGTTCGCACTCAATATTGATTTTACACATTTATGATGTGAAAGTTTGACCCAAAGATCAATAAATCATCTACATATAGACACAAGATAGTGCAGAGGTTATTATCAAACTTATGGTAGCTGCATTTATCACTTTCATTGACCTTGAAACCTTTAGATAGGATAAGGTTGTCAAATTTTTCATGCCATTGCTTAGGCTTGTTTTAATCTATAGAGAGATTTGTCTAATTTACACACCTTATTTTCTTGACCATGGACAACAAAACCCTCAGGTTGTTCCATGTAAATCTCTTCTTCAAGTTCACCGTTTAGGAAAGTAGTTTTTCCATGTAAATCTCTTCTTTAAGTTCACCGTTTAGGAAAGCAATTTTTACATCCATCTAATGTACTACGAGGTTTAAAGGGTAGCAAGAGTGAACAGGACACGGATAGAGGTAATTCTAGTGACAGGGGAGAAGGTGTCAAAGAAATCTACATTTTCTCTCTATCTAAAACCCTTCGCTACTAACCTGGCTTTAAATTTGTCGACAGTCCCATCAGGTCTAAGTTTTCTCCTTAAGATCCATTTGCACCCTATTGCCTTACATCTTGGGGGTAGATCTACTAAGTGTCAAGTTCTATTTGACTCAAGTGAGTTCATTTCATCATTTATGGCTTCTTGCCATAGGTTGGCATCTACTGAGGATAAGGAAGCTCTTAGATCTTTAGGGTCTTCTTCTACATTGTAGGTCAGGAAGTCATTTCCGAAATCTTTAGCGGTTCTAGCTCTTTTGCTTCTTCTAGGTTCTGGGTCAATTTCCTCTCTAGGGTTAGGATTTCTAACTAGGGTTATACCACTTGATCCAGAGCCCCCACTATTCCTTGATTTAAAAGGAAATCTGTCTTCAAAGAAATCGACATCATTTGACTCAATGATCATTTGGTTCACTAGATCATAGAACCTGTAGACTTTATTATTTAAGGCATAACCTATAAAGACACACTCGTAAGCTCTACTAGCCAATTTTCTCCTTTTTAGGTCTAGCAACTACTAGCTCAGCTAAAGTTCTATTTTTCCTTTCGGCTTTTCCATTCATTTCAGGAGAATAAGATGCGGTCTTTTCGTGTATTATTCCATGTGAGTTAAAGAATTCACTAAAACTGTCCGAGTCGTACTCAGTTCCCCTATCACTACGAAGTCTTTTAACCTTTCTATTAAACTGATTCTCTATTTCAGAAACAAAAAGTTTGAAGACATCAAAAGCATCACTTTTGTTTTTCAGCAAGTATACAAAAGTAAAATCAGAGCAGTAGTCAATAAAAGTAATGAAATATCTTTTATTGTTCCTAGTCAATATGCCATCAAATTCACAGACATCAGAATGAATCAAATCTAGAAGCTCAGAATTCCTAAGTACAGATTTATGCGGAGTTTTAGTAATTTTAGCCTAACTACAATACTCGCATTTATCAAAATCATTCGTGGATAACTTAGGTATCCTTTTCAGCCTAATCATGTTACTAATTAAATTCTTATTCATATGACAGAGTCTAGCATGCCAAATATTCATAGAACACAACATATACACAGAAGATTTCATTTTATTAAGGTCTAGATTTAATTTGAACATTCCCTCAGTTGCATATCCTTTCCTTACAAATACATTATTTTTTGTAAGGGTATATAGGTTTGCCCCTATAGTTTGAGTAAACCCGGCTTTATTAAGGAGATAGCCCGAAACCAAATTCTTTTGTATCTCCGGAGTGTGCAAAGCGTTCTTCAACGTGAGGGTCTTCCCGGAGGTAAACTTCAGTTCCACCTTGTCGGTTCTAGCAACTTTCGTGGAGTGGTGATCTCCCAACAGAATATTCTTATTCTTAGTTTCAGTATAAGTTTAAAATAGACTAAGTCGTGATAGACATGGCGCGTCGCACTAGTATCTATCCACCATCCTTCACAACCACCGATCACATTTACTTCTGTGATCATGGCGACTAACGGTTCTTCTGTCAGGTTCGCCTGACCAGCAGGACGACGCCTGTTCCTATAGTTCCTAGCCATGTGCCCAGGTTTATTATAATTAAAGTAGAGGAACTGTACCATTTCTCCTGAAGGAGGCTTCTATTTTTTCTGTTGGTTCTGGTTGTTGGAGCCACGGTTCTGACTTTTTCTTTTTGTTCCCTTAGATTTTTTGTCAAGTTTACCACGGCAGAAGCGCGTTTCCCAGGTACTGCGTTCACCTCTTCCCTCTGGTCCTACTTCCGGGCTTCCTTCTCAATCCTTAGACGGGTTATAAGACTCTCCAAGGAGAACTCCTTGGTCTTATGCCTCAAAGTGTTCTTAAACTCCTTCCACAAAAGGGGCAGTTTATCAATAATAACAACAACTTGGAATTGTTCGTCTAGAGGCATACCTTCAGTAATTATCTCATGGGCTATCTTTTGGAGTTCATGGGATTGGGCCTCCACGGATTTGTCATCCATCATCTGGAACTTGAGATAATGGCTAACCGCATATTTCTTCGACCCGACCTTTTCGATGTCATACTTTTATTGCAGGGCATCCCAGACCTCCTTCACTATCTTCATTGTAATGTAGTAGTCATATATATCATCAGTCAAACCATTTAAAATGAAATTTTTACATAGAAAGTCTTTCTCCTCCTAGTCAACAGCTTCTTTTATCTATTGTTCAGTTGGTTCTTCTAAAGGGACGATCGGCTTAGCACTGGTACAAGTTTTGACAACTTTCTTGACGGTGAGGAAGAACAACATCTTTTTCTTCCACCGCTTGAAGTTTGCTCCTTCGAACTGAAATGGACGGTTGAGGTTAGATATCATAACGTCATTGTTGCTACTAAGGGCAATTGATGATGTGGAAACATCTTAAAATTGTTGAAAACGGCAGGACCCTCAAAACGACGAACAGTAAACCGTCAAGGCACAGCGGTCAAGCGAAGAGCAAAACCTACAAAACAGAAACTCGTTAAGGCTGAGTAGCGGAGCTCACTCTCTTTAAGACGTTTCTCGGCTCTGCCCAAATGTGCAAGCATGTATGAAATTTGCCACGTCATCCCCAGGATAAAACAACCAAATGAAAACCGGTCGAAAATGCACCATTACCGACCGGAACATACACCCTTTCTAAACTCACTGCTCAGAAAGCTAGGATGGAGGTGGAGAGGAAAACGAAGTTGGAAATGAAGAAAATGAATTCTGTATTACGAACTGCTGTATTATAGGCCTTTAGCGTCGAACTGTAGGGAGCAAGAAGAGCGCTCCGGCACAGAACATGCGGACCGGTACGGATGGCGGACGAAATGCGTATGAACCGGACCATTTTCCCCCTTGTTTTGGGTTATAATAAATAAATAAAATAATATTTTTTATTAAAAATAATCATCACACACACACCTCGCCCGATCAGACGACGGCGACGCGCGTGTGGGACGTCCACCAAACCCACATTGGTCTATCTCCTCACTCCCTCCAAAACATGGATACCCCTTGGAGTCCAAACCCAAAACACAAGGTTGGAGTACATAAAGGAGACTTCCAACACCTAATTTTCCAATATGGGATTCTCCAACAAAAAAAGATGGTTCCCTCTAGTTTTGAAAGTTATTTTCACCCAACACTTATTAATGTAGACAATCACTCTCACGACCTGTCGCCACCGTGGCCATTACTCTTGTGCATGTACAAAAACACATAAAATTCCTTGTGAATTACATAAAGTCGAAAACCCTTTGAAAGTTTCATGCTATTGTGGGGGTATTTGGGTAAATCGACTATTCCCAAATGATAATCCAAGTTTTAGAATATTCGATAACAATTTAATAGTGGTTGGGCTATGTTTGAGTTGGTTACAAAATTTTCTATGGTATTCCTAACGTGTGAATACAATCTATACCTTTTTAGTAAATAATAATAAGTTTCAACATATATGATAAAGACATAATACAATTAGACAACTACTTTTTAGTTCAATTATCACGATTAACTTTGTAACGTCAAAGATAATATTATAGATCCACTTGTAAAAGGCCTAACTAAGGAGTTGATTGAAAGTTCATTGTTGTTACGGGTTTGCGACATGTTGCGGCCAACTTAGTTCTCAAGAGGAGAGAAATAATGTTGCCACTAATTTTGATTTAAGGGGTGTTCATGTGTTGGGTTGGGTTGGGTTGAAAGACTTTTTAGACCCAACTCAATTGTTCGGATTGTAAATTTTTTCAACTCAAATAACACTTATTAAAAAATGAACCCAACCCAACCCAACCCAACCATGAAATATTTGGGTTGGATTGGTTCTGATTAATCGGGTAATTTATTTATAATTTTGTTCTAAAAAGAAGCAAAACGTAAATATGTAAAAATCTAATGTAATTATTTTCATATATTGAATTAAGATTAACTACTCAACTTCAATTTATATAGTGCAAATTTTCTTTTTAAGGTGCAAAGAAACCACTTTTAAGAGTTATTGAAGAATAAATTATTAAAAAAATATTGAAATTAAAATCAATATATGTATAAATAATTGTGTTATAAGTAACCAAAAAAAAATATTTTAAAATTAATAATAAATTCGGGTTGGTTCGGGTTATACTAGGTGAACCCATGAATCAACCCAACTCATAAAATTTTCATTTATTTGAACCCAACCCAAACCGCATGGGTTGGGTTGGGTTGGGTTGATCGGTTTTTTCGGGTCATCGGGTTTTTTAAACACCCCTAGTGACTGGGCACCCAAAACCTGCTAAAATGGTCTACAAACAAAGATAAAGGATTCAGAGGTCTTTTGTATATGAGGAACGTATTAGCACACCATGACACTCATTCTTTGAACGAAGTTTACTTTTCCGGTGTTAACTTAAAGAAAACGACCTTTAAGAAGAAGATGGGTTTTATGTTGATTTTTAAATGTCCCTTACTTTATTAGCCACTATTAAAATAAATAATGAATGATAATTATGAATGTCTAAAGACCATTAGAAAATTTTATTTGAATTTAAGTTGGTCCTCCAAAATAAATTCATCACCTCAAGAATGTTATGAAATCAACCTCTTGAAACTCTAATTTAGAAAAGTTTTTTTTAAGAATTTTTTTTAAGGAAAAAATTGTTTCCAAAATCAAAATTTTTAATCTTTATCTTATTATTTTTATTTCTTTAAAAAAAGTATGAAAGAAAAATTTCAAAAAGATCTTAACTACCCTTTTTTGGAAAAAGAAAACTTCATTGAAGTGTTTATTTTCAAGAGGTCCCATAAAGAAAATGTCAAATGAGTAGTTTTAGAAAATGTCCATGTTTACTTTTGGAGAAAATTTTCCTTTTTTGAGAATCTCTCTCTCTTTTATTTTTTTTGCATATCTTCAACAAGTAGAAAAAACATAATGAAAGAAAAGAAATTGAGATTTTATCCAGATCTTATTTCGCTTTAAAAAACATTAAAATCAATATTTAGCTTTTTCCATGGTTCAGGGAAAATTAAGAAAAACATCTTTTTCTAGCTCTTTTTCTTATCTTTTAGCAATACAAATTAACTAAAACAAATGAATGAGGACATAAGAGAGGAAAAAAAACATATTTATGTAAGAAGGAAAAAGAATATCAAATCTTGGTCTTTCAAGAAATCAAATATCCCCACTAGAATCTCAACAGATCGGCCTTTCAAAAATGTGAGTTTCATGTTAGACATATTTAAATAATAATATGTTTAATTAAAGTATGGACTATGTATATGGACATTGGGTTATTTTATTAGACCAGATCCTATTATGTGATTTAATTAATTAAGGTTTTAGATTCCTAATTGAGTATGGATTTAATGAGTAGAAGCCTGTTCTTAGTTAATTAGGGTTTAATGGGAACCCTAATTGAACTAAGACCTTAGGGTTATGATCCCCAATATACCAAAATAATAAGCACTCGGTCTTTCTTAAATTCAGATCTCATTAAGAGCATTCGGAGTTTTGGTTGAAGAAGATCATAGTTATCTATCATCATTGGCATGAATAATCCTAGGATTTATCTATTCAATATAGATTTAAAGTATTTATGCTAACAAGTGGTATAATAAAATTTTAAAAAAAATGCACAGCCAATAAGGTGTTGCTGGCTGTCGATTTCGTGGATTTAGGTTGAAGGGTTTTTCGGCGGTGGCATACGATCAAGATAAAACCCGTTTCAGTCGAAGCTTTTGTCATCTGTGATTTTTCATGGATTTTAATTTGATGTATTTGGTGAATTATTTGTTGGTTGAAATCGGTGTTCTTTCATTTTTAAGATAAAGATTAAAAAAATTGAATGAAAATCTAATATTCATCCAGAATTAATCAATCAGTTGTTGTTAGTAATTCATAATCAATTAGGGGATTTGTTGATAACCTATTTAATTGGTTCAAATTTGTGAATTTGAATCTAGTTTCTAATTAATACTTTTTTTTAATTTAAAATTTAGTTTTTCTTTTTTTGTTTAATTGATGATTATGTGAATTTGAATCTAAAGTTTAATTAATGAGTTTAAGTTAAATTTGATTAATCATGTTGTCGATTCAAGATTAATTATTCATGTTGTGGATTCAAGATTGATTGATAATGTGGTAAATTTAAATTTAAATTTTATTGATATTTTGGTGAATTTAAATTTAAATTTGATTGATGATATTTGGCGATATTTACATGTTTATGTTGCTTTAGTTGTATTATATGTATGCAATTATTAAGTGAATATTGGCAAAGATTATTTGGTGTTCTTTCTCCTTTATCTTTGTACAATAATATTATTATATTACTGTGTCTTATATTTTAGATTGAATTGGTCAAAATAATATATTACAGAAGTAGTCTCTGTTATCTAGATTAATTTAATTCTAAGATATAAGATGTGCATATTCATGAATTTATGCAGATAATTATCATCCCAAAGGAAGATAATTATTTGGCCAAATTGTGGGTATGCATGTGGTAATGAGTATGTGGCAATTATAAGGATTGCTCATGTGAAAAATAGTCGGTCCAAAGAAAGGCTATTTTTTGACAGAGTTAATGGTCAATACTTTGATTACTACGTTGAGAGTACCATTTACAATTGGTGTTTTTGCCCAAAGGTTGGACATCAATATTGTGTTAGGTATCTTGTTAAAGGGGCCCACCACATATGTGAATTATTTTGTTATATTTTAATTGTGAGCATATGTTTTGTTGTTTATTGCTTCAGTTGGTCTTACTCAAATATCTGGAAATCTGAGTTCAATCCCTAAGTTGAATAGATCGAACTTCAAGATTTGGAAGGAAAGCCTAGAGATACTTCTCAAGTGTATGGATTTGGACCTTGCATTAAGGATCGATAAACCTACTTCTACTGAGGAACAGCCAAATACAGCTAATATAAAAAAGTGGGAACGGTCAAATCGCATATATCTGATGATCATTAGGCACTCCATTCTAGAGTCTTTTCGAGGCTCTATCACGGAAAGTGAAAATGTCAATAAGTTCCTTGCGCAAATTGAGAAATACTTTGCTAAAAATGGGAGATGAGGAAGTAAGTAGTCTTTTAACTTCTTTAACTTCTATGAAGTATAAGGGCAATGGAAACATGAGGGAGTACATTATGGAAATGTCCAATCTCGTAGGTAAATTAAAGGCACTTGATATCGAGATAAATGGAAATTTACTCGTGCATTTGGTACTTATCTCTCTTCCTGCACAATTCACTCAGTTTAAGATAATCTATAATACTCAGAAGGATAAATGGAGTATTAATGAGCTTATCTCACAATGTGTGCAAGAAGAAGATAGGATTAAGAGAGAAATGACAGAAAGTGCTCATTTGGCAACATGCTCTCGTGATAAGAAGAAAAGGAAATTTGTGAATGTTGCAGAAAGGACATCTCAGCAAAATAAAAATAAGAAACAAGCAACTGAAAATCCTTGTTTTTTCTGTAAAAGGAAAGATCACTTTAAGAAAGATTGTCTCAGGTACGCCAAGTGGCATGTAAAGAAGGATAAACTTCTTACTTTGGTTTGTTCTGAAGTTAATTTAGCTTCTGTACCTACAGATACTTGGTGGATAGATTCTGGTGCTACTACTCACATAAGTATATCAATGTAGGGTTGCCTGTGGAGCTGGCCGTCAAGTGATACTGAAAGATTCATCTATGTGGGTGATGGCAAAGTGGTTCTAGTTGAAGCTATTGGAAATTTTAGATTACTTTTAAAAATTAGATATTATTTGGATCTGAATGAGACTTTTATTGTATCGTCATTTAGACGGAATTTAGTTTCTATTTCCAGTTTGGACAAATTTTATTTTTCTTGTTCTTTTGGAAATAATAAAGTTAGTCTTTTTCAAGATTCTAAGCTTATTAGTATCGGTTCTTTAATTGATAGTGTATATATGCTTGATTCTTTTGCTTCATTTAACAAGATCTTGTTATCTAATTCATGTGGTACAAAGCGTAAATTAAATGATAATTTCACTATGTTATGACACAAGCATTTAGGTCACATCTCTAAACAGAGAATTCAGAGACTTGTGTCAGATGGAATTCTTGATTCCCTTGATTTAAGTAACTTCGACATTTGTGTGGAATGTATTAAGGGAAACGGGCAAACATAAGAAAATTAGGTGCCAACAGATGCTCAGACGTCTTAGAACTAATACATACAAGTATTTGTGGTCCATTCCCTACGACCTCTTGAAATGGACAACAATATTTTATTACGTTCATAGACGACTATTCAAGATATGGGTATCTATATTTAATTCATAAGAAGTCTCAATCCTTGGACGTTTTCAAATCTTTCAAAGCTAAAGTTGAACTTCAACTTGAAAAGAAAATTAAGACTGTCAAATCTGATCGTGGTGTGAATATTATGGTAGATATGATGGATCAGGTGAACAACGTCCAGGACCCTTTGCCAAATACTTAGATGAATGTGGAATTGTTCCGAAATACACTATGCTGGGCAAACCCAGCATGAATGGTGTAGCGGAAAGGCGAAATAGAACACTTAAAAATATGGTAAGAAGTATGATTAGTCATTCTTCTCTACCAGAATCCCTCTGAGGTGAGGCACTAAATACTGTAGCATATATCCTTAATAGGGTACCTAGTAAAGCAGTAGCTAAAACCCCTTATGAGATGTGGACAGGAAAGAAGCCTAGTATTGAACATCTTCACATCTAGGGTTGTCCAGCTAAGGCTAGGCCTTATAGGCCTAATGAAAGAAAATTGGACTCAAGAACTATTAACTGCTATTTTGTTGGGTATTCTGAGCGCTTTTGGGGTTTCAAGTTTTATAATCCCACTTCTAGATCATTGTTTGAGATAGGAAATGCTAGATTCCTTGAGGATGTTGAGTTTGAGGGAGAAGATAACATAAGGAAAGTTGTCTTTGAAGAGGAATTGGTTTCTTTTCCTCATTTGGTTATAAATGATGTTCAGGCTCCAATTCCTGACTTCACTATTGAACCAATTATAGAACAAGACAACATTGAAGTCCCCGTTGTTGAACTTGAAGTTCAAACTCAACAACCTCAAGAAGTGCCACTAAGAAGACCTACTAGAGAGGAAGTGAAATTCCAGATTATTATATTGTGTTTCTTCAAGAACGTTAAGATGATGTGGGCGTAATGGAAGATGATCCAATCAACTTCCAACAAGCTTTACAAAGTTCTAACTCTCAAAAGTAGATAAGTGTTATGGAAGAGAAAATAAAATCCATGAAAGACAATGACGTTTGGGAACTTGTCGAACTGCCATCAGGAGTGAAACCCATAGGTTGTAAATGGATATTTAAAACCAAAAGGGATTCACATGGCAATATCGAAAGATATAAGGTTCGTCTTGTTGCAAAGGGTTTTACTCAAAAGGAAGGCATTGATTACAAAGAAACTTTCTCTCCGGTTTCATCGAAAGACTGTTTTAGGATAATCATGGCACTGGTAGCTCACTTTGATTTAGAGCTATACCAAATGGATGTAAAAACTGTGTTTCTCAATGGAAACATTGATGAGACGATTTATATGGTGCTACCAGAAAACTTTATGTCTAGTAATTCAAAGTCTATGGTGTGCAAATTGAAGAAATCCATCTACGGTCTCAAGCAAGCCTTTCGTCAATGGTATCACAAATTCCATGAAGTGATAACCTCATTTGGTTTTAAGGTGAACATAGTGGAAGATTGTATATATCACAAGTTCAGTAGGAGTAAATCAATCTTTCTGGTGTTATATGTCGATGACATACTCATAGCTAGTAATGATGTAGGTTTATTGCATGACACTAAGAGATTTCTCAAAAGGAATTTTGAGATGAAGGATCTTGGTTATGCTTCTTTTGTATTAGGAATTGAAATACTGTGTGATCATTCTTAAGGTATTTTGAGATTGTCATAAAAGAACTACATTGAAAAGATCTTGAGTAGATTTGGCATGAAAGATTGTACAACGGGAGATACTCCGATCACTAAAGGTGATAAATTTCATTTAGGTCAATGCCCCAAGACTAAACTCGAGACTAAGGAGATGCAGAAGGTTCCCTATGCATCGGCCATTGGAAGTCTAATGTATGCTCAAGTATGTACACGTCCAGATATTGCGTTCATAGTTGGAGTGTTAGGCAGATATTTGAGTAACCTGGGGAAGGATCTTTGGAAAGCAGCCAAACGGGTTATGAGGTATTTACAGAGAACAAAAGATTATATGCTCACTTATCGGAGATCAGAAATTTTGGAAATCATTGGGTATTCTGATTCTGATTATGTTGGATGTCAAGACACTTTACGATTCACTTCAGGCTATATCTTCATGTTGGCTGGAGGAGCTATATCCTGGAAAAGTGTTAAACAAACACTTATGGCTTCTTCTACCATGGTTGCGAAGTTTATAGCATGTTATGAGGCATCCAATCATGGAATATGGTTGCGAAATTTTGTCACCGAGCTACGGATAGTGGTTAGCATAGAAAGACCACTAAAATTATTTTGTGACAATAAGTCGACAGTGATGTATTCTAACAACAACAGAAGCAATATGAAGTCAAAGCATGTAGACGTGAAGTTTCTGGTTGTTAAAGAAAGAGTTCATAATGGTCAAATATCGATAAAACACATAGGAACAAACTCTATGGTGGCGTATCCATTGACTAAATGTTTACCACCTAAAGTTTTTCAGGAGCATGTTGCTCACATGGGGGTTAGTCACTTTTCTAATTCCATGATTTAGTGGGAGTTTGTTATTAAGGATGTTTTTTTACCTTATTTTCTTTATTTTCTATATAGTATAAAGTTAATGGTTTATATTTTATTATCTGAACCCGTTTATCATGCATGCAGTTTAGCATAAAGGTTTTTTAGAATGATCTCATTAAGGAATTTGGACCAGTTGGAAACAGACATGATATAAATCACTTTACATGTAATTTCCATGCTATCCATCCATACTTGATCTATTTCATTGAATGTATTGAAATTGGTGATCAAGGAAGGTTTAGTTACAAGGATAGTGGCGAAAGCCGCCTTGATTCCGTGCTAATAGAAGAAATGGACCAAGATTGAACTAAAGGGAAATTTTATTATTGAAATAATCTGTTTATGCGCGCATAAGGTTTATGTGATATGTCTAATTAAAGTATGGGCTATGTATGTGGATTAATAATTTGTTACATTGGGTAATTTTATTAGATTGGACCATCGAATTAATTAAGGTCCTAGATTTCTAATTGAGTATGAACTTAATGGGTGCCTATTCTTAGTTAATTATTAATGGGAACCCTAATTGAACTAGTATATAAAGAGACCTTAGGGTTACGGTCTCCAATATACCAAAACAATAAGCACTCGGTGTTTCTTAAATCCCCATCTAGAGAGATCCCACTAAGGGTATTCAATATAGATTCAAAGTATTTATGCTAACATTCCACCCTCCATGAGATTTTTTTTTTTTTTTTTTTTTGAAAAGAAAGTAAAAAAGGCATAGTCTCCTCATTTTTCTTAGGAGGGATGCAAAAATAATGTACAAAACTCACATAAATTTAAGCATATACCATGAAATAAACAACAATGACATCAAAAACAAAAAGAAGATAATAATATAAAAATTACTCTAGATTCATGTCAATCTATTATATTGAACCAATATATATAAATAAAAATAGTTAATCGGAATGCAATGAAAATAAAATAATAATATTAGAAACAGAATTTATTTCATGCTCAAAATCTATGAAAAGGAAATTATGCAAAGCCTAAAACCATAACAAAGAATGCAGTGGAATAAAACAAGATCGAATCACAACAAACTTAAAAGGAAAATTTTGGAGAAAACTACTCCAAACTATCACCACATTAAATAAAATAAGAAAATCATTTTCTTCGTTGATTGATTCATAAATACAATGAACTCTGTTCTTTATATAAGCAGAAAAAGTGATGAAGCGAAAAGAAAATGAGTTTAACAAACTAGAACCAACAAATCGAATCCTAACAAACTAATAGACTATAAAATGGAAAAACTAACCGAATTTGTTTTTATTTTCTTAATACAAACCTTACCTTCTTATTGCTTAAGAAAACATGAGACCCTTATTTTATAGTTGTGGAGCAACTGCGATAGTTGAAATGGGTTTTGGAGAGTTTTGGTTTAAGGGGGAAAATTGTGATTGAAAAAAAAAAAGAGAAGGAAATCTAAAATCAGTAGGATTTTTTTTTTTTTTTCCTTTTTAAATAAACAAACTATCTTTTTCTTAAGAAATTTTTTTATAAATTTTTTATAAAAAAAAACCAAAAAATATTTACATTTTATAACAAAAATACCAAAAGTCTTTTTTTTGCTATAAAAGATAAATATTTTTAAACATTTTTTATATATAAAAAGGTCCCTTTCCTTAATTACATTAAAGGTGTGACGACAAACTTCCGAAACAAAAACGCCTTAACCCACGGAATTTACCTCAAATTTCATAAATCAACACTATCCTTTTCTTTTCCTTAAAACAAAATTAAAGATTTGACATTGACCTCATCAATTTTCTTTAAAAAAAAAAAAATAAATAATAATAATAATAACTAAAGAAATAAGTCGCAAATTACTTTTTCAAAAGTAACAAAGGATTCCAAGAACCTTTTTTTGAAGATTAGAAGATTTCAACAAATTGACCGTATCTTCACAACCTACAAGCTGAAGATTCAATCTCCTCAAACCCAAGGGTCAAGTCCAAGCACACCTGTGCCTATAAATAGAGAAGCTCTCCTCATTTGGAGAGGTCAGTAATTATACACTCTAGAGACCTTAGAGGAAATTCTCTACAATTAGAAGACTCCTTGACTCAAGAAGCTGACCACGCTTAAAGACTGAAGTCCTTTGAAGATACAAGCATTCTGAAGACTGAAGTCCTTTGAAGATACAAGCATTCTGACCACACTTGAAGACTGGAGTCCTTTTAAGATACAATCATTCTTCCAAGACTCCAAGCTCAAGAACTTCCACACACTTTACTTCCGTACATCCAGCATACACATTCAACCGAGAGAGAATCAGAGGATCAAGTACTAGAGATCGAACCACATCGCATCAACATCAACACCAACACCAACTTAAGTTCAACTCCTTGAAACAAGTTTCTCCGAAAGCCTCGTGTGAACACTAATCCTCCAAGAAGATCATCAAGCCCAAAGGCCAATCATCCAAGAAGATCAACAAGTCCAAAGGTCGATCATCTAAAAAGATCAACAAGCCCAAAGGTCAGTCGTCCAAGAAGATCATCAAGCCCATCATCCAAGAAGATCAACAAGCCCAAAGGCCGATCATTCAAAAAGACCAACCAGCTTAAAGACTATAGTTTATTTTGAAAGCATCAAAATATTATGTATTAGAGATTGTACTCACTTTCCACAAAATTAATACAAATACCAAGTTCAAGTTCCACGAAATAAAATTACTCTTGAAATCTCGTGTGAACAAATTGGCACGCCCAGTGAGACATCTTTACCTCTCATCTCTCTCTCGTCATCCAAGTCAATAAATTTATAAATGGCACCAAAGAAAGCTGCATCCAAATCTACCATCGTAAACGACACTTACATAAGCTCTATCATCACAGAACAGCAAATGGAATCTCCTAAAAGCTGGATCATTATCAGAGAAAATCCCTTATTTGATAGTTGTGTTTCTTCTACTGATCCATCAGATAAAAAATCACACTTTGATGTAGTATCTATCATGGTGATTGACATAACGGTTGAGTCAACCATGGCAGAGATGGAAAGGAAGATAAATTTTCTAGTGAAAGGAAAGATTGTCTAGCAGGAAGACCAGCCACAACAACCTACCTCTGTTGCCGCCCTGTCAGCTCAGCAACTACTCCATAAGGGCTCAATATAAAGGACCATCGCAATTTTTCTTCATGTACTCCAAGTTGTACACTAAGAGAATTGACAACCTGAGAATGCTAGCTAGGTATCAACCTCCAAAGTTCTAGTAGTTCAATGAAAAGGGCAATCTGAAATAACACGTTGCTCACTTCATTGAAACCTGCGAAAATGCAGGAACTAGAGAAGATCAGCTAGTCAAGCAGTTCGTCCGTACCTTGAAAGGAAACGTTTTCGATTGGTATACTGATCTAGAGCCGAAAGCGATTGACAGCTGACAACAGTTGGAAAGAGAGTTCCTCAACTGCTTCTATAGCACAAGGCGCACCATTAGCATGATGGAGTTGGCGAACACAAAACAGTAGAAGGGAGAGCCAGTCATCGATTACATCAACCAATGGAGAGCTCTGAGCCTGGATTGCAAAGATAGACTCACTGAATTATCTGCAGTAGAGATGTGCACCCAAGGCATGCACTGGGAACTTTTCTACATTCTGCAAGGATAAAGCCTCGCACATTTGAGAAGTTGCCAACACGAGCTCATGATATGGAGTTGAGCATCGCCAATAGGGGAACTAAAAATTTTCTAGTCCCTAAAGAAAGAAAGGATAAGGAAGAAATTAAGGGCACTGAAGAGATCATGAGTAGTGCTACAAGAGAATCTATGGTCGTTCAAATGACCCCGCTGAAATTTTCCTCCAAAGGAAAAGAAACAAAGTTTGAAAAAAAGCATGATGGTAGCCAGAAGCATCACCCAACTCTCAAAGAAAGACAAGAGAAGTTTATCCATTCCCTGAATCTAATATTGCTGACATGTTGGATCAATTATTAGAGAAACAACTTATTCAATTGCCAGAATGCAAGCAACGGAACAAGCAAGAAAAGTAGATGATCCTAACTACTGTAAGTATCATTAAGTCATTAGTCACTCAGTTGAAAAGTGCTTCATGCTGAATGAGTTCATTCTAAAGTTGGCTCATGAAAAGAAGATTGAGGTAGAGCTTGATGAAATAGCTCAAACAAATAACTGGCAGTAGCGATGACTTCAAGTGCCAACATTGTCTGCGTCTCATGATCAAAGAGAAAGCTTTATCCAGTTTGGGAATTTTGAATCTATGGTCGTTCGGTTCCAACAAGAGATTCTAACAATAGATTTTCGAAGCAAAAATGATCCTGTTGAAGATGACAATGAAGGATGGATAGTTGTGACTCGTCGAAAAAGAAGACAGCCAAATTCCACCCAAAAAGAGTCGTGTTCTTATCGAAGCTATAGAAGAAGGAACAAGACTAATAAAAAGAAAGGAAAAAATGAGGCATGGAAGCCTAATCCTGCTAAAGAAGAAGACGAAAACTTTCCTCAACTTCAACGGTCGGTAACTTTGGCAGAATTTCTCCCAAAAAGCTTTCTCAATAATCATTCAAAGGAAGTATCACTAGATGTCATGTTGTTAGCATAGCGAAAGTTGACAACAACCATATAACTATTAAAGAAGTCAATGATTCAAAAGAAACTGAGCAAAGAGTTTGTGTCTTGGATCGTATCAAGCCTACAACTACTTGATCTCCAGTCTTCCAAAGATTGAGTATGGCCACGATAAAAGAAGGAAACCAATGTCCAATGTCTACTGCAATACGAACTTCAACTTTCAAGAGGCTAAATATCTTCACATCAAAGAAAGATCGACCTTCAACATCTTCTTTTGATCGTCTCAAGACAACAAACGATCAACATAAAGGAAGGATGAAAATTTTAAAGGCAACATCATTTCATGAAGAAATCAATGACGAAAAGATTCACAGTCATGTTTCTTCATGCATGAAAAGGAAATTATCTGTTGATATAAATACAGAAGATTCCTTGATAGTGAAGCCAAAACTCATCATATTGACGAATCCTACAAATAAAGATGATGATCAAAGTCATGATGAAATAAGAGCTTTTGAAATTTAAATGTAGAAGCTCATCAACAAGAGCCTAAACTGCATGGTGCTCCTGGCTTGCATGAGCTTAAAAGGTGAACGACCCAAAAAAAAATCTATTTATTGAACTACGTTATGACTTGCTCCCTGACATTGTAAAGGGTACATAGGCAGTTTGAAAGAAACTTCAATTTTAATCCAACAAAGAAAAAACATTTGAACTACGTCATGACTTGATCTCTTTCTTCAAGGGTACGTAGGCAACTTAAAGAAATTTAAGTTCAATCCATAAAAAAGGGTACCACAGTTACCCTATGCATGGCGCTATATGACAAATTGAAGATGTTCATCCCTGTTTGGGGCAACACGAAAAATTGAACATATTCATCTCTTTAAGGAGCTAACACAGTAAATCAAAAGCACACACTTGGATTGACGCTTCACTTCCTCTTCGAAGTGAAGTTTGGAGGTTTCACCGCTTCCTCTTTGAAGTCAAATTTGGACGTTTCATTTCTTCCTCTTCGAAGTTCAAGTTTGGTGCGACTTCCCTACTTCCCTTAAAAAATATTATTCCCTGTAGCTTCACTTCTTCTTTAAAAGTTGTTGTAGTTCTGCCTTCTCTACAAAGATATTGGCACTGTTGTTTCTTCATCTTCATGTTCTAGGATCAGACTTCTGCTTTGATGGTTGCACCAGTGTTTTTCCATCTCCGAATTTGATGGTCACACTGCTGCTTCCCCATCTCCAAGTTTGAGGGTTGGACTATTGTTTCTACAACTATAACTTCGATGGTTGCATTGATGCCTCACCATCTCCAAATTCGATGGTTACACTGTTGTTTCTCCGTCTCCAAGTTCAAGGGTTGGATTTCATGCCCTTCCATCTTCAAGTTCAGAGGCTTAGTTGGTGTTCCTCCATCTTCAAGTTTAGAAGCTTCGTCGATTTTCCTCCATCTTCAAGTTCAGAGGCTTCTTCGATGCCCATCTACAAATTTGAAGGCTTCATTAATGCTCCTCCATCTTCAAATTCAGAGGCTTCATCGATGCTTGTCCATCTTCAAGTTCAGAGGTTTCATCGATCTTCATGTTCAGAGATTTCATCGATGCTTCTCCATCTTCAAGTTCAAAGGTTTCATCGATGCTCCATCTTGTGCTCAAGTTGGAAGTTTTGCAATGCCATCTTCATGCTGAAAGTTGCAAAGTCAAGCCTACTGCCAAATATCCATTGGTGCTTCTTCAAACTCAAATGTAGAAGATTCGCCGATATTTCAAACTTAAATGCGAAGGATTCATCGATACTTCAAGCTCAAGTGCAGGATTGGCCGATGCTTTGTCAAGCTCAGATGCCGATGATTCATTGATGCTTCATCAAACTTAAATGCGGAGCATTGGCCGATGTTTCGTCAAACTCAAATGCGGAGTATTTTTCGATGTTTTTTCAAACTCAATCTCGAAGGTCTCATCGATGCTTCTCCATCTTTAAGTTCAGAGGCTTCATCGATTCTCCTCCATCTTCAAGTTCAGAGGCTCCGTGGATGCCTCTCCATTTCAAGTTCAAAATCGGTGTGCATGGCTTTGCTTCCATCTTCAAGTTCAAGATCAGTGTGCATGGCTCCGCTTCCATCTTCAAGTTTAAGATTAGTGTGCATGGCTCTGCTTCCATCTTCAAGTTAAAGGTCGATGTGTTTGGCTCTGCTAAATCTTCAAGTTCAAGGTCGATGTGCGTAGCTCCATTCCATCTTCAAGTTCAAGGTCGGTGTGCATGGCTCCGCTCCATCTTCAAGTTCATGGTCGGTGTGTATGGCTCCACTCCATCTTTAAGTTCATGGTCGGTGTGCATGGCTCGACTCCATCTTTAATGTCTCTGTCTACGAAGTCATGATGCAGCTTCGCTTCATCTCCAAAGTCATGGCATGGCTTCGCTTCATCTCCAAACTGATGGCACGGCTTCGCTTCATCTCCAAACTGATAGCATGGCTTCGCTCCATGTCAAAGTCTAGCATAACTCACTTCATCTCCAAAATAGTGGTGTAACTTTGCTTCATCTCTAAAATGGTAGTGCAGCTTCGCTTCATCTCCAAAATAGTGGCGTGGCTTCGCTTCATCTCCAAAATGGTGGCGCAACTTCGCTTCATCTCCAAAATGGTGGCGCGACTTCGCTTCATCTCCAAAATGCTAACACGGCTTCACTTCATCTCCAAAATTCAAGTGCGGCTTCACTCAAGTTCGGTGCACTCCACCTCTAAAGTCTGGTGTAGTTGGTTTTGATTTATCCTTACAATAGCTCATCATCAAGCTTTGTTCAATGTTGCCACCTCATTTACTTCACCACTCTAATAGTTTAACTCCTGTAAAAAAAAATGAGGGCAAGTTGTTCAAAAAATGGTGAATTAAAAAAATTAAGCATAAAAAAGGAGAGGGCAGAATTGCAAAAAAAAAAAAAAAAAAGTTAGATTCAATTCATTGTCTAAATTTGATTAAATTTGACTTGTTTCTAAAAGAGAAGAAACAAAAGGTGGAAACAAAACGTAAAATATGATTATATTTATTATTTTTAATTGGACAATTATAGGATTATTGTGTCGACGTTTTCTCCGTAACCATGTGATAGTGAGAGGTGGCTTTCAGTTTTTGTAACTGGAGAATAAAATGAAAATCGTTTTCATTTTACAAAGAGATCAAAGAATTTGCTCACGAGTTGTATACTACCCATCGCATAACAAACTGAGAGCCTACATGATAGCTCAATGTTTCTATACGATCGTATACACGTGCGCTTCTTTCTAAACGATCGTCTAGGATTTGCTTATCGATCGTCTAGCTTTTTCCTAAACAATCGCACACCTGAACATTTACTAAATGATCGTCTATACGATCGCAGCCTATTTACTAAACGATTGTGTACCGCTTCCTAAATGATCAAGCATCATTTATACGATAGACATCAACCTTTTCCCACTTGATTGGTCGTGGTATACAATCTTCTCTTCCTCCTTCCCTCTACCAAATCCAACAGAGCCTACACCTCTTGGATTCTCACACCGAGAATACCAAGGGTTCTAAGTGGTGGTGTCCTCCTCATTGTTGTGTTCGTGTGGAGGTCGTTTGTGGGTAGACGACGGTGTTTTGGTGAACGATTTCTTGGACATTCTAGTGAAAACGAGAGGAGGGATCCTTGGAGAGAACGAGATTTGTTGTGAAGAAGAGTTCTTCAACTGGTATATATTTCTTGTTCTCTTATTATTTAAGTTTCAAAGCATGTCGGTAATTTATTGTTTATTACATAATTGTTCTGTTTGATTGTGAATGCAGTAATTTTGTCACAATGAGTTTGGAATGATCTTGCTTCCGCTGAAAGGTACTCTTGTATAAGAGTTCCTTCAATTGGTATCAAAGCCAGGTTCTGATATTCCAAATTCATTGATGCAAAGAATAGCATTTACTTTCTCAGTGGGTAAAGCATGTCTGCTTTCTATTTAATCGTTAAATAGTTATGTGGATGTGTGGATTAATGGAGTTTCTGAGATGAAGCCTTTGGTTGTTTAAATTCTTTTACAGTTGTAGTTAATTGTAAGGGCCCCTGCATTTTTGGGCATATTAACTTTCTATCGGTTCTGTATTTTCAAAGTTGTTTGAGTCTGTGAGTCGCACATGAAGAAGCTTCAAGGCAAGGCTGTTGTTCTTTGAGGATGAAGATGACCAAGCGTTCTTCGGGTCGTGTAAACGATGGGGTAAATGATCGTTAAGTATCAAATACTCGGGAGTTTGTTGACGTGCGCGCACTAGACGATTATGCAGCTCAACAAGCTTCATCGCTTAGTTCCTGACTACACGATCGCAGGGTAAATTGTTTACTTATGGCTTGTTAAGTGATCGTCTAGACGATCGGGATTCGCAGCTACGTTGTCGTCTAAACGGTCGTTTAGAACTCATGTGTTTTTTTCTTGTGTGCTAAACGATCGGGTACTTCATGCACATCCATAGTTATTGGTACTCGATCGTAGCTAAACGATCGTATACCTGGCTGCGTTTACTAAACGATGGGAGCTTCACTCAAGTGGTTCAAGACTCGGTTCGCTTGTGAATCGGTTTTCTCGATGGAAAATGTAATAGATAGAGTTTTTATTTTCAGTTTTTGAGGCGGTTCATCCTGGTCCATTAATCTTTGTGAATGTAAATAGGATGTATGTTTATTTATATGTTATATGGCATGCCATATAGAAGAAATCCCACCTTAGGTTATCATCTCTTTATTATAAGTATTATGATTTAGAGAAGCATGATTTAATTACGTAAGAGCATGCTCATGCATCATATAATATAAAAGCTATATTTATGCATGCATAAAGCATTAACATGCATCATCTTTATATTATAAGTGTTATAGTATAAGGGTGTATGGAGCATGTGTGCTTGGTTCGTTACTTGTATATAAAACCTATGTACAGTAATGAACGGACATTGCATGAAGCATGACACATAGGTTAAATTTATAAGTGTTATAAATACCTAGTTGTGTGGCAATGTGGTTTTAGTTGTTTCTTTTATAAAGGTTATAAGGAAATTAGAACTAAAATCTATAAGGTAGACATACATGCCAACTTAGATTTGAATCATGGTTTTAAAAGTGTTTTAAAACTTGGTGGAGATAGACCTAAGATCAGGTTCTAATATGATTAGCAACCTTAGGCTTTAATCTTTTAATCAGTTTAATAGGACTAATTGACTAATAAAAGGTTAAAGTGTAGCAAATCTATCTATAAAAGACCTTTTGTCTAAGGCGGGTTCTGTCTAGGCTGGGGTATTTAAGGTGACGAAAACGAAATACCTCTACCTGGGAACCTACCTGGAAAGGTGAATTAGATAGCTTTGATGCATGCATGCAAGATTGAGGATAGTCCATTAAAGAGTTTAATGTGACTACTTGAACTTATTTAATTTCAAATACAAAAGTTGTTTTTTAGCTGATTAAATGGACTTAGATTAAAATCAGTAGCCGGATTGTCTAAGTTAATGAACCCCTAGGTAGAACATTTAGTGGGAAGTACTTGGGGCATCTGATGCTTCATTTAAACCTCTCTCATTTCTCCCTTTATTGTCCACACCGTGAGATCTATCATCGGCCTAGTGGCACCCTGTGAGTGTCCCTTTAAAGGATGGTGTTTGAGTAGGTCAATATCAAGGTGGATGGAGAGAATGTTCATAGCAAGTGGGAGTGGGACGTGTAATAGCATATCCCACAGTCTCTCTCGTTAGGTTGGATAAAGTTTCTATGCATCACCTCGAGGCATCTTGGGAGTGTCCCCCTATAGAATGGCAGTTTTGCACATTTCTTTATTTGATCTCCTGTACAGGATAAGATTACTTAGTCACCTATCCTAATATGCTTTTTCTCTACGGTGGGCGCATTAGGGTGGGACTCTAGAGCCGAAAACGAGGGGTTACACTTATGCAAAATTGTTAAGGGTTAACAGTTCTGGACTGAACAAATGGTGATTATTAGGTGCAGTTCCAAGAGTTGATTCTGCCTAATGGTTGAGAGTGTCTCATCCCAGTGAAAGGACATCTAATCACCCTACCAGTGACATTTATCCTGCTTCGCTGAGCATCATTGCGAAATAGAAGTCTTTCTCACTTAGGATACTTGGAAACTATTTTGCTAAAACCAAAATTGGTGTTAAAATGTGGTTTAAGTCTAGACTTAACTTAACTTTGTTTTGTTTTCAGCAACATTTTTTATGGCTACAGCCATAATTGCTTTACTTAGTTCCGACAAGCTAATTGGCAAGAACTACGCTAGTTAGAAACATATGATCACGACTATACCTATCATCGAGGATCTTATGTTCATCCTTATGGAGGAGTGTCCTCCTATTCCACCTCCTAACGCCGCTCAAAATGTTCGGGAGTCATACGAGGTTGGACACGGGCAAACGAGAAGGCCTATATCTTGGCCAGTCTTAATGATGTGTTGGCCAAGAAGCATGAGCTCATAGTCTCAACGCGTGAGATCATGGAGTCCCTGCGGGGATGTTCAGATAACTATCTGGACAGCTCAAGCTTGAGGCTCTTAAACACATTTTCAACTCTAAAATGGAGGAAGGCACCTCTGTTCGTGAACATGTGCTTAACATGATAGTCCACTTCAATGTGGCAGAGATGAACGGGTCTAGGATCGATGAGGGCAGTCAGGTTAGCATTATCCCACATTCGTTGTCGGAAAGCTTCCTGCACTTTGTCAGCAATGCGATTCTGAACAAAGTGGACTATACCCTTACAACTCTCCTCAACGAATTGCAGATATATCAATCCTTACTGAAAAGTAAGGAGAAGAGGGGAGGTGAGACAAATGTTGTCTTGTCTTCAAAGAAGTTCCATCGAGGTTCGATCTCTGGGACTAATTTTGCACCTTCTACTTCTAACACTGGAAAGTGGAAGAAGAACAAGGGTGGTAAGGGGAAAGGGAAGACACCTACTAACCCGCCACCTGTCACCCAGCGGAATAGGCGTATGGTGCCAGTTACAAGGGAAAGTGTTTCCATTGCAACCAAGACGGACACTGGAAGAGAAATTGTCCTCACTGGCTTAAGGAGAAGAAGGCGGTCAAGGCTAAGTCAAAACAAGTTAAATGTAATTTACTAGTTTTGGAAACTTGCTTAGTGGAGAATGATGATTCTGCCTGGATTATTGATTTGGCGTCACTAATCATGTTTGTTTTTCTTTTCAGGAGATTAGATCCTGGCGGCAGCTAGAGGCTGGTGAGATGACAATGCGAGTAGGCACCGGGCACGTCGTCTGAGCTGTGGCATGGGAGGATTTCAGTTGACTTTACAAAATAAATTTCTTATTTTACACGATGTATTTCTAGTTCCTGAGTTAAAAAGGAACTTAATTTCTGTAAAGTACTTGTTACAATGTAAATATACTCTTAATTTTAATATGGATAAAATGTTTATTCATAAATATGGAGTTGAGATCTGTACAGCAAAACTGGAAAATAACTTGTATGTGCTAAGGTCGTTAGCATTAAGTTCCCTCCATAACATAAAGATGTTTAAAACTGTCGTAACTCAAAATAAACGTCAACGAGTTTCTCCAAAAGAAAATGCCCAACTTTGGAACCTTCGATTAAGGCACATCAATCTCAATAGGATTGAGAGGTTGGTGAAGAATGGCCTTCTAAGTGAGTTAGAGGAAAATTCTTTACCGGTGTACGAATCTTGCCTTGATATTGACCTACCCAAACACATCCGTTAGGGGGACACGCCAAAGGTGCCACGAGGTAGAGGGTAGATCTCATGGTGTGAACTATTTAGGAGAAACGTGAAAGGTTTAAGTGAAGCATCTCATGCCCCAAGTACCTCCTACTGAATGTTCTACCTAGGGGTTCATTAACCTAGACAATCCGGCTACTGATTTTAGTCTAAGTCGTCTTTTTAAACTCTGCTCATAAACAACGTTTGTCTATGAAATATGAACAAGTTCAAGTAGTCACATTTAAACACTTTAATGGACTATCCTTAACTTGCATGTATGCATCAAATCTATCTAATTCACCTTTCCAGGTAAGTTCCCAGGTAGGGGTGTTACGTTTTCGTCAACTTAAATACCCCAGCCTAAACAGAACTCGCCTTAGACAAAAGGTCCCTTATAGATAGATTTACTACACTTTAATCTTTTATTAGCCAATTTAATCCTATTAAACTCATTAAAAGATTAAAGCCTTAGGGTTACTGATCGTATTAGAACCATGATCTTAGGTCTGTATGATCCAATTTTTAAACACTTTAAATCATGAATTAAATCTAAGTGAGCATGCATGTCTTTCTTATTCCTTTTAGTTCTAATTTCTCTTTAACTTTTAAAAAGAAACAACTAAAACCATTGCACACAACGAGGCGTTTAAAACATTTATAAAATAACCTATGTGTCATTTATATAAGTTTTATATATAATACATAACAACCAAGCAAACATGCGATCGTTCACCCTTATACTATAACAATTATAATATAAAGATGATGCATGTCAATGCTTTTTATGCATGCATAAATATAACTCTTATATTATATGATGCATGAGCATGTTCTTACATAATGAAATCATGCTTCTCTAAATTATAACAATTACAACAAAGAGATGATGCATGACAATTGCATAACCTAATGTGGGATTTACTATATGTGCATACCATATGACATATAAAAAAACATGCATCGCATGTAATAAATAAAAGATTAATGGACTGGGATGAGCCTTTACACAAACCGGAATGAAAAAACCTATCTATTACATTTTTCATCGAGCAAACCGGCTCACAGGCGAACCGGGTCTTAAACTGCTAGGAGGACTCCATCATGTAGTAAACTCCGTAGGTAGACGATTGTTCAGCACGCACTAGACGATATAAGAATAATTAAACGATCGCGTAGACGACTACAAGGCTACGAAGCCTGATCGTCAATGTGATTGCTTAGCGCGACGATAGGTAAACGATTTACCTTGTGTTACTAAGCGATCGTTTAGTCAGTTGCTAAGCGATGAAGCTTACTGACCTAAACAATCGTCTAGTTCCCGCGTGCGTTAAACGATACACGAGCATCTCATCGTCTACACGACCCGATACTCTGCAATCGCGTAACCGATCGTCAATACGATACGATCAACTTTTGATCGCATACCCCATCATTTAACCGATGTTTTCAATGGCGATCGCGTACTCCATCGTCTTTACTTTGAATACATACTCGATAAAGATTATTAATGCCCAAAAACGTAGGGACCTTTACAAACAATCACAAATGTAAGAATATGTAAATCAAACCGAGGCTAATCATCCACGAAAACATCCACCAATCCCACACATCGACAGCAAATTTAACCATTAAACAGTGTAGAAATGCACCCACCATGAACGTAAATGTCATTTCATTGCAACATATGAAATCAGAGTATGAAAACCTGGCTCTGATACCAATTGAAGGATCTCTTACCGAAGAGTTCCATGAGCATGTTCAGATCGCTCCAATTTCACAGTGATCAAAATACAACATTATACATTCAAATGTACAGTTATGCAAACTCACAGTCAATTAAAGGCATGCTTTGGACAAGAAATAAACGAGGGAAAGAGTTGCCATACCAGTTGAAGACGTTCTTCAAACTTCGAAACTCAATACAGCGGAAACCTCTACCCGATCAACCAACGCTCGAACAGATGTGTCGATTGCAACAGCACGAACAACCACAAACTCACAAACACAACAGGGACGACACCACTAGAAAAGAGCCCCAGGTATTCTCGGAGTGAGAACCCAAAGCGTGGTCTATGGTGAATTTGGTAGAGGAGGGAGGAAGACCAGATCATGTTAAGTAAGTGGGAGCGAAAAAGGCGCTATCGTATAGCACGATGCTTATCGTTTAAGAGAAACTACACGATTGTGTAGGTTTTACTGAACGATCGTTTAGGAAATGGTATATGATCGTTTAGCAAACTTGGCACACTATACGATCATTTAGGGAAGCTATCTGATCGTGTAGGAACTAGTGTGCGATCGTTTAGATGCAAGGTGGACGATTGTTTAGACAGAGAGTGATTATCGTATAGGCTCTCGAAATACTAAAGCGATTGATTACTTTTCACCAGCGCGATCTCTTTTTCTTTTTAGACGGACGATTCGAAATGAAAACAATTTTCATTTTAATTCAATGGTTACAATAACCGACGCTGCCCCACTAACCCACGTTCGAACGTGAAAAATTGGCTTAATTATCATATAATTAACCAATTAATTAATAATAAATATAATCATATTATATTTTTATCCTAATATGTTTTGATATCAACATTTCTGCTATAGTATTTTCTCCTCTACTTGATATAAATCATATTTATATCTAATTTCCTCCTAAATAATGTATCTCATACATTTAAACCAATATATCATATATAATTAACTAGTCCAATTATATCATATATAATCGAACTTCCTCTTGTCAATTTGAACATTTCAAATTAACCCAAACACTGATTCTCACTTTATCCAAGCTACCAAAGGACCTAATAGGCCTGTGGCTTGAAGCTCGACGGTCTGTGAATAGCTGACTAAACTCTTTAGCCATGAGATCCACCATCTGTTAACTATCAGGAATTCTACTAAATACAAAACAGCTGAACTCTTCTTACCACGGATATATTTTTGTGTCCATCGGACATAACCAATCATGAGTATGATGCCCCTTCACAGATGCTCGTAAGTACAATTGGACCAAATTACTGTTTTGCCCCTGTAGTTACATCTCACTTCTTAAGTACCACTGATTCCTCTATTGAACAATACAAAACATAGTTCAACTATGTGTAAACACCTCTCGGGCCAAGAGAAGGTGTGTGGCACCAACATCGTTCAAGCCCTGGAATCAGCCCTTAAGGGAGCTATCTATCTACTTACCCCTGCTTCGGGGAAGGAGAGAATTCCATCTTGTGTAGCTGAGTTCCCAGCTCCCAAATCAGACGAAACCCCAAATGGTAGGTTTGAATTGGCGACCTGGCCACTCGCACCCATACAAATCAAAGACCACCCTCAATGGCAGGAGTTTCCAACTCACTCAGGATTGAGGTCATGTTACCTATGGTATCCTAGTGAAGTGAAGTCTCTGTCATGAACGGTGTTATATAACGAGACATTAACACTTTCGTGTCAGGTCTTATACAAACTCTTTGTATAGGACGCCCCCGCTCACATGTCCCCAAACACGAATGATCAAGATCATATCATCTGTGATAAGTCACCACTTTTTACCATTCCACAAAGCGAGTCGCATCCGTAACGTTACCAGGATAAGGTTTCCCTCCTATATCCATATACTACAGACCATTTTGGTTATTACTCAAAACATGATCCACTTGTATGTCACCACATACATGCTTTAGTCACATACAGATAACCAGGAATTTTATGTTTATTGGTGTTGTGGTAAAGCAAATAAAACAAGCAACTGAGCAAAAATACAAGATATGAAGTAAATATCATATATTAACAACACAAGTGTTTCGTACAAACTGTTTACAAACTACAGGACACGAGATTTTAGGGCATCAACCCAACAGGACTCTTGGAAGTCCACTTCAGGGTCAGTTTTTACTCTTAACGAAGGAGCAGCAGTGTGGCGAAGCACTAAGCAGGGGTGCATCGCCGACTCCACGATGGAAGTCGAGTACGTAGTGGCTTGTGAAGCTACTAAGGAGGCCATTTGGCTCAGGAAGTTCCTGATAGAATTGGAAGTTTTCCAGACATGTCTAGGCTCATCACTCTTTATTGTGAAATAGTGGTACTATGGTGAACTCTAAGGAGCCCAAGAGTCACAGGTGCAGCAAACACATAGAGCGAAGTATCATCTCATCCACGACATAAGTGCATCGAGGGGACGTGATAGTCACAAAAATCACTTCAGAGCACAACGTTGCTGATCCTAAAGGTAGCCCTCCACTTCAAGCAATTACTCTCTTCACAAGGCTTTGTCAGGTATTCTACGAAGAATGGCATGGATCGGTAGGAAATACCATTCCGGCACAATATTACGAAGGCTCTCACGGCTACAGTGTTTGAGGGTCTCCTTCACAGCATGGGTCTACGGGACCACTCCCGGCTGGACTAGGGCAAGTGGGAGATATTTTTGTATTGGGCCTTAGTGCCTTAGTTTATATTTTTGTACTAGTTGTATATACACCCCACTCGCTTTAGGACAAGTGGGAGATTGTTAGGGATGATGCCCAAAACTTTCATGTCTTGTAGTTTTAAAACACGTTTTGAACAAACACTTGTGATGTATATATGATATTTTCTTCACTTATTGTCTATGAATATTGGATGTTTTATTTGCTTTACCACAAACCAATAAACTAAAATCCCTGGTTGTCGTTTGTAACTTAAGCAATGTATGTGGAGACATACAAGTGGATCATGTCCTAAGTGATAACCAAAATGGTATGTAGTATATGGATATAGGAGGGAAACCTTATCTTGGTAATGCTACGGATGTGGCCCGCTTTATAGAATAGTTACAAGTGTTGTGACTTGCTACAGATGGTTTGATCCTGATCATTCATGTGGGACATGCAAGCGGAGACGTCCTATACAAAGGAGTTTGTATAAGACCAGACCACGAAGTGTTATAGTCTCGTTATATAACGTCGTTCATGACAGAGACTTCACTTCACTAGGATGACCATAAGTAACATGACCTCATCCTGAGTGAGTTAGGAACTCTTATCTTTGAGGGCGGTCGTTTGATTTGCATGGGTGTGAGTGGCCAAATTGCCGACTCAAACCTACCACTTTAGAGATTCGTCTAATTTGGGAGCTAGGAACTCAGCTACACAAGATGGAATTCACTTCTTCCCGAAGTAGGGGTAAGTAAATAGATTGCTCCCTAAGGGTTAATTCCGGGGGCTTGAACGATGTGGCACCCACACACCTTCTCATGGCCCGAGAGGTGTCTACACATAGTAAAACTATGTTGTATTGTTCATTGGAGGAATTAGTGGTACTTAAGAAGTTAGATATAACTATAGGCACAAAACGATAAATTGGTCCAACTGTTCTTACGAGCATCTGTAAAAGGTTATCGTACTGTTGATTGGTTATATCCGATGGATCGAAATATATATGTATGAGAAAAGTGCAGCTGTCAGTTTTTAATGGAATGCTTGGCAGTTAATAGATGGTGGATCTCGTGGCTAAAGAGTTTAGTCAGCTATTTACGTACCATTGTAGCTTCGAGCCATAGGTCCATAAGGTCCCCTTAGTAACTTAATAGATTCAAGTTGAGAATCAATTTTTGGGTCAGTTTGAAGTGTTCAAATTGACAAGAGGGAGTTTGATTATATATGATATGATTGAATTGGTTAATTATATATGATATGATTGACTTTATGTATGAGATAAATTATTTGGAGGAAAATGATATAAATATGATTTATATCTAGTGGAGGAGAAAAGACTATGGTTACTGTATTGCATATGATGTGATATTAAACCATAGGTTAATGAATATAATATGATTATATTTATTATTTTTAACTGAACAATTATAGGATAATTATGCCGGCGTTTTCTCCGTAACTGTGTGATAGTGGGAGGTTGCTTTCAGTTTTTGTAACTAGAGAATAAAATGAAAATTGTTTTCATTTTGCAAAGAGATCAGACAATTCACTCACGAGTTGTATACTGCCCATCTCATAGCAAACCGAGAGCCTACACGATAGCTCAACGTTTCTACACGATCGTATACACACGTGCTTCTTTCTAAACAATCTCCTAGGATTTGCTAAACAATCGTCTAGCTTTTTCCTAAACGATCGTGCGCCCGAGCATTTACTAAATGATCGTCTATACAATCGTAGTCTATTTACTAAACGATCGTGTACCACTTCCTAAACGATCAAGCATTGTTTATACGATAGACATCAGCCTTTTCCCACTTGCTTGGTCATGGTATACGATTTTCTCTTCCTTCTTCCCTCTACCAAATCCAATAGAGCCCACACCTCTTGGATTCTCATACCGAGAATACTGAGGGTTCTAAATGGTGGTGTCCTTCCCATTGTTGTGTTCATGTGGAGGCCGTTTGTGGGTAGACGGTGGTGTTTTGGTGAATGATTGCTTGGACGTTCCAGCGAGAGCGAGAGGAGGAGTCCTTGTAGAGAACTAGATTTGCTGTGAAGAAGAGTTCTTCAACTAGTACGTATTTCTTGTTCTCTTATTGTTTAAGTTTCAAAGCATGTCGGTAATTTGTTGTTTATTGCATAACTATTATGTTTGATTGGGAATGTGGTAATTCTGTCACAATGAGTTCGGAACGATCTCGCTTCCGCTCAGAGGTACTCTTGTATTAAAGTTCCTTCAATTTCTGTGTCCATTAGATATAACTAGACAACAATAGAATGACCTTTCACAAATTGCTCGTAAGTACAATGGTGTCAAAATTATTGTTTTACCCCTGTAGTTACATCTAACTCCTCAAGTACCATTGATCCCTTTAATGAACAATAAATCATAGTTCAACTATGACCAAACCCTTCTAGGCCCAGGAGAGGGTGTGACGCCACATTGTTTAAGCCTAGAAATCAGTCTTTAAGGGAGCAATTTATCTACTTACCCTGACATTGGTGAAGGAGTAAATTTCTTCTTGTGTAGCTGTGTTCCCAGCTTTCCAATCAGATGAATCCCCAAAATGTTAGACTTGTTGAGTCCGCGATCTAGCCACTCTCACCCATACAAATCAAAGAACCACAGGAGTTCACAAATCACTCAGGATTTAGGTCATGTCACCTATGGTCATCCTGGTGGAACGAAGCCTCTATTATGAACGACATTATATAATAAGACTAAACATTTCGTGGTCCGGTCTTATACAAACTCCTTTGTATAGAATACCCTCACTCACATGTCTCCACATGAATTATCATGATCAAATAATTTGTAGCATTTAACAACAATTGTAATATCTACAGAGCGGACCATACTCATAGTGTCACCAAGATAAGGTATCCAGCCTTATCCATCTACTACAGACCATTTAGGTTATCACTAAAACATGATCCACCCGTATGTCTCTACATAAATGTTTAAGCTACAAGATAACCTTGGATGTTAGTTTATTGGTTTGTGGATTAATGCAACTAAATATCAAATAAAACATCACATATTTTATTAGATAAATAAAATGTTTGTACAATACAATTACAAACTATAGAATTCTACCAGATTTAAGGCATTAAGCCCAACATCTGTAATATCGATAAAAGAAGAATAGTTCTTCTAAATAATACACACTCACTGAATTCCTCTCTACGGAACCATTTACTCTTTCTTTCTCTCAAAAAGAATTTTTATAAAACTATTCAATCTGTAAAAATTGTTCTTCCTTTCTCCAAAGTAGAGATCCCACCATCTCGATTATTGTTGGAGGATAGCAAGGAAAGCTCGGTGGTGGTGTCCTGATGGAGTTTGTACAGAGAAATTTGAGGGATATGGTCATAGTACGAAGTGTTTATGACATGGAGAGGAAAGCATTGAAGATTGTCTTCAAGGATAAGTCCTCTTCTTCCCCTGTACAATATGCTTATATGTATTTATGTTTATCCTTGAATTATGTATGTTTCTATGTATTCACATTGTCCAAAATAAATTTCAAATACACACGCGTTCACGTGTTCCACTAAGGATTTCGATTCCTTTCATTCTTGACATTGTCATGACATGTGCTATCAACCTTCTTTTTCCCCAACAATATATACAACTATATATATTAAAAACGCATAACATTCTAAAGTTAACTATATTTAATAGCTATGATCCATATATACCATCATCACTTATTTTTCTATCTTTTCTACTTCAAGCAAGAAGTTTCTGCTAAGTTTTCTGAAACTCAAACAAATACCTTGCTTATTCTAATTTTCAATAGGTAACATCAATTAGTAATTACATAATTATAATTAGTTTTACACTTATTATAATTAGACATGAGTATATTAATATAATGGCAAGCCATTTAATCAGTAATGGGACCTTAGAACATACGACCCATCTTGTAATATCCCGAATTTTAGGAAAATTTAAGTTCATTATCTAAAATTATTGAGTTTAAATTTTCCTTTCATTTGAAAAATTTAGGTTAAATTGAAATAATTGAAATTTTTTTATTGATTAAATTGAATTTAATTGATTAGATATTCGAATTGATTATCTTGAAACTATTGAATTTTGCTTCCAGTTGATTTTGGATTTTAGGGCCAACTTAAAAAAAATTAAAAGAGATAATTAATTTCATGTGGTTTTGAATTGATTTAAATATTTAGAAGGATTTAATTTGTATCAAATTGAGGGATCTTATGCCCTTTAATTTTGGTTTTTGAAGCCTAAATTAAGATAATTTGAAAGTTAATTGATTTCTAAATTTAATAGATCTTTGGAGATTTTGGAGATATTGTGATAAAATATTTTATTTATCTTTTCAAAATTTGAAAAAAAAAATAAAAGAATTGAGATTTTTTCGAAATTAAATGAGAGTGAAAAGAGGTCAAAAATTGGGGAGAAAGTAATTCGGTTTTTCAGTGACAGCTTCCACAAAATTGTTGATTGCTAGAGTTTGAACCGTTGGATCATGCTCAAATTTGGTCAGTCTATTTGAGACATATAGAGTTTCATTTTGAACAGTTGGATCATTTTTTTAAGCTCTGGCTTATTCGTAATCGCTACTGAATAAAATCTGTAAACTAGAAATTTCCCTTCTCTCCCACTCTCGCAAACCCTGCTCATGCAAGACCCTCACTACCAGCCGCTGGCCTAAACAATTTATACCATCTGACAGCAACACAAGCTGCCTATCTATGGTAACCACAAGTTGACGCGCCATCGGCCGCCATTGCCCCAATCTTTGTCGGAATTTTGAGAAAAATCTTAGGTAAGACTTATTTTTCCTTATAATTTGGGAGGTGAAGTTCACTCCTTTGATTTTGGGTTAAATTAGTAACCTTTCTTTTGTTTGAAACTTAGATTCAAGGTTTGGAAGTTTTGAGGCATTGACTATCAAGCTAGATACCATTTTGTTTTGCAGAAAATTGGTGAAGATCGGTAAGTTTTATAAGTTGTTGGATGGTTATTCTTTTGGATTGAGAGTAATAGTGGGAAAATTAAGTTATTGATTTTGGATTTAATTCATGATCAGATTGGCTAATTAAATCGAGTATTGGATTTTTTCTTGTACCAAGCCACAACTTTAGGTTGATTCAAGTGTGCTAAAGAAGTTCTAAGGAGATTTTGTTTTGCGTTTTTTACCAAGTTGAAGTAAGTAATTTTACAACTGGAACTGTCCTAGTGCCCGACAATGATAATTATGATTTATTGAGGATTATTAGTTAGCATGATATTTATGTCTACCTTCATTGACTGAGGTTTGAAATGACTGGAGTCAAGAATTGACAAATATGATTTACTGAGGATATATTGATAGTTTGATGTTTATGTATGCCTTGTTGATATGAGAGTTTAAAAGGTTAGTTGCGCATAGAGATGTTTGAATACTAGTACGATTTGAGTATATTATTTTTATTGGAGATCCTGTAAAATCTGAGGAGGATGAGATGCATACGTATGTTGTAAAGCTATGATGAAAAAGTTTATATGTATATTGTAGAATAATGATGATGAGAGGTATATGTATGTTATAGAACCATGTTGAGATTGTGATAGTGATTTTACTGATTAGTTAGAATGCCCACCAGTTTGTGTTTCCTTCGGGATTCACCAAATATTGTGTTTCCTTCAGGATTCACCAATTTGTGTTTCCTTCGAGATTCACCAGATATGGTGTTTCCTTCGGGATTCATCAGTTTGTATTTCCTTCGGGATTCACCAGTTTGTGTTTCCTTCGGGATTCATCAAATTGTGTTTCCTTCAAGATTCACTAGAGGTAGTGTGCATATTTAGCTACAGTAGGATAAAACTCGGTTTTTCATGTATGTATATGTCTCATGAGGACTAGGATAGTTTATATGTTCCACCAGAGGTAGGCATCTAGAGGACATAGATGTCTAACCTGACCTCAGTAGTGGGGTTACTTACTGAGTATTTTATACTCATTATTTCTCATGTTGTTGTTTAAGGTAAAGGTCGAGCCACTAGGACTAGTTTTAAGCTTCTGCTCATGAGATTTACATTTCTTTTCATGTTTTTCTTAACTTTCAGTTTTGATGTTTGAAACTTACTATTAAGAATCGTTTTCATACTTATTTATTATCATTTATGATTTATGGGTATCCTATTGTTATTTTTAATATTTGAATTTAATGAAAGNTCATCAAATTGTGTTTCCTTCAAGATTCACTAGAGGTAGTGTGCATATTTAGCTACAGTAGGATAAAACTCGGTTTTTCATGTATGTATATGTCTTATGAGGACTAGGATAGTTTATATGTTCCACCAGAGGTAGGCATCTAGAGGACATAGATGCCTAACCTGACCCTAGTAGTAGGGTTACTTACTAAGTATTTTATATTCATTCTTTCTCATGTTGTTGTTTTAGGTAAGGGTAGAGATGCATCAGCGATGGACAAGCAGAATTCGTGATCGAGCCACTGGGACTAGTGTTATGCTTCTGCTCATGAGATTTAGATTTCTTTTCATGTTTTTCTTAACTTTTAGTTTTGATGTTTAAAACTTACTATTAAGAATCGTTTTCAGACTTATTTATTATCATTTATGATTTATGGGTACCCTATTGTTGTTTTTAATATTTGAATTTAATGAAATCCTTTTGCACTTACCTTATTTATTTAGCATTTATTTCACCATAAAAGAGTATCGTTTTAAGTTCCATGCATGCATGTATTTAGTAACGGCCTAACTTAAGTCCTAGGGGGTCGGGTCGGGTCTTTACACATCTTGTACTACACTAAAATAGATTACCAATAGTAGTATATGGATCAAAGAAGGGCAATAAACTACTAATTGACAAATAGTTGGGAACATGCATGACAAACATTGATATAAAATATGTATGAGTAGATTTTTAATATTCTATAGAGATTATTAGTATCATACCTCATCTAACATTGTCGTATGTGTACCTATAACACCCCTAACATTTTGTTTTTGCTTTTGCAGAAACAATGAATGTTATAAAAAATCGAGTTTATATGATATATTTTCAAACTTCAAATGAGGTATGATATATTTTGAATATACCTCAACAACTATCCCTTGCACTTCATTAGGTTTATTTGCTTCATCTTGGTTCTCTTCCCCTTCATCTCCTTCTTCCTTTCCTTCATCAATTCCTCTTCCTATGTTATTTTTGTCAAACTCCCCCCCTCCCACACCAATATTCATTGTTTTCTTGATCATGTACTTCATTAATTTCTTCTATTCCCAAATTTCAGTTTGTGATTTTTTTTACTTCCTCAGTCAGAATGTCTACCTTCTTATCTAACTCTTCAAACTTTGTAATCACTAAATCACAAAATTCTTCAAAATATTTGATAGATTAAAACCAACTTCTTCATTCACTCTGCTACTTTCCCCATTATGTGTAATCCTTACACCTATAGCTTCCCCATCAACCATCTCATATATTTCAAACTGCAAATATAATATTAGTCAAAATCAACCAAGGTTTATAGCATATAAACTGTTATGTATAATACATAAACTGAAATAAATCTTACATGAGTTTTGGCAAAGACTTTTCTCGCTAGCTCATTTCGTTCTGGATGCACATCAGCCACCCAATTGTTCATTCTAGGGATTCCATATGACACTCTTTAGTAACAACATATTGAAGGGCCTGAGATGCTAGGGATGCATTCAAATGCCCATATGACCAAGGCATGTGGGAAACTAGCAATCCCCACCTGTAAAGCATCTACATTCTTTATAATCTTCTTTATGGAATCCACCGTTGTAATATAAGCGATGCGATCCCATTGATATTGATCAAATTGTATCCCATCATCCAACATCATAATATGATCAGTTTCCACCCTAGTGGTAACTTGTTTTCCTAAGAGAAAGTGTGATAAGAAGTATAGTTTTGCAAGCCTCATTCAGTCCTTACTTTTTATAGACTCTCTAGTCATGAACATGTTAGTTAAAGCTAATCTTTTAATTGATTTTTTTTTTTTTTTTGAAGTATTTGTTCAAAAACCTGCCACTAAATTTATGCATATCCAATGTTAGCAACCCACGGTTAAATTCTGTTATCTTTTCAAACTCAGCTATTCCAAACTTAACAATCTTCCTTTCAAAACTGAATGTTAGCTCACCCTCTCTTGTTACACTACATTATCATCTGATTAAGTGGTATAATAGTTGATCAGGGAACTTGCTAACTTGAAAGTCTAGGAAATGACCAAACAGACCACAATGAAACTTTTCGAGATGTTTTCATCTAAAGTTATCCTTAATGTTGTGGATGGTCTCGAATTTTGCACATACATTTAACTTTTGAATACTAGACTACCTATATCTAGATACAACAATGATGCATCCTGAGACATGAAAACAATAGTGCATTTTTACTAAATATAAACCAACGAACATTTTGATATTTAATATAAATACACTAAATACACTAAATATACCTCATATAGTCTGTTCAAGTTGGCCTCCCTTGTATTTCCTCTTCCATAATTTTTTGTTTTCAACTTAGCTTTATCTTGAATAGTATGTTATAATTTATGTATGTCATATTAATAAAGATAAGATATATGTTCCTCGGATGATCTGTTATATTTTTTCTATTTAGTAGTATATTAAATACATAACTTCCTTTTTTTTCTGTCGTCATCCTTATTAACCCTTTATTTTTTTTTTCCCATGACTTATTTCCTCAACTTCCCTTGTACATTTTGTCTTGTTTGTTACCTATTGAGAAGTAGGTACCATAAATCATACATTTATAACATTTGAACATAATACCATAGTTATATTCAATACAAAGTCTTATTATACCTTCACAATCTTAACTTCCCTTGCTTGTCTTGTTTGTCTTTTTTAGGTTGTGCAGAAGCCTGAAAGGATTAGATGTCAAGATATATAAATTTAAAGAATGTACATAAAATTTTTAACATATGTCATACATATTAATATTTATACCTTTTTTTTTGTTTGAATCGCTAGAGCTTTTTGTTTCCTTGCCTCATTGTCCATTGTGCCTTTCTAACTTGAAGAGGCACATTGCCACCCTTCTTGTATGATAGTATATGAAATATAAACGACCATTTAAGCCATAAAAGAATTGTAGTATATCACATATATATGATCTATTATTCAATGTTACATTATATAGTATATATTGTTGTTTATATATTGAAGTATATATCATTTATATTTTTTGTTACCTCATCGATCTCGGGATCTTCACATACAATCTCCCAAAATAATTTTCAATAGATTATTGTACATTCGTCATATTCCATCTTAATATCTATAGTAGATAGTAGAATATTTTGGTTTATATCATGTTACCACATCCATTATTTTGTCTTCAGACTTAGTAGATGGTTCCCTAACAGCCCATGTTCCAAGATTTTCCCTCTACATGTATTTCACATAGAAAGAGTAATGCATTAATTTCAATAAAACATGTTGTGTTACAAACTTATATTTCTTTTTTATGTCATATACCTCAAAAGAGCATTTGTATGAAACTATTTGTGTCCCAACATTTTCCATATCATCTTTTTCTTGAATTTCTTCTCCAGATAGTACGATTCTCAATGGTATGAACTCATTTGTCATGTCTCGAATGGAATGTCCATGACATTAATGTAATATGAGCCTTATTTTAATGTCTTTTATGTACAAACCCAAAGAAAAAAAAAAAAAAAAAAAAAAAAAAAAAAAAAAAAAGATAACAACACACAAGACCTTAATAAAGACCCTGTATTTCATTTTTGTCCAGCTTTTCTATTATTTTTTAAAATGTCCAAATGGCTTCTTAATTACACAAAAATTAGGGTTTCAATTACCTTTTTATCTTCATTCTATAATCAATTACACATATTTTAAAAAATGAGACTCAAAAGTTTTCTTGATTCATGTGCAAGATTTATTTAACCAATTTTTTTATCAAAACCCCACTCGTTCTCTCTCTATTCATTTTATCTCTATCTCTTGTTCTATCCACTTTCACTATAGCCACATTAGACGACGAACGGCGGACTCAAAGCAGATGAACGACAATGGCGGACTCGGAGCAAACAAATGGTGATAGGGACTCGGAGAAAAAGAATGACGGACTCTGAGCGGATGACAAACGATTGAATCAGGTTCTTTCTGAGTGGACATACAACTCTGAGTGGGCTTTTTTTTTCATTGCTCCTCTTCGTAATCAGATTCCTTTTCTTCATTGTTTCCTTTGTGATGGCGGCGGTGGTAGGGTTTCCCAAAGAAGAAAAAGAGATGAAGATGGAGGAGGACTCTTGCACACTCAAATCTAGAAGCTTTTTCCTATTTTTTTTATATATACTATGATATATATACTTTTTCTCTCTCTCTCTCTCTTTTTTTTTTTGGTAGCTTTGGTAGGAAATTTGATATATACAATAATATATGTATTCGTTTATTTGATATAAACGAGAGCTTTTTTAAAAAAAATTTAAACTTCATGTATTATGATATATACAGATTTTGATTGTTGGGATTTCTGACTACTTAAATGGTACAAATGATATATATACTATGATGTAAATGAAATTTTTTATATAAACCATGGTTTATGTCGAACAATATGTTAATATCAGATTTATATACCGTAGTATATTTCATATATTGATTTATACTATGATTTATGTCAAGCATTGAGTAAATGTGTAATTTATAAACTGTAGTATATTTCATGTATTGGTTAAAATATTTTCAAATACCTAACAAAATATTCCAAGATATATTTAAATAACCATGAATTCGTTAGAAAAACCAATAAATTGATACGTGAAACCAACGTAAGTAGAAAATAAAATTTCATTAAATACATGTTCTATCTCCAATTAACCAAAAGAATAAGATATCAACAAATAAATGCATTTTCTCTCTCCAACATTAAGGATGTTTTGTAAATATGGAATTTTTTTCCAATGTCACCTTCATTTCAACCTTCCACCACACTGTATTTTAGTCCAAAAAATCCATTAAATCTTATATACGAAAATATAAAAAAGTTTCGATATTTATGAAAATAAGTTTTGAAAAAAGATTGAATAATTAATAGTTCCAAAAATATAATAATAATAAATAGGACTAACAAGAGAAATTACAAAATTTAAAGTTTCATTTGGAAAAATGGCAAAAATATTTCAAAATTGTAAAAATAGAAAAATGAATTTAAATAATAGAAAATACAAATTGGTAAATGACCAAACTACCCCAAAGACTAACAAATTGAATATAAATAAACAATGCTTCAAAAACAACTTGAAAACTGCAAATACACTCTATCTAAACTTCTAGAAGCAAAAAAGAAAAAAAAGAAAAAGAAAAACAAACAAACAAATAGCATGGTCAGAATCTTAGAAATGATTCGAAAATCTAAAAACATGCCAATATGGTCCTCACCGAAAAACAATTGGTGGTCGCTTCTTCAGTGGACGATCACGATGGTGTGTCTGTGGTCTGATAGTCACCGGTGGTGACATGCGGCTGCTTAAAGAACCAGTCAATGATGAGCAAAAGAAAATTTGACAGTCATGCAAATCGAAATGTAGCATTGACAGTCATGCAAACCGAAATGTAGCAAAAAGGGTGATAGTGAGAGAAGAAAGAATGGAAGGTTCTAAAGGAGATGACCCACTATGCGAATATGGTGAGGAGGGTATGCTAGCATAGATTTTAAAGGAGATGTTGGAGATGTTATGGCTACAAGCTTGCGGAAGTAAGAAAGAGAGAAAGAAAATGATGGGATAAGAGGGAGGTAAAATACAATTAGGATTTTCTAAAATGTATATATTTTTAAATATGTAGGGAGAAAAGTACTTAGATCTTTTTTCACAAATTATAAATATATTGAAACTTTGGAAATAAGGGTTAGGTATTTTTTTAAAAAAAAAATGAAATAATATAAAACAAATCTTATCAAAATAATAATTAGGTATATAAATATGTTTTATATACCAATGATATATTGTTATATCATTAGATTACACTTTTAAAAGTATAAACTATATAAATAGTAATAATATACATAGAAAAAAAATATAATAACAAAATTTATAAATAAATAATAAAACAGAATAAAACAGAATCTAATAACAAAAGATAGATTCAAATAGATATTGTTGGAGAAAAATCAGTGAGAATCTCTAATTTAAATCAAGAAACAAGCGAAAAACGATGGTTAAAATCGCATTTCATATTACAATTACATTGTATGTGTAAATGTAGATTTAATATCATAACTTCATGTTACAATTATATGTATCTGTAAATGTATATTAGTTAGTTTTCATAGCTAGCATGGAAAAACTGGAAATACGTTTATAGAATTTGTCTCTGCTCAATTATTATTCAAATATATAGTATATTTGCAAGATTCATAGTTACATTAGAAAATAGTCAACTACTTCACAACTGCAACCACGGAAGTTCGGATTTATTGTAGTGTCTAACTCTGATTCTCTCTAATGAACAAGATTTTATGCCAAAAAAACAAAGTTGATTATAATAATGAAACATAAGAAGATTGAATCATCATACAAGAACAAATGAAGAGGAAAAGAGAAACATCAATAGATCGATGGAAAGAGGAAAAAGGAAAAGAGAAGCCTAAGCTAATAGCTTGTGAGAAAAACCACAACAAAACCTAAATTGAACCTAAATTGATAAACACTTTGTGTGTAACAAAAGTGATGGCTGTTTTTTATGATAGTGACGGATATTATTTTCCAAATTGTTAAAATAATATAAAACAATTTAAACCTTCAAGATATGAGAAATATCAACTAATTTATTAAGAATATATATAAAATTATGAAAAACAATTCAAATATTTGAATATATATAAAGTAATAAAAAACAATTCAAAAATTAAAAAAAATTTGAGATTTGATTAGATAAAATAAAATTTGATAATATATGGATATTTAATTTAAGTCAGATTAATTCAAAAAGTAATTAAACAAAATCTAAATTAATAATAAAATATACGGATTATGTTAACTACATTAATAAAATTAGGAGAGCAGTTGTTTTTTTACTAAGGACAGTTATTCTTGAGAAAAATCAGCAATTATTGTATAACCTTATTTATGATCTACAATAATAATAACTAGCAAATTAGATATTTAAAAATTTGTGGTAATGTATATGTAAGGTGAGTTATGGTAAATCTTACCGTTGGTTGATTTAAGGAAATCCTAAATTTTTTGGTACGCTCCAATTCCAAAGGACTAGCCTAGCCGAAGGTGATTTACCAGGTCCATCTGGTTTGGAGAGGTTGAAGAAGCAAAGCAGATCGCTACTAGGCCGATCTGGTTTTTCAGACATCCGCCGTTGCAACCAACCAACCTCTGCTTCCGAAAATACAACCGAAGAATTCCGATATCAAAGAAACCCCTTTCCCCTAAATCAACCTCCATCTCCGGCCACCGCAACAATCCACCATGGATCAATCCTTCTTACTCATGCTCTCAACTCTCCTCCATCTCCACAATTACCTCGATCCCACCATTTCCCTCCTCCCCTCCACTCCCTCCTCCGCCTCCTCCCCTTCCTCCGCTTCCCTCAACTCTCCCACCTCCCTTCTCTCCTCCTCCTCCGCCGCCCCTCTCCTTTTCTTCACCATCGCCTCTGTCCTCTCCTTCATCGCCTCCTCTCGCCCCAACCCCTCCTCCTCCACTTCCCCCACCTCCACCACCACCGCCACTCCCCCTCCTCCCTCCTCCTCCTCCGACTACTCCGTCTCCGCCTTCCGCGCCTTCTCCACCGACCACATTTGGTCCCTCGAAGCCCCTCTTCGCGACGCCCAATGGCGCTCCCTCTACGGCCTCTCTCACCCTGTCTTCACCACCATCGTCGAAAAACTCAAACCCCATATTGCCCTCTCCAATCTCTCTCTCCCATCCGATTACGCCGTTGCTATGGTCCTCTCTCGCCTTTGCCATGGCCTCTCCGCTAAAACCCTAGCTACCCGTTTCTCTCTCGAACCCTATCTCGTTTCCAAAATCACCAATATGGTCACCCGTCTTCTTGCCACCAAGCTTTACGCTGAGTTTATTAAGATTCCCGTTAGTCGCCGGCGTTTGATTGAAACCACTCAGGCTTTTGAGGAGTTGACTTCTCTCCCCAACATGTGCGGCGCCATTGATGGCAGTCCGATCAAGCTTCGTCGACTTCCTGCTGATCAGAATTTTTCTACTAATTACAATTGTCGATTTGGGTATCCTTCCGTTTTGCTTCAGGTTGTTGCTGACAACAAGAAGATTTTCTGGGATGTTTGTGTTAAAGCTCCTGGTGGCAGTGATGATGCCAGCCATTTTAGGGATAGTCTTATGTACCATAGGCTTACTTCTGGAGATGTTGTTTGGGATAATGTTATTAATGTCAGAGGTCACCATGTTAGACCTTACATTGTTGGTGACTGGGGTTATCCTCTGTTGTCTTTCTTGCTCACTCCGTTTTCGCCTAATGGCATGGGCACGCCTGCACAGAACCTGTTTGATGGAATGCTGATGAAGGGTCGGTCTGTTGTGGTTGATGCAATTGGGTTGCTTAAGGCTAGGTGGAAGATTCTTCAAGATTTGAATGTGGGTTTAAATCATGCGCCACAGACCATTGTTGCTTGTTGTGTGTTGCATAATTTATGTCAAATTGCTAAGGAGCCAGAGCCTGAACCATTGAAGGATCCCGATGAGACTGGTCCTGCTCCTAACATTCTTGATAGTGAAAAGTCTCTGTGTTATTATGGTGAAAGTATGAGGCAGGCGTTGGCTGATGATTTGCATCATAAGCTTCAATCAAGATAGCTAGTGTTTCATCAATTTTTTTTGGAAGGGAAGATGAGCCTCCAGCCTCCTTTACTCATATGTAAGAATGTAGTCTTTCTTGTAGCTCCTTTCTTTGTTGCCATGCTTTGGTGATCTTGTTTCTGTTTTGTTAACTCTTTTAGTCTAACCACTTAAGTCATTGCTTACAGTAGAAAGAGTAATGATGCATATCCACAAGCTGGCAGATTCATTGAATTGCATACTTCTAAAATATTTTCTAGGAAATCCAAATGTTGATTTTGTCATTTGTGAGAAAGCTATTATGATCTGAACTCAACATTGAGATGAAATTCTTAGCTTGAACTACTAGTGTAGATTCTCTATATATTGATCCAAGATGAAATCCGGCTGTTTGAGAAGATCTTTATGAAATGATTAAGGAACTGCAAGAATGGAGTAAGCTGCCATTGCAGATAGCTTGAGATATATTAGTTAGGAACACAGGGATACCCTTTTTCAGTAATGCTGTTTGTTTATATGATCTCCTTGACATGCTAAGGCCGTGTCGATCTGAGTTCAATGATGGTTATATGAACTGTAGGTTATGGCTGAATGTTTGTAGAAACTTGGGAGTTCAAAATGTAGTCACAAATTCTAATTGAAACATTTGAGGAAGGTTGATCGATTAGAATTGTCAAGTTAGTTTTTGGATGATACATTTTGGCTATCTTGCATCCTTGATTTGGTGGTTCTTTTTAAATACTAAACTGAATGCTTATAAAGGAACAGATAAAGGTGAGCAAAATGGGTTACTGGGCTTTTTTGGCTATCCTGAATGCTTTGTTTTGTTAAACAAGTCTTCTATATGAAGTTTTGAAACCGATCAAAAGTAATGGAAAGTAAAAATTGGAATAATAAATTTAAGGTTTTATTAATAGGAAGAGAATTTGATAGTTCACTCTTTTCCTTGATCCTTCTTTGGGTTGGTCCTGGCATTAATGCTTGGATCATTTTGATTTTGTGTTCCTTTGTTAAAGAGTGTAACAATGTAATGAAAAGTGAGTATAATCAGATAAAAGTTAATTCATTATTTGTTATTATTAGGTCAAAATATTCTTTTGGTCCTTGTTAATCCATGTACTTTTAATAAATCTTTAAATTTAGTCCCTCATTTTTTTATTTTTATTTTTTTTGTTAAAATTGGTTGAATGATCATAATAATTTTCACACAAGAAAATATAATATGGGAATATGTTTTAAAATTTATAGTGAAAGTGCTAATACATAATTAAAAGTTTTTTGAAAAATTTAAACAATAAACTAGTAGTAAAAACTAGATTTCATTATTAATTTGTTTAGGGTTTCCCAAGCCAAGGCCTAAAGTTTATAGGGCGGACCCAAGCTCAAAGGGTATGGAGAAAAGACATAGGGGAGCTTGCTTCTCAAAGAGAATATGTCATTGCTTTGAGGTTTAAGCAAACTAGCCAAGTTGGTAATTTCAATTGGGAAATAACTAAGTCGGGGTCGAATTGACATCTTGCAACTTCGATCGCTAGAAATGTCCATGACACCCCGGTCATTATACACAACTATAGGCGTGTGTTGGAGGACTAACTTATAAATAGTTTCATTCAACCACCCCAAATGGGAGAGGGTAAGTAATCTCCAAATGAGAGACTTGACCTTACTTTTTTTTTTTTTTTTTTTTTGTGTTTAGTTGAACTAGCCATTTCTTATACTAATCTAAACATTGGAGTGCAATAGACTCAACATCACACCAATGCAAGGATCTCATATGTAGATTAGTTTGAAGGACAGTGAGACCAGTCCAAAAGGAAACAAGTTGGAGGTCAAGGCTACCTGCAGCAAAGCTGGACAAGATTCGAGTGCCAACAAATTCAATTTTTCCAGCAATTTGAGTATATTTAAATAATAAGACTTATTAGGTTTTGAATCAACTTCTCATATCTATAATTGTTGAACTTAAAAAATAGTTATATGGTCATACATGCTAAATGTCATGGTCATGCTGTTTGTTGCCCATAGCCGCATGTCCGCCCCCACCTCTTTTTATAATGCTTTTATCTTATGTATTTCCTTTTGTTAGGTAATTTGTTTTCTATGTACTTTTCTTAGTATGTGATCGCTCGTCCACATACTATATGAAGACTAATCATCATATCCTCATACTAGTGAGTTGTATGCTATAAAGTATTGTTGTTGCTTATTGCTTTCTAGTTGTACGATTAATGTTCATTGTTTACACATACTTTCAAATGTTTGCGAAAACCATAATCGTAGTATTAAATTTTCGTCGATATGTTGATATTTTGTATCGACATGAAGGATGGATCAATATTTACATTATTATCATAGAAAAGAACTATGAAATACAACAAATAAGCACCAAAATGTCAATAATATAAATAATAGATATATTAACTTGTTTGAAAATCATAGAATGTTATTTTAACAATTTAAATTTATTTTTTGAATTTTTATTTTTTTTTTATAATTTTTCAAAAATATCAATCGAAATAGATATTTTATTGATGTTTCTATAAAAATTTATGTATAATTAAGCCTCAGATATTTCCTTCCATATCGAAATTTAAGCCTTGCTTATAAAGTTATAATACACAAAACTAATTTATTTATTAAATTAGGACAACGTTGACCATAAAATCCGTTGTAGTCTAGTTGGTTAGGATACTCGGCTCTCACCCGAGAGACCCGGGTTCAAGTCCCGGCAACGGAAAATCTTTTTTGTTTTTTTTTTTAGAAAACAAATTTTATTTAATAATTTTTATCTCTCTCCCTCTCTTTCTTTTTTCCTTTTTCTTTTTTTTTTTTTTCCGTTTAATTTGGTGGGTTTAATATATTGGACCCTTCATTGGGCCATATTTGTGACCTGGCTCAACCCCACATCAACAGAAATTAGGGCTTTCAACCTAGATGGCCTATATATTGGAGTTGTTTAGTAAAAATATCCAAGCATTTTTTCTAAAGAAATTGTAGGAAAGGCCTAAAATGTGAAAGGAGTTTTGAAAAATGTCTAGTTTCATATTTTTCTGAAAAATATCTAAAATTTAAAATTTGGGTTTAACCGTTTTAAGTGTTATGCAAAAATTGCTCTCTAACTCCTTTATAATCCATTTGTACGTCTATTTTGTTGGATGATTGAAAATCCTATTTCGATGGGATTTATTTTTTAAATTTGTAGAAATTCTTTTAGATTTTATAGATTTGCACGCCTATTTTCTTAAAATTTGTGGAAAATCTTTATTTTTTAAAAAAAAACAATATTTTATCACCAAAATGAGAATCCAAGGTATCTAAGGGAGAAGGTAAGCATCCACAAAGCATCAAAACCAACGAAATCCATGAAAGCAACGTGATGAATCCAGGTGAGGTCATCTGGGAGAAAGAAAAAATTCTCGACGACGATGAAATAGCATAAGATAATTTCATAATATGATCGAAAAAAGGCATCGAAGGTGGTCGGTGATACAATCACATAGAACAATTCTCTACAAGATTTAAAGTGTTTCTAACTAGGACAACTTGAAATTAGAGAGCACTCTCTCAAAATTTTTATGCTACTCACACATTTTTCCACTCTCAAACTAGAGATTACATAAAGAGAATTTAAGTTACTACACTCAAACTTAAAATGTTTCTAACTAAGATAACTTGAAACTAGAGGCATAAACTCCTTTTATAGGCTTGGAGCTCATCCCCATTCTTCAATTTAACTGACGTGGGACAAACTGCAATTCTAATATTTTGCTAAAACTCAACAATTAATTCTTTTAATTGATTTATTTCCATTGTCACTTCTTAGTTTGAATTATTTCCTTTTATTTAAGGCAACTTTAAATTTGTGAATTAGATTATGAATCTAAATACTATGTAATTCTATTCATTATCAGGAAGGTTATATATGTCCACACATTTTAATTTAATATTCTACGTTTAGACATATTTGAGATAGAAATTGAGTTTTACACAAATGTATTAGGGCTTTCACATTTTAGCCCTTACTACCATTTAAACGTTAGAAAATAGAAAAATCATAAAAGAAGCTTGTTATGTTTCCTTTCTTATGAGTGAAATCTTTTAAGGGAAAAAGTTACTTTTAAAATGCAATTGAAAAAAGATGCATGTGTTTGGAATAAATTTTCAAGTGTTTAATTAAAAATTAAGTAAATTTAGAAGAAATTAGAGTGTTTGACAATCGCTCAAAATAGTTTCTAAAGTGCATTTTAAATAATTTTTATGAAAATTGTTTAAATAAAAATGAGTTTTCTGAAAAACACTTTTTTCTTAAGTCAATCCAAACAGACCTTAATCAGTTTATCGAAAGTGTTTAAATAAAAATGAATTTTTTGAAAAAATATTGTTTTCTTTAAGTTAATCCAAATGGATCATTTTTCTTCTTTCCTTGATATGTATTATGTATATATTATTGGATATTTTTAACATTTTAAAAAGATTTAAATTTTATTAAGGGAAAAGGAAAAACGAGAAATAGGATAAGAAAACTAATTACACTATTCTAATTAATGAGAGCCTGTTGTAGTCTAGTTGGTTAGAATACTCAGCTCTCACCTGGGTGACCCGGGTTCAAATCCCGGCAACGGAAGATGTTTTTTTGTTTTTTTGTTTTTATTTATAATTATTACATATATATTTTATTAATGTATCATGAACAGAAATTAAGCATCAGGTATTTTCAATATTATCCCATTTTAATACATCATATTTCATTTTTACCTTTTATTTTCATTTACTCCTCTCCTACCAATTATTGTGGGACTCAACTTTATGTTCTTTATATATATATATATATATACCTAGTTTAATATCAGGATCATTATTTAACCTAGTAGTAAATTTATATTCTAACCCCTTTTATATCTAAGTTCAAGTCCTACTTATTACATTTATTTTTACAAAATTATATAAAGCCGTCGTCAATAAAATTTTTGTATTGTCACTATATTTATACTAGTTAGGAGACACGTGCAATGTGTTTAAAAATTTTTTAACATAAAATTTTGATAAAAGAATAAAATTCAAAATGCAATTTAATAGTTTTTTAACATAAAATTTTGATCAAACATTCATTGAGTTTATTAGCAAATATTTGACGTGAAAAGAAGTAATTTAAGAATAGTAAAAAATTATATATTTCTTGTTTTCAAGTTAATTGACAATGGACGAGATATTTTGAATATTATCGAAATTTTTTGAGAGATTTTTTTAAGATAAATAAATTTTCTATATGAAAATACTTACAATTGAATTTAAAATTTAAATAGTTGATATGAAATTTAAAACTATAAAAAAATAAAAATATGTGAATGAATAAAATTAAAATATGATGGAAATAAAGTTTGTGAAACAAAATTGATATAAAAGTGAGATAAAAACACCTATCTTAATTACTATTCAATAATTAGTAATTGTTTTATAGTTGTTCGAAGGCGATAACTTTGAGGGAATTTTTCTAGATCAAAAGAGGAAAAATATTTATTGGTTATTTATCTATTTATTTTTATAAAACCGCGAGCTCCCATCAAAGTGTAACTTTTTCATTGTATTTGATTTAAATTGTCTATAACAATAGGTTTGATAGATGTGCCCCAAATTCTAACTAATACAATCCCTAAGTGAACAAAAGGTTATTATATTTCATTGACTTAATAAAATTCAAAAATATTTTAACTTATTTATAAAGTTATGTTGTGAAGAACAAATACAAGGAAACTTATATTATTGAATGAAAAATAGAGAAAGAATGAAAACAATTATTAGAACACAATGGAAATTTGAAGAATGAAAAATGAAATATACAAAATTGAACAGAAATACGTAAATATTCAGAATTGAAATAACAACATTACCATTACATGGAGAAGAATAAATTAATAGATCTAGTTGTCGGTTGACTTTTCATAATCAAATAAATCTCCAAATGAAAGATTTAACAAAAAGAAATTAGGTCAAAATAATAACATTAAATAAATTAATGATCTCAAGGCTCACTATTGGAAAAAAAAAAAAAAAAAAAAAAAAAAAAAAAAAAAAAAAACAGCTTCTAGAGCCCATTCTATAAAAAAACTTACTTCAATGGCTGAAAACCTAAAAAAAAAAATTAAGATAATGGATAAAATGAAAGATTTAAAAAAAAATGAAGATTGAAACAACCACCTTAAATAAATTAATGAATTCTCAAGTCTCAAGTCTATTAGTTGAATTTTCATAATCAAATCAATCTTCATCTAATTAAAATCTAACAAAAAGTAACTTTAATTTCAATGGCTTGGAATCTAAAAAAGATTAATTAAGATAATTGAATTAATATTTAATTTTGAATAATAATATATTAATAAATAGAAATTTGTTCATGACTGAATAATAATATTTAGTTTTGATTTAATCACACAATATACCAATAGATAATTACCAAATTTATAGATATATTAAAATATTATGATGAATTTTGTTTATGACTGAATAGTAATATTTAATTCCATTAACAAATGCCTTAAAATTATGAAATTATGGAGATGAAGAATATGATTATACTTTTAAAATTAAATGAATTTTTAAACTCTCTATATTTATTAATTTCTCCCTTTATTATTTACTATTCCTGAATTTTTCAAATCATCTCCCATTGGGTATTTTCTCTTTATTTGGCCTCCATCCCCTCTTTATCATCTTAACTAATTATCAACTAGAAGTAACATATATTTGTAATCAAGATACAAAATAGACATCTACAAATTATTGTTATGGACGAATAAAAGGAAAAACCATGGTATAAAACAGAAAATACAAAATATTCTATAATATAACCACTTATAAATACATCAAAGACTTAAACAAAAATATAAAAGTTTAATATAATAAAAATAATCTTATTAAAAATCTATATTTCAATAAATAAAAACCAATCAAATCAAATCCCAAAATCTAATCTTCCTAACACTATCACAAATTTCAAATGATTTGTTTGTCGTTTTCTTTTGTAAAAAAAAAGATAATAAAAAAAATAAAATCAAATCCACGAAAATCCTCAATTCACATAAATTCTAAGATCCGTGAAAATTTGCGGCATAGGGATAGAGTAAGAAAATTTGAATTAATCGTGGTAATAGATGAATCATACATGAATCTAATGGTCATTCATCCATACCCATTATCAAAATTTTCAAAATTATAAAAATGAGTGAAACGACAACTAATCTTATGACGTTACACATTATTTAACTTCATTTTCAATTTATCATTAATTCTACAATAATGTATTTTCGAAGCTTATTAGCAATAAAAATAAGTGGGATATAATTTTAGAGTTAGACTTCGTGGGTGTATATATATATATATATATTAAACTACAAATTATCCATCTAATCATAATTTAGTGAGTAAGGTACCAAGTTAGCATTCTAAAGATTGATAGTTTGATTTTCTATCCTTGTAGTCGTTGAATTCAAAATATAATTACAAGTTTAATTCATAAACTTTTAGATTTGTATCTATTTAAAATGTAACTAATAGGTTCTTGAATTTTTCAATGTTGTGTCTAATAAATTCTTAACGTATTTAACACGGATATATTAAAGAAAATTAAAAATTTAGGATTCAATAAAATATAAAAATATATTTTATGTCTAATAGATCAACTTATTTTAATATCTTTTTGGGGTCTTTTTAAATATTAAAAAAATATTTACACTTTAAGTAAAAAGTTTCGAAAGTAAACTTTTTGCTATAGAATGTAAACATTTTTGGAAATTTTCTATCTATAAGAATCTTATCTTTTTACTATATGAGGAAGTTATTTGACATAAGATTAGATATTGTTTTAAAGTTTGTAGATTAAATAATTACAAACTTATCTATATATTAGAAAAAATACCAAAATTTATTTTGAACAAGGCAATGTGTATTACTTTTTATCTTAAACTTTTCAATTTCACCACAATATAAGTTCAAATTTGATGAGTATTGCAACTTTTATCCTAAACTTAATATTATTATTTTATTTTTCCTTAAAATGGGATGTGTGTCCAGTATTAATTAAACAATGGTAAGAATTAAATTTATTGATAATTGAGGAGGATTGACAATTAATATGTATATTTAAATGTCATCTGTTCAACAAAATCCGTTGTAGTCTAGTTGGTTAGGATACTCGGCTCTCACCCGAGAGACCCGGGTTCAAATCCCGGCAACGGAATTCCTTTTTTATTTTTTAACTTAGACCCATTTTTGGGCCTTGTTTGTGGCCTGCTTCAAGCCCATAAAATCCTCGTCATTAATCAGAAATTAAGCCTAAGTACATTCAATATTATCCTATTGCTTAGTACAATAAAGGTTGAAATACCTCGATTTGAACCTCCGATCTCAAATAAAGAGATACACATAAATTATAGTCATACTCATGTTGCCAATATCAATCTCTTTTAATAATCACATTTCATATTTTATTTTTTATTATCATATATACTATCGAGCACAAATTATATTATTCATGAGTTGAAGGGTACATAAATGAACTAAGACTATGTAAGAGTGAAAGATCTTTACATCAAAACCATTCATAAATTTTTAATGCCAAAAAGCATCCGGAGTGTTTGTTAGCAAAACATTATCGAGATAGGGTTTTGTTGACATTAAGAACGTTGTGGTTGACAAAAGCACCCTTTGTATACGACAACATAGGAGAATGACACATTATTATGGTGTGTGTATGTTTGTTATTTAGAAAAAGGTCAAGATTTTTTTTTTTTTTTAAAAAAATGCCAATTTCTATGGGACGTCTCAACAAATGTTTAATATTCAAAGGCAATTTTAGAAAATATCTAAACATAGTTTCCATCACAAAAAGTCTAAACTTAAAATATTAATTAAAATACATGATAATTAGTTGAAAATATGGAATATATATTATTCTTGATATTAATTACGCAAATATTTGAATGTAGAATCTAACACAAAATTCAAAGTTGTCGAAACTAAGGGAAGATTTAATGGAAATAAATCAAAATAATGATCACTACCTTTTCTACTATGTCAACATTTGTATTGGACCTTTGTATGGTTTCCTATCCGAATAAAAAATCAAATTGATTTTGTTCTTTATTGAACATTTGTATGGTTTCCTATTCTATAAAATTGATTTGTTCGATTTGGTTCTTGGTTGTCCTCAAAATTGACCCAATTTTTACCCCTTATACACTAGCTTCTTAGCTTACAATAACGAAAAACTAACCGTAAGTATGAAATAACCATTTTTTTTTTTCAAATCTTAGGAGTAAAAATGTTGAGTTTGAAAAACCCAATATTCCAAAAGCATGTATATATTTATATTATATATATATTTATATATATATATATATATTTCTAATTTCAAAAACTTTGAATATGTCATGGACCTATTAGAGTGGAAATAAAAAGTTTATGATTTATTAAATATTCTCAAACTTTACTTTCTTTTAAAACACAAATTAAAAGCATAAAACCTATTATAACTTTTAAAATTTTAAAGATGATATTTATATAAACTTTAATTTAGAAACTAAATGTATATTTGACGTACACTTTTAATTATTTACACTCTCTACTCTCTAGCTCGCTCATCTTGTGAAATTGAATAGATTAATTATAGTAGTATTGTTTCTTTGGAAAAGATATAGTGTGTATTATCTTAGAAAATAATCAGTAAAGCTTTTTTATTAGAAATCGACTGTACTTTTTTTTTTTCCAATGTCAAAGTTCTATTTTACCATATATATGTGTTGTGAACAATGATATTTTGGGTAGACTAAATGTACTTTTATTTTAATGGTTTAAATATAACATTGGTTCAAATACATTTATTTTGATTCATTTTTTATTTTGTACTTTAAAATAATCAATTTTGGTCCCACATTTTAACTTTTATTCAATACGTCTTTGTACTTTTAAAAAAGTGACCATTTTGGTCTTTCATTTTTGTTTTTATTTATTTTTAAGGGAATCAAAACTATCACTTTTAAAAAGCTATTCAATAACCAAAATGTTACAAATTTACAAATTGATTACAAATGATTACAAATTTAAATTCCAACTAATAGATTGGTGCCTATTTGACCTCTAAACTTTAAATTGATTTGTTGCCTATTTAATTTCTAAACTTTACAATTAATAGTTTTTATACTATCAGTTTTGTTTTAAAGTCCTTGAATTTTAAATTTTTGTATTATCTTTGACTCTATTTGCATTTTTTAAAAAATTGTGGAACTATTGAGATACAAAATTGAAAGTTGTTTAAAGATTTGTTACACATTAAATTTGAATTTTAGGTTTGGTAGCACTTTGATCCCTAATCAACTTTCGACTAAACATTTTAACCTTTGAGATTCGAAGAAAATTGCTCATTTGATCCCTACCATAAACTTTTCCTTAATTAGCTAACAAAAGGAACTGGATTTTTTTCAAAATTAAAAAATATTTTAAAATAAGAAAACAACTTTTAACAATTTCTATTAATGTCTACCCTTGTTTTGAGAAAATGGCATCAATAGCCTATTTTTAGAAACCCAAATAAGATTTGACCTAGGTTCTAAAAATTAATTATCTTTTGTCTTTTGCTTATTTCAACATTGAAGGAACTGGCGAAAGTCTATTGCAGAAGTGAGGATCGATCCCAAAATCTAATTTTTACCAAATCAAACAGAAACAATTATGTATTAAATTTAAATGTACAACATGCATTTAGAAATTGAGAAAATGATTAGTAACTTATCTTTGAAGATCAACCTTCCTCACGTATCATGAATTGCAATGATCTCAAACCCCTAATTGGCCACCACCAATCAGAACATTTGGTATTCTCTATCGGGATGAGAATCACTAAGGAGTTTTGTGGGCTCTTAATTTTAGAAGAGAGTGAGAGGAAATTGAGAGGAGAAGTTTATGGGAAATCTTTGGTTGTGTGTGTTCAAAAGAGATTAAAGAGATGCCAAAATCTTCTATAAAAAATCTCTGATTAGAAGAAGCAAAAAGCAAAAAATCAACAACTCTAATGAGTTGAGAAAGATTAGGGGAGGGAAGTTATCTCCCTCCCATTAATTAAAAAAATTAAAATTAAAATAATTTTAATTTAAACAATATTTGGAGTTGGGATATTTCAACCTCATCTCTCGTTAGTTTAATGAAAATTGTGAATATGTGACTAATTTTAAAGTGCATGATAATACTCATTTATATATTTGAAATTCATTACAACATGTGGTCGTTGTAGTATAGTGGTGAGTATTCCCGCCTGTCACGCGGGTGACCCGGGTTCGATCCCCGGCAACGGCGATTTGATTTTTTATTTTATAATTAATAATTTTGCAATTAGAAATCTGAGTTAGTTTTCTTCTTACTGGACCGGCTAAATTTCCCTTCCAATATTTATGAATTTAATTTTTAATATACTTATTTCGAAAAATAAGAAAACAAATAAATAAAGAATCCACGTGACTTTGAATCAATTTTGATTTACTTTTTTTTTTCTTTTTCCTTTTCGCTTTTCTTTAACCTTTCCACAAATATGTATATAACCAAATTAAACTCTTCATTTTCCCTTAAAAAATAAATTCCTTAATTATCTCCCAAATATATATTGGGGTATCTTGCGCTAGTATTGTTTGATTTGGGTTCGTCCCATTTGTTTATATCATCGCTGTTTGTTAAGCATGCCATGTTAGAACTAGAGCCTTTACACTTTGTGTTATCGGTTTCCACTCCGTCTGGAGTAATTATGTTAGCAAAGGAGAAAATAAAAGTAGTCAGATTGAAGTAGCGAGTCATACCCTGGATGTGACTTTAGTAGTCTTGACATGCGGGATTTTGATGTGATTTTGGGCATGGATTGGCTAGCTGCTAACCATGCCAGTATAGACTACTCTCGCAAGGAGGGTGATCGAGGCCAGCTTTAAATTTAAAGGTGCGGGGATCGTGGTCCTGCCCAAAGTGATTTCTGCCATGAAAGCCCAGAGGTTTCTTAACCAGGGTACCTGGAGTATCTTAGCTAGTGTCGTCGACACTAGAGAGCCTGAAGTCTCCTTGACTTCAGAGCCAGCTGTATGTGACTACTCGGATGTCTTTCCAGAAGAACTCTCAGGTCTGCCGCCGCATCGGGAAATAGACTTTGCTATCGAGTCGGAGCCAAGCACAACTCCTATCTCGAAAGCTCCGTACAGAATGGCCCAGCAGAACTAAAGGAACTCAAAATTCAATTGCAAGAGTTGTTGGATAAGGGTTTCATACGCCCTAGTGTGTCCCCTTGGGGTACGCCGGTGCTGTTTGTGAAAAAGAAAGATGGGTCATTACGGCTCTACATTGACTACAGTGAAACTAAACAGGTGACTATAAAAAACAAGTATCCGCTTCCCAGGATGGATGATTTGTTTAACCAGTTGCAGGAGCTACAGTGTTTTCTAAGATTGATCTTCGGTTGGGTATCATCAGTTGAGGAGAAAGGACAGTGATATTCTCAAGACAGCTTTTCGTTCGAGGTATGGGCATTATGAGTTCATCGTGATTTCATTTGGGTTGACGAACGCTTTTTATCAGTTGAGGAGAAAGGACAGTGATATTCTCAAGAAGATAGCTTTTGGTGAAGGTTCTTTGGCGAAATCACTAGTTCGAGGAAGCAACGTGGAAGCGCGAGGACGACATGAGGATGCATTATCCTAAGCTTTTTCAGGATTAGAACTTTCGAGACGAAAGTTTCTTAAGGTGGTAGAATGTAACATCCTGATTTTTTTATTTTGTAATTATTGTTTTTTTTATTATTATTATTGTTGGCTACTTGGATAAATTATATGAGTTTTTATGTTTTTTGCCAGCTTAAAATTATGATTTAATTGTTTGGAATTAATTGAGTTTTATTTTGGCTTGTATTTTGGGAGATTTGGTCATCTATGGAGATAATTAAATGTGTATATTAGATTTTTTTTTTTTTTTTAGGAAAAGGTAAATTATATATATATATATATATATATATATATATATATATATATATATATATATATTTGGGGAAGATTAATTAAGGAATTTATTTTTAAGGGAAAATGAAGAGTTTAATTTGGTTATATACATTTTGTGGAAAGGTTAAAGAAAGCGAAAAGGAAAAAGAAAAAAAAAGTAATCAAATTGATTCAAAGTCACGTGGATTCTTTATTTATTTGTTTTCTTATTTTCGAAATAAGTATATTAAAAATTAAATTCATAATATTGGAAGGGAAATTTTAGCCGGTCCAGTAAGAAGAAAACTAACTCAGATTTCTAATTGCAAAATTATTAATTATAAAAAAAATCAAATCGCCGTTGCCGGGGATCGAACCCGGGTCACCCGCGTGACAGGCGGGAATACTCACCACTATACTACAACGACCACATGTTGTAATGAATTTCAATTATATATAAATGAGTATTATCATGCACTTTAAAATTAGTCACATATTCCAATTTTCATTAAACTAACGAGAGATGAGGTTGAAATATCCCAACTCCAAATATTGTTTAAATTAAAATTATTTTAATTTTATTTTTTTAATTAATGGGAGGAGATAACTTTCCCTCCAATCTTTTCTCAACTCATTAGAGTTGTTGATTTTTTGCTTTTTGCTTCTTCTATACAGAGATTTTTATTATAGAAGATTTTGGCATCTCTTTAATCTCTTTTGAACACACACAACCAAAGATTTCCCATTAAAACTTCTCCTCTCAATTTCCCTCACTCTCTTCTAAAATTAAGAGCCCACAAAACTCCTTAGTTGATTCTCATCCCGAT
>NC_052358.1:52222581-52228431 GCF_009727055.1 Benincasa hispida
TTAGCAGAGCTTGTTTGGATTAAGGGTTTCCAATTTACGCCCTAGTGTTCCCCTTGGGGTACGCCGGTGCTGTTTGTGAAAAAGAAAGATGGGTCATTACGGCTCTACATTGACTACAGTGAACATAAACAAGGTGACTATAAAAACAAGTATCCGCTTCCCAGGATGGATGATTTGTTTAACCAGTTGCAGGAGCTACAGTGTTTTCTAAGATTGATCTTCGGTTTGGGGTATCATCAGTTGAGGAGAAAGGACAGTGAATATTCTTCAAGACAGCTTTTCGTTCGAGGTTATGCGGCATTATGAGTTCATCGTGATTTCATTTGGGTTGACGAACGCTTTTTATCAGTTGAGGAGAAAGGACAGTGATATTCTCAAGAAGATAGCTTTGTGTGAAGGTTCTTTGGCGAAATCACTAGTTCGAGGAAGCAACGTGGAAGCGCGAGGACGACATGAGGATGCATTATCCTAAGCTTTTTCAGGATTAGAACTTTCGAGACGAAAGTTTCTTAAGGGGTGTAGAATGTAACATCCTGATTTTTTATTTTGTAATTATGTTTTTTTTATTATTATTATTGTTGGCTACTTGGATAAATTATATGAGTTTTATGTTTTTTTGGCCAAGCTAAAATATGATTTAATTGTTTGGAATTAATTGAGTTTTATTTTGGCTTGTATTTTGGGAGATTTGGTCATCTATGGAGATAATTAAATGTGGTATATTAGATTTTTTTTTTTTTTTTTGGAAAAGGTAAATATATTATATATATATTATATATATATATAATATATATATAATATATTGGGAGCGTACCTGTCACAACAGTGCATGTTTTCTCGGCCTCCTGTCGAGTGGTAGAGTAAACACGACCTTGCTGATGCTGGAGCCTACCCGAACTCCTCTGATCACGGCCTACAAACTGGTTCCCAAGACCGAACGTGCCTCTAGTAAGACATCTATCTACCGAGTGCCCCTCCTGCTTGCAATGAAAACAAACTCCGGTGCCTGCCAAACATCGACCCAGTGACATCGTCCATATGAGCTACACACCGGTCACATCCTCTCCACCGTACCCGTCTCGACAGCCTACTGCCTAAAATGAAAAAGTGATCTGTCTGAACCTTGAACCTTCTGATAGAGGTGAGGCTCGAAAGCCTTCTGATCTGCCTTCCTCTTTTAACCTAAGGAAGGTCCTGCCCCGAATACTAGTGAAAACTCAACTTCTGACTGTGGGTCCACCTTGGCTGCCAAACGAAGTGCCTCAGCATAAGTGGTTGGTTTGAATGCTCGCATGATCCCTCGTATACTATCTTGTAGGCCTTGAACGAACCTTTCTACCCTCATGGCTTCCGTGACGACCAACTCCGGGGCAAAATGGGATAAGGCGTCAAATCCTGGTCATACTCCTCCACTGACTTGTGTCCCTGCCTCAGCTCCAAGAACTCCGCTTATTGTACCTCAGTTTGGCAGAGACCTACTTCGCATAAAAGCGCTCCTTAAACTGCTCCCAAGTCACTGGATCCCCTTCTACACCCAACATCCTTTTTGCCGTCTGCCACCAGATCTGAGCCTTGTCGGTAAGCATAAAAATGACACACTGCACCTTCTGGTCTTCTGAACATTTCATATAACGAAAAATTGTTTCAATCGAGGATATCCATAATTTCGCGTTGTTAGGGTCCTTTAGTGACCCATTGAAGGTGCTGGGGTTATACTTCCTGAAATCTCGCAAATGCTTGGCCTCCACCGAAAGGCCTGACATGCTTTGGTTCTGGATCATGTTCTGAGTTTGGACTTATGGCACTTGATCCTGTGGTGGTGGTGTCTGATGGAACTGGGCAAACTGAGCCAGTCGTTCGTCCAGCATGTTCTTTACCTTATCCACAGCTGATGTAACTGCTTCCCCAATAGTGACTGCCTAATCGGTAACCTCTGCTAAAGCGACGGGGGAGGGCTGCGTCTGTGGCGGCATGGTCGTGTGCTGAGCTCTACTTTGTGTTCGGGTTCGCGGCCACCCTGACCCTGAAGGGTCTCTAGGCGGCAAGAAATCCTCTGGTACCAGAGGGTCTTAAACTTGTGCATCTTGAACTTGTGGATCCTCATCATGAGGATCTTGATTCTGAAATGACGGATTCTGCTCTACGGGAACACGCCCCCTTCTGGTAACCTTATGACTGCCTCTTTTCCTAACACGAACTATTTTCCTGACAGTTATTCGCAACCACCCCTTAGCTACTTTCCTTACTAGCACAAAACACATCAATTGTAATCATAAATGCTATTAACTCGGGTGCATATTATTCTAAATACTTTTCATAAAGGACATACCTGGCGACGAAGAAGAATCCGTTTTGCCAAAGGAACAATCTGGACTTACAAGTTAGTCTACAGAACCCCAAAACACGGACTCAATTGTAACAACCCCACTTTCTAGGACTACTAAAAAGGGAATCGCTACTGCATGCATGCAAAAGTATTCTCATTGAAGAAAATAAAGTAAATTAAAGAAAATAATCATAATCTTAAGCTGCATTAAGTATATAAAAAAATGTTTTAACATATCTCAAAATCTTAAATTGTTCAACCCGGCATCCTTTTTAACAAGAAACAATTTTATAAAAAAAATGAATAAATAAATAGATAAATTAATTAATTAAATTACGATAAATCCATGTATGGATAAAAACAAAATATGCGAAAATATAAACAGTCAAATGCGGAAGCGAATTCTGGTTCCTTTGGCACTGTCACGAATTCCTCTTGTCAGTCGCCCGAGTGTCCTTGCCCTTATCTGAAAAAAAAATAAGGATAAAGATTAAGTATAAAATACTCAGTAAGTGATCCCATTACCGAGATCAGACTATGCATCCACGAGTAAAGAAAAAAAAAATAGCCCGTGGCTCATACAGTTACATCGGTTTTTGATGACGAAAGGAAAACCAAAAGACGTACTATCTTGCCTTGAAACGCATGTCTAGCGGCCCGTAGGCACACCGTCAAATATGATAATAACATGAACGTGAACCCGTCGACCCACGCATGTTTACCGACCCGTAGGCACACCTCAAACATAATAATAACATGAACGTTAACCTGTCGGTTCACGCATGTCTAGCGGCCCGTAGGCACACCGTCAAAACATGAAACATGAAAATAAAAGTAACATGAACGTAAACCTATCGGCTCACGCATGTCTAGCGGCCCGTAGGCACACTGTCAAAATGATAATAACATGAACGTTAACCTGTCGGTTCACGCATGTCTAGTGGCCCGTAAGCACAGCGTCAAACATAGTAATAACACGCGTCAAGGCAAGACAATAAACCGCTCTATTGGTCTATTCATGCATCACATACATAATATCAATACTGATTATAATTTTAACATGCTCATAATACATGTAACCACCATGCAACTAGCAAAACATAATATCAAACAAAATCATGCTCCATAGTCAACTAAGTAACTTGATAGGTCTAATCTAGATCGCCTGGCACGAAGGCACCAATAATAGTATCACTTACCTCAACTTGGTCACAAAAGTCCACGCAAATAATTCCTTAAAACCTTTGGAAAACTTGAATCAACCCAAAGTTGTGGCTTGATCCAGGACAAATTCCAAAACTTGATTCAAGTAGCCAATCTGATCAAGAATTAATTCCAAAATCAATAACTTATTTTTTTCCACTATTACTCTCAATCTAAAAGAATAACCAACTAGTTTACATAAAACTTACCAAAACTAAAACTCTTCGATGAAGAAAATGGTCTTTTCTTTGTTAGCAACGCCTCGAAATCCAAATCCTGAAAGTCGACAATGGGTAACACTAAAATCGTTTCCAACACCAAGAGGCACTTTAAAAAGACTCAACACCAAACCTTGCCCAAAACAATCCAAACTTACCCAATCTCAAAAAGGCAGTGGCGGGCGAACGGTGGCAGAAGCAAAATTGGACGACGGGGCTGATGTTAGCGAGGCGAGCGGTGGTCGACTGGTGCAGCGGCGACGGAACGACGAGGCTGGTGGCGCTGCTCACGGCGTCGACGGAATGGCGAGGTGAGGCTGTTTGCGACGGCGCTGGCGAGGAAGTCACGGTGAGGTGAGGTTGCTAGGGCTGGAAGGAAAAAAAAAAAAGGAAAGAAAAGGGGGGCTGCGTGCGTGTGGAGAGAGAGAAAAAGAAAATTTACTTTTTTTTTTCTTTTTTCTTTTCTCTTTTCTTTAACCTTTCCACAAATATATATATAACCAAATTAAACTCTTCCTTTTCCCTTAAAAAAACAAATTCCTTAATTATCTCCCAAAATATATATATACTTATATATATATTTTCCTTTTCCAAAAAAGAAAAGAATCTAATATACACATTTAATTGTCTCCATATATAACCAAATCTCCCAAAATATAAGCCAAAATAAAACTCAATTAATTCCAAATAATTAAATCATATTTTAGCTTGGCCAAAAAAAAACATAAATCTCATATAATTTATCCAAGTAGCCAACAATAATAATAAAAAAAATTAATTACAAAATAAAAAAAAAATCAGGATGTTACATTCTACCCCCCTTAAGAAACTTTCGTCCTCGAAAGTTCTAATCCTGAAAAAGCTCGGGATAATGCATCCTCATGTCATCCTCGCGCTCCCACGTTGCTTCCTTGAACTGGTGATTTTGCCAAAGAACCTTCACCAAAGCTATCTTCTTGTTGCGCAAAATTTTCACTTCCCTGGCCAGGATTCGAATGGGCTCTTCTTCGTAGCTCAGGTTCTCATTTAAATGGAAAGGCTCATAATCCACAACATGAGATGAGTCTGCTACATACTTCCTCAACATGGAAACATGAAAAACATTGTGAACTGCAGAAAGAGATGGGGGCAAGGCCAGTCGATATGCTACAAGGCCAACCCGCTCTAAGATCTCAAATGGCCCGATGAAACGAGGGTTCAACTTACCCCTTTTGTCAAATCTCAACACTCCCTTCATAGGTGCCACTTTCAGAAACACCTTTCCACCTACTTCAAACTCCAGGTCCATACGCCTAACGTCAGCATAACTCTTCTGCCTGCTTTGAACTGTCAACATTCGGGCCCTAATCTTCTGTATTGCCTCGTTCATGGTCTGTACTAACTCAGGTCCTAGTAATTTTTGCTCACCAACCTCATCCCAGCATACGGGTGACCTACAACACTTCCCATAAAGGGCCTCAAACGGTGGCATACCAATGGTTACTTGATAACTATTATTATAGGCAAACTTTAACAAATGCAGGTGAGAGTCCCAACTCCCTGCAAACTCTAGTGCACACACGTAATATATCCTCCAGGGTCTGGTTCAAATGCTCAGTTTGATTGTCAGATTGTGGGTGAAAATCCGTACTGAAATCCAAACATGTACCCAATGCTGCCTGAAGGCTCTTCCAAAAGTTGGAGGTAAAACAAGGGTCCTTATCAGACACGATGGACACTGGTACCCCGTGCAATTTTACCACTTCTTTCATATAAACCTGGGCCCACCTACTCACTAGATATGTAGACTTCCCTGGAATAAAATGTGCTAGCTTGGTAAGTCTATCCACTATAACCCAAATTACTGTAAAACCCTTCACCGTTCGCGGAAAACCTACAATGAAATCCATTAAGACATGTTCCCACTTCCATTCTGGTATGCTTAAAGGTTGCAACAAACCTGCTGGCTTTTGTCTTGGGGCCTTTACCTGCTGACACACCAAACACTTACTGACAAACTCTGCTATCTCCACTTTCATGTTATTCCACCAGTAGCAACGTTTTAGGTCCTGGTACATTTTGGTACTGCCGGGATGTATTGAAAATGGGGAGTTATGAGCTTCC
>NC_052358.1:52229304-52270409 GCF_009727055.1 Benincasa hispida
CATAGATAACCAAATCTCCCAAAATACAAGCCAAAATAAAACTCAATTAATTCCAAACAATTAAATCATATTTTAGCTTGGCCAAAAAAACATAAAACTCATATAATTTATCCAAGTAGTCAACAATAATAATAATAAAAAAACTTAATTACAAAATAAAAAAATCAGGATGTTACAAGATAACTATAGTTTAATACAAAAGGAATGTTGTTTAATACCAAATAAGATTTACAGCTTGCTACTACAAAATTGTCGTAGTGGAATCAAATCAGGATCTTTGGTATGTTAAATGTAAATCATGGAGTGACGATTGTGCTTGGAGGCTACGGGCATGTCGGCACAAAACTCATGGGATGATCGAAATCACAAAACTTCAAGGAGAACACTCATGTTTGTTTTCAGAATTGACATGGGATCATTCACAGCTGGATTCAAATTTCATGAGTATCGAAATTCAAAATTTGATTAGAGCTGATCCTGGAGTACCTGTGGCTCTACTTCAAGAAGACATTAAAAAGATAATATGGCTATAATGTCAATTATTGACGGGTGTGACAAGCCAAGAGAAAAACATTAATTGCTTGTTTGGCGATTGGGAGAAATCATATTCGAAGCTTCCATATTGGCTGAGTGTTGTTGTTCATTACAATCCAGGAACACGAACAAATTGGTTTTTCCTTCCCTCTGATGTGCCAGGTACGACTATTTTTAGACCAGTTTTTTGGTCTTTTGGTCCTGCAAGAGAAGGGTTCAACCATTGTAGGCCATTAATCCAGATTGATGGAACTCATCTCTATGGAAAGTATAACGGAAAATTATTGACAACCTTATCTATTGATGCAAACGGACATATATTTCTCCTTGCTTTTGCTATCGGTGAAGGTGAGAATTCGTCCAGTTGATCATGATTTTTGTGGGCATTGCATGAATATGTTACCCAAAGATAGGGTATTTGCCTGATTTCTGACAGACATAAGGGCATTCTTGCTGCAATTAATAATGAAGAAATTGGTTGGAATGAACCCATAGTGTATCACCGATATTGTCTTCGCCATGTTGCCAGTAATTTCAGTACAAAATACAAATCGAAGCAACTAAAAAATTTGGTGTTTAAGGCTGGAAATCAACACCAAAGGCCATTAATTTCAATACAAAATAAAAATCGAAGCAATTAAAACAATTGCACCCTGAATGTCTTGATTTTTTTTTCGACATTTGACTTAGAAAATGGGCACAGTCACATGACGATGGGTACCGCTATGGGTGGATGACCAGCAATGCAGCTGAATGCATGAACAACGTTTTCAAAGGTGCTAGAATGTTATCCATTACTTCTTTGGTTAGGCTAACATTCTATCGCACAATATTGTATTTTGAACGTCGGAGACAGGAAATCAGTGAAGCACTCGATCGTGGGGACATATATACAGAATATGCTTAAAGAAACTGAAGAGGTGGGAAAAACAAGTATCGGCACATACGGTGACATCCATTGACAGGGAAAGTCAAACTTTCGAAGTACAAACTAGCATAAGTATGATTTCTTCCTATAATAGACAGCACACCCATGTTTTAAGCTTGAAAGAAGGGACATGTTCTTGCAATAAGTGGCAATCATTCAAGATTCCATGCTCTCATGTAATTGCAGTTTGTAATTACATGCATATGACATACCTACCACTTATTGATGAATACTACAAATTGTCCAATTTCAAGCATTGTTATGAAGGCCGCTTCCATCTAATTCAACATCCAGATTATTGGCAAGAATTATCATTTACAGAAATTCATCCAAATGTGGACTTACTCAGAGAACAAGGTTGTCCGAGTTGTTCGAATTGTCGGGTTACTTAGGAAACTTACAGAAGTTAGTCCAGGTTGTTCGGGTTGTAGGGTTATTTAAACACCCATAGTAAGAATTAAATTTATTGGTAATTGAGGAGGAGGATAACAATTAATATCTATATTAGAATGTCAACAAAATCCGTTGTAGTCTAGTTGGTTAGGATACTCGGCTCTCACCCGAGAGACCCGGGTTCAAGTCCCGGCAACGAAATTCCTTTTTTATTTTTTAACTTAGACCCATTTTTGGGCCTTGTTTGTGGCCTGCTTCAAGCCCATAAAATCCTCGTCATTAATCAGAAATTAAGCCTAAGTACATTCAATATTATCCTATTGCTTAGTACAATAAAGGTTGAAATACCTCGATTTGAACCTTCGATCTCAAATAAAGAGATATACATAAATTATAGTCCTACTCATGTTGACAATATCAATCTCTTTTAATAATCACATTTCATATTTTATTTTTTATTATCATATATATTATCGAGCACAAATTATATTATTCATGAGTTGAGGAGTACATAAATGAACTAAGACTATGTAAGAGTGAAAGATCTTTACATCAAAACCATTCATAAATTTTCAATGCCAAAAAGCATCCGGAGTGTTTGTTAGCAAAACATTATCGAGATAGGGTTTTGTTGACATTAAGAACGTTGTGGTTGACAAAAGCACCCTTTGTATACGACAACATAGAAGAATGACACATTATTATGGTGTGTGTATGTTTGTCATTTAGAAAAAGGTGAAGAAGTTTTTTTTAAAAAAATGCCAATTTCTATGGGACATCTCAACCAATGTTTAATTTTAAAAGACAATTTTGAAAAATATTTAAACATTGTTTCCATCACAAAAATGTCTAAACTTAAGATATTTAATTAAAAATACACGCTATGTAGAATATATATTATTCTTGATATTAATTACACAAATATTTGATAAGACGTATGGATAGTATATTTGTAGATTCAACAACTGTGTTCCTTTGAACAATATATTTGATAAATCTTGAAATAATCGACATAAACCAAAACACATCCCAGTCTTCTTTAATTATAATTAGGTTGGAATAAATTAAAATTTAATCATTAAACCATGTAGATACTTTATTATAATATGAAAATACCTTGTAATGAGAAAAAGCTAAAGACTTTGAATTATGAATCAAACAACCATTTTTTCCAAGAAGACACTAAATCACCGACTCCTGAATCCTCATATCCTCTGGCACCATACTCCAAACCCTCACTTGCATGGTCACATCGGTGTCAAAATTCAACTCTCTTAGTCGACATCGACAATGACCTCACTAGGTTCATGTCACTCTTATCTCCTCTGTTATAACCAACAAAATCCCTGTCTTCTCATATAATTTAATTGTCAAAAATCTTCTTCACCCATGCATGTTACTGAAATACATAAACATTAAACAAAAAAACAAGAATTTCACAGTAAAATTGAAGGCAAAAAGACAAAACTCATTACCACCCTATCAAACCCCACAAAAATTCCAACCTCTTTATATGGTGTCTAGATCCACTGCAAGAATTTTTATCTGTTTCGATATTTTTTTTTCCGATGCATTCATTTTTCTTGGCATAGACGTAAGAAAATTTAATGCGTCGACCAAAATAGAGTAACGTGCACATTTTCTTTTAAAAATTATGTTGATAAAAATTAAAACTTTTTCCGACAAAAATATGTGGAGGAAAAGTCTTTAAACCCCGCCTCCCCTCCTCTTTCCTGTCTTTTCCATCCCCAGCTCCCCTTCGCCCCCCTTCTTTTTTGTTCTCTTTTCCCTTAAGACCCCCTGCCGACTCCCTCCCCCTCCCTTTTCCCTTAAGTCCTTCCACCCATTTTGTTTTCCTTCCTTTCCGCCCCCCTCCTCCCTTATTTCCCTTTTTCCTTAAGTCCCCCACCGATTCAAATCTCCCCTCCTTTCCCTATTATTTCCCCTTTCTCTCTCCATTTTTTCACACAAATGGCCACCGCTTCAATATCGAACACCAACACATGTTGTCGTACACACTGGTTGGTTCTTCTTCTCTTTGCTTTTTTCTAATAAATGTTATTCATAGGTTGTATTTGACATTTGTGTTATTATTCTGATAAAGAGTTTTGTTTCAGATTAGAATTAGGATATTCATTTGTTTATGAATGAAATTATTATTCTATCTTTGATTTGTATATAATGAAGAATGAATTATTTGTATATTTTGGTTTAATTTTGTACATGAGATTCATTTGTTAATATTGAAATTTAATCTTTCCTTTTTATGGATATAATATGCTTTAAGTTTTATGAAATTGCTAAGGATGTTTAAAGCAAATTAACTAAATTTCACACTTTTTACTTGCTAGGGTTAAATCATCGATTGACTCAAAAAACTTAAGTTGACAGGTAAAGGTAACTTTGATATCATATCATTTATAAAAAAAAAACTCTAGTAAAGAGCCGTTTTGTTTGATTGATTAAAAAGATTGTGAGGAAAAATGAAAACTTTGAAGAAAAAAAAGAAGAAAATATTTGACCCTTTAGTTTCATTTATTTAGCTTTTATCAATAAAGATTCACAATCGTAGATATTTGAACTTTTTTTTCATACTAATGTTCTCGTCACATACCCTTCTGTAAAGTAAAAAGGAACCCTAGAAATGCAGTGATTTCTCTCTTGTTTTCATCATAAAGGCCAAAACTTAAAGATAATAGAATATCTCCTTCATATAGCCAAAACTTAGATATGCTTTATTCATTTGGTTCAACGATGAATAAGAATTGGATTAAGCTTAAAGATAGATTCTCAAGAGAGTATATTGACGGAGTTGTACAATTCATGGAAGTGATAAAATGTCATCTAAATGGAAAGAGAAAAACGAGATGCCCGTGTAAAAATTGATAGAATTCAATGTCTCAGAATTCTTTAGTGATTTGTAAATTCAAGTCTTCATAGAAATAATCAATAACAAAAAGGAAAAACAAAGACCTAAAAGAAATGGGAACAAAATACAGAGCAAAGTTTTTGGTGGTTGTTGATGGATATCATAGAGAATGCAAAGAGAAGAAGAAAAATAAAATTGACAATTGCAAGAAAGAGGAAATGAGAGGGCCCAAATTCTAAAAGGGAAAAATATAAAATGATCTAGATATGGGTTCCATTAATTCATTTCATTAATTTATTAAAAAGAAATAATATTCCCTTTTCAAAATCTTTTAAAAAAACAATATCTTACTCAATATCTCATCCGTAATATCAACTCCCCATTTTAGACATATTTTACAATTTCTCAATTTTTATTTATAAAAAAAAATGTTTAAAGAATTGAACTACTTTACAACTAATATTTCACAAATGTTTTAAATTTTAATTATATTTCATAATTAGACTTTCGCTTGATTTTTGGACAATTTTAACCTCGTATTACATTCTCTCAGATTAAAATTTTGTATTATTTCATAATTAAAATATTAAAAAAATTCAAAACGAAATCAGCATTAATTATTTATATATATATTTTTAATAATCTTTAATTACCCTATATATCACATTAATTTTGGATTTTCGTTTAATAATTTATTATTTTATTTATTAATTAATATGGTATATATCCCCAACTTTTAGGATTTTCATTTAATGATTTCTTATTTTATCCATTAACTAATATGATATATATATATAAATATAATTTTAGGAATATGATAGGATAGTTACGTTTAAGGCTTCCGTCTGTCGGTGTACAGAATAATCCTATTTCTTCCTTTTACATCTGACAGCGGGTTCTTGGCGGTATATATATATACACAATGTTTATTTCATATATGTACCATGTTATTTTAAATATGTATGAGGTTTATTCCAAATATATTTAGAACAATACAAACTTAAGGTTTTGTATAATATATACTTTGTATTTTAATGTTAGTCACATTTCTGTTGAGATATATATTCCACATATTTTATCATTTATACATATGTATATTATATTAAGATAGATGGTGTCCTCCGATTATTTGAAATATACTCATATATATTTGAAATTGAAAACAAAATGTACAAACAAATCTCATATATACTATGTATTATAACCTACGTGACTTTTATGTACGAGTTATTGATGATTGTCAGATGTCTGAATATGATACTTTTTTTCTATAGGTGTCTTTTCTTATTATTATTATTCCAATTATTTGAAATTCTATTTTTTTTAAATCATTTTAGACATGTGAATCGAATATAGTATTTTTTTTCATATGGGTCTTTTCTTATTTCTATTTTTTATTGTTATTATTTTTCTAAATCTTTGAAATTCATGAAAATTTAAGACAATTTTGTAATTAAACGTATATAATTAAGTTATATGTGTAAAAAATCCTTATAGGAAAGGAAATAGGCCAAAAACCTAAAACGAAACCTAAAATGAAACTAATGAAATAATCAAACCAAATAAAAAATTAAATTGATTTTGTTTTTTATTAGACATTTGTATGGTTTCTTACTCTATAAAACTGATTGGTTCGATTTGATTTTTGGTTGTCCCCAAGATTTAACTAACTTTTACCTCTTATACATTAGCTTCTTAGCTTGTAATAACGAAAAACTAACAGTAAGTATGAAATAACCATTTTTATTTTCAAATTAGGAGTTAAAATGTTGAGTTTGAAAAACCCCATATTCCAAAAGCTTTTATATATATATATATCTTCTAATTTAAAAATTTTTGAATATGTCATGGATCTATTAGATGGAAAATCAAAAGTTTATGGACTTATTAAATATTCTCAAACTTTACTTACCTTTTAAACACAAAATTAAAAGTTTAAAAACCTATTAAATACTTTTAAAATTTTAAAGACGATATTTATACAAATTTCAAATTTAGAAACTAAATGTATAATTTGACAAATCATTTTCACACTCTCTACTTCTAACTCGCTCATTCTTGTGAAATTGAATAGAAAGGTATAGTGTGTATTATCTTAAGAAAATAATCAATAAAGCTTATTTAATAGAAATTGGCATGTACTTCTTTTTTTCTTTCCTTTTCCTTTTTTTCTTTTTTTTTTTTTTTTTTTTTTTTTTTTTTTTCTCTAATGTCGAAAGTTCTATTTACAATATATATGTGTGTGAAACAATCGATATTTTGGGCCTTTGTATGCCTCTTCTTTTCTTTTTCTTTTTTCTGAGTATGGCTGTGTATGCAATTATGAAACACTTATTCAGATATTTCAATAGTGTAAAGTATTTACCATATTCATTTACTGTATGGTCATTGTGGGATCAATTTCATCCAATTATATTCAATATCTTAGACTAATGTACTTTTATTTTAATGGTTTAAATATAACATTGGTCCAAATACATTTAGTTTTGATTCATTTTCATTTTTATACTTTTAAAATATTTAGTTTGGTCCCTACATTTTCAATTTTGGTCCTTATATTTTTAAAAATGGACCATTTTGGTCCTTTCATTTTTGTTTTTATTTTATTTTTAAGGGATCAAAACTGTCACTTTTAGAAAGCTATTCAATGACCAAAATGAACTAGAGTTGAAAATATAAAGACCAAAATGAATATTTTGAAAATACAGGGACCAAAATGATTACAAATTTAAATTCCGAACTAATAGATTGGTGCCTATTTGACCTCTAAACTTTAAATTAATTTGTGCCTATTTAATTTCTAAACTTTAACAATCGTGTAGTAATATGTCTTTATATCTATCCGTTTTGTTTTTAATAGGTCCTTGAATTTTCAAATTTTTGTATTATCTTTGACCTATTTGGCATTTTTTAAAAAAAAAATCGTGGAACTATTGAGATATAAAATTGAAAGTTGTTTAAGATTTTGTTACACATTAAATTTAATTTTAGGTTTGGTAGCACTTTAATCCCTAATCAACTTTCACTAAACATTTTAACCTTTGAGATTTGAAGAAAATAGCTCATTTGGTCCCTACTATAAACTTTTCCTTAATTAGCTAACAAAAGGAACTGGATTTTTTTCAAAATTAAAAAATATTTTAAAATAAGAAAACAACTTTTAACAATTTCTATTAATGTCTACTATTCTTTTGAGAAAATGGCATCAATGGCTTATTTTTAGAAGCCCAAATGAGATTTGACCTAGATTCTAAAAATCAATTATTTTTTGTCTTTTGCTTATGTCAACATTGAAGGAACTGGCGAAAGTCTATTGCAAAAGTGAGGATCGGTCTCAAAATCCAATTTTTACATAATAGAGAATTTTACAGAATCAAACAGAAAAAATTATGTATAAAATTTAAATTTATAGCATGCATTGAGAAATTGAGAAAAGGATTAGTAACTTACCCTTAAAGATCAACCTTCTTCACAATATCATGAATTGCAATGATCTCGAAACTCTAATTGGCCACCACCAGTCAGAATATTTTGTATTCTCTATTGGGATGAGAATCACTAAGGAGTTTTGTGGGCTCTTAGTTTTAGAATAGAGTGAGAGGAAATTGAGAGGGGAAGTTTTTGGAAAATCTTTGGTTGTGTGTGTTCAAGAGAGATTAAAGAGATGCCAAAATCTTCTATAAAAAATCTCTGTTTAGAAGAAGCAAAAAATCACCCACTCATTATCACGTAGTGAGTTGAGAAAGATTAAGGGAGGGAAGTCATCTCCCTCCCATTAATTAAAAAAATTAAAATTAAAATAATTTTAATTTAAACAATATTTGGAGTTGGGGATATTTCAACCTCATCTCTTGATTAAGGTAAATCTTTGTTAGTTTAATGAAAATTGTGAATATGTGACTAATCTTAAAGTGCATGATGATGATGAGATCTAGTTTTAATGATATTACATTAGTAAACGTGTTGTCGTTTTAGTATAGTGGTGAGTATTCCCGCCTGTCACGCGGGTGACCCGGGTTCGATCCCCGGCAACGGCGAATTTAATTTTCTATTTTATAAATATTTTTGTAATTCGAAATCTGAGTTGGTTTTCTTCTTACTGGACCGGGTAATGAACTGCGGTCTAAACCTATTACTGGACCGGCTAAATCTCCCTTCCAATATTTATGAATTAAATTTTTAATATAGTTATTTCGAAAAATAATAATAAGAATATAAATAAATAAAGAATCCACGTGACTTTGAATCAGTTTTTGATGCATTAGATTAGCGTTTCTAACTCTTAATAATAAAAGTTTCAAATAATAGTTAGTAAATGACATGACATATTTGATGTATTCTTAATTTTTTTTCCCCAAAATATATTCTTAAAAGTTAAAGATTAGCATTTTTTTAAAAATAAAATTAAGAGTGTATTTGAAATAGATTTTCGAGTATTTAGTTTCAAAGATAAGTCATTTCATAAAAAAAGTTAAGTATTTCGAAATTGCTCAAAATAGAATTTTTTTTTTAAAAATGAGTTTTATAAAATAAATTGGTGTAGGATAACTACTTCAAATCTACTTTTTAAAAAATGACTTTTGAGTACTAATTCCTCTAGTGTTTAATAGTTAATCTTTTCATAATTTGTATAATTCTTAAATTACCAAAAGGTCACAAAGTCATCAATCTAATTCTTTCATGTTGTTGTGGCTATCACCAACTTCCGTGCCCATCTCCTACGACCGCCATCAACCAACTCCACCCACCACCTTCGGCCAACTCTGACGACCACCTTTGATGACCGTTGTCGGCCAACTACGATGACCACCTCAAATGGTCAATTATGATCATTATTTTAAATTATTAGTTCATAGTATTTTATAATCACTTTTATAGTAGTTTGATATTAATAAATACATTTTTAGTATATGTCAAACCAAACAAACTTATATATAAAAATACTTATGAAAAAAAGTTATTAAATACATGTATTTTTATTTTAAACCGTTTTTCTTAAAAGTGTAAATGAAAATTTGGAAAATATGTTTTTTTCCAAATTCAATCCAAGGAGAATCTAAAATAACTTGCTAATCGGTAGTTTCCTTAAATATGTTAGGTAGGAAGTTTTGGATTGTTTCTCTGATTCTAAACTTCAAAATAATCAACTTAACTTAGTCAAAGAGAAATTATTATCTCATTTTCATGTAAAAAAAAAAAATGGCAAATATGGCAAATTTGACTAAACTGTAAGGGTTAAATTAGAAAATATTTAAATTTTATGAATGAAATTGAATTTTTTAATAGACGAAATTGAAATCAAGCTTAAACTAGACTAATTAAAATTTTTTAAAATACAAGATTTAATAAATGGGTGAAATGTGAATTGAAATCCCCGTCCTTTGATCATCAATTAAGGTGACAAAATAAAGCATTGATTATTCATATTCATCATCTCTATTTGATTTTAGCACTTTGACTTTATTCTCAAGTTGAATTTCAATTTATGCCTCGTACATTTTAAAAATATTAAAAGTTTCGTCTTTACTATGTTGTATACTACCATCATCAATAAATGTGACAAAATATCACTTGACCATGGGTGTACTTTTCACGTTGTAGTTTATTAAATAAAAAAATAAAAACTGGAGCATTCTTGTTAGAGACAACAAATACTCAGGTTTCATTTTTGGAAACAAATTTAATCATCTCATCTTGATGGATGAAAAAATGCACCTCATATCTTAAACTGATGTGATAATGAATAATACTAGAATATTCCAATAATAAATTTCAAAACAGTTAGATATATCTCTAATAAGTTTAAAAAGGAAAAGCAATATTTATATAAAAAAGAAGTAAATCCAAAAGAAGAGGGAAGAGAAAGAGCGAAAAGAAAAATATTAAAAGCATATTTTTTCAAATTTCTATTAGTAATTAATGAAATAGTTGATAGAGATACCAAAACCGCTAAAAAAATCTTAAAGGTAACATTATTGGGCCCAAATCGATTCTCTCGCAACGAAAAAGTGTAAACTTTTCAAATAATAATAATAATATAAAATCTTTTACTTTGGTTCTCCTAATGTTCAATAACTGTAGTGAGGATCAAACTATCGATTTTTAATTTAATTTAATAAGTTATGTCTTATATCCACTAAACATGTCTGATTAGCATGTCTTTTATATATATAAAGGTTGAATTGATCCCTTATATTCTTGCTAGCTTTTATCATTCACTAGCTTTTAGCATTTCTATTTTCCAAATTCATGAAGGTATAAAACGTCCTTTTGAAAAATGAAAATTTTAGTTTTATGTCAAAATTTTAGTGCATATTTGGGATGAAGGAATTGAATTCTTTGTGGAAGCGTGTAAACGTCGTGACATTGACATTCAATTTTGAAACCAACAAAATACTGAAAAAAACACATACAGTAAAAAAGGATAAACATTCACCCCTAAGCATGTAATTCTAGAGTGGAGAGGGGAGGAAGAACTTGCCCTTGTAGAATTCCTTTTTTACGAAATTCCTCTTGCCTAGATCACGAACAACTCCTCTGCACGAACATACGAATGTCTGCAAAATCACAAACACTGAAAGCTAATCCATAGCACACTACCACACAATGACCTTTCTATTCTCCAGTAAGGAATGAAAGCAAGAAGACAAAAGGACGAAAAGAAAGATGAAAGATCTTCTTGCTTTTTCTGAAAAGCCTCAGCTATTAGGTATTATTACTTGTGTATTAACCAATGGATGGACAACCCTTTTTATACAATATTATCATAGCCCGAGGAGGGAATATTAATATTTACATAATGAAATAAATAAAAAAGAATAGGTGTTAGTGGCCACATGTCATAAAGGTAGTGGAGGTACTCCCAACGGTCTGATATAATTTGTTGGAGAAAATTCTTCATCTTTAGGCTGTATTTTGTCCTTCCCTTTCTCCAATTTACTCCTTACATCCCCCCTCAAACGAAAGGGGAGTTCAATGACCCCGAGTTTGAATCTCAGCAAGTGAAAGTGAGAGTGAGTGAGTGGCTTGGTAAGGCAATCGACAACTTGGTCAGCAGAGGGTATGTATCGAACTGATAGATGACCATTTATCACTTGATCACGAACAAATGCACATCAATTTCTATGTGCTTTGTCCAAGCATGAAAGACATGGTTAGAGGCAAGGGCTCCGATGCTCATATTGTCACACCATAGGACCAGAGTGGTAGTTTGTGGAAGGCCCAATTCAGACAGAAGTTGGCGTATCCATATGATCTCAGCAGGCTCGATATTCAGATTCTATACTTGAGCAGGCTACAACACTTTGCTTTTTTTAAGACCATGATACAAGTGAATTTCCCACAAAGATACAGTATGTTGCAACGGAGCGACGGTCATCTATGTTGGAGGCCCAATCAGCATCAGAGTATGCATTAATAGACAACCCATCACTTGGTTGAATAAGTAGACAAACTGCTTAGTTCTTGAGAGATAACGAAGTACTCTTTTGACAACACTCCAGTGTTCATTAGTTGGTTGCTTCAGGAATTGACTTAAATGGTTGACTATATAGGCAATGTCCGATCGGGTGTGAGTGAGATACTGAAGAGCTTCAATTTTGCTCCGGTAAATGAAGGGTTCTTCTAACACTTTGCCACTATTCAATGAATAATGTTTGCTGAGAGTACATGGAGATACCATTGGCTTGAAATCCTCCATGTTGAGTTTGGATAAAATATCGTCAATGTACTTTGAGTTAGTAGAAGACCGGAGGGTAGGTGATTGACTTGAATGCCCAAAAAGTAACTTAGAATTCCCAAGTCTTTTAGTGCAAAGGTGTTGTCTAGTTTAGTTACTAGTTGATTCACCATGGAGGTGTTGTTTCCAGTAAGTATGACGTCATCCACATACACAAGCATTAATATGATAACATTGCCTTTGCAATAGATAAATAAGGATGAGTCAGACTTACTGTTTTGAAAGCCCCAGTCAAGTAGAGTTGACTTTAGCATGGTGTTCCATGCTCGTGGTGCTTGTTTGAGGCCATAGATGGCTTTGTGGAGCTTGCAGACATGAGATGGTAGAACTTGGTTGACATAGCAAGAAGGTTGAGACATAGAAACATCCTCATCAAGGACTCCATTAAGGAAGGCGTTGTTGACGTTGAGATTTCACAAAGACCATTTCTAAGATACGGCTAAGGAGAGTACAATACGAATTGTAGAAGGTTTTACTTCTGGACTGAATGTCTTAGAGAAATCAACTCCAAGTGTTTAATAAAAGCCTTTGGCTACCAGTCGGGCTTTGTGCCTTTCAACAACTCCATCCATATTCCTTTTGATACGATAAACTCACTTGCAACCTACTATATTCATGGACTATTGTTTGGGAACTAGTGTCCAAGTATTATTTCTCTATAGGGCTGAAATTTCAGCATCCATTGCTTGTTTCCAAACTGGAGTGGCTAGTGCATCTGTTAGACGTGTTGGTTCAGTAAGAGACCAACCAATTGTGGTTTTAGAGGTGAAGAGTTTTGGTTTGAAGATGCCAGCCTTTGCCCGAGTAATCATGAGATGATAAGGAAGTTGAGGTGGTAGTGCCGTTGGTGGACTGGGGAGGAAATGATTGGAAGGAGACTGTTCTGATGTTTGTCAAGGCTTAGATGTACTTGAGGGGCAAGGAGAGCAGGGATCACGGGGTAGGGAAGTGGGTGAGGTTGATGAGTAGGCAGTTGAGTTGTGGGAGAAGTCGGGTAATTTGGATGGTGTGTGGGGGTGGACTGCTTGGGCTTGGTGTGGACTGCTCGAGGATGGGCTTTGGACAACCGTGGGAGGTGGATTATGTGGAGGGACAAATTCAGAGATTTGTCTGGGTTGATGGGAGGGAATTTGATGGTTTGGTGAGGTTTGTGGGACTGGCATTTCTCTAGAGAATATCGAGTCACTACTCTTTGAGAATCCATCTTTGAAAGGAAATTCAGTCTCATTGAACTGCATATGCCTGGAAATATATATACGTCCATTTGGGCTAAGGCATTTGAATCCCTTGTGAGCTAGACTGAAACCAATAAAAACAAATTTAGTAGACTGAAAATTTAGCTTGTGAGTATTGTAAGGTCTTAAATATGGAAAGCAAGCACAACAAAATATCTTTATTAGTGAAATGTCTACTTTCCTGTTGAAAAGAGCTTCAAATGGGATGTTGTTCCCAATTGCTTTTGATGGTAGGCTATTTTAATCAAGGTAGTTGCTGTAGTGAAGGCCTTCCACCAATACTTAATAGGCATCCCTGCTTGAGCCAATAAGGTTAGTCCCATTTCAACTACTTGTCGATGTTTTCGTTCTGCTCTTCCCTTTTGTTTTGATTTGTATGGGCACGAGAGTCTTACTTTAATCCCTAGCTTATCACATAGATGTTGAATAGGTTTAAATTCCCCACCATTATCAGATTGGAAGCACTGAATCTTGCCTCCAAACTGAGTTTTGATTGTGTTGTAAAAGTGATTAAATGCTCCTATTACATCACTTTTTTGTCTAGGGGATATATCCATAGAAAACGACTGAAATCATTAACAAAATTAACATAATAACGAAAACCATCATTGAAAAAAACTGGTGTTGGGCCCCATAAATCAGAGTGAACTAGTTTAAATGGTGCCATAGCTCGAGAAAAGACTTAGAGAAGGGAAGAGCATGTGATTCACCAAATTTGCAAGCTTCACAAAATTCAACATTTGCATTCAAGGTTTCTAGTAGATTACATTTTTTAACTAACAAGTCTAGGGCTGCAGAAGATGGATGCCCAAATCTTTTGTGCTAAACATCCTTGGACACCTTCCTATTAGTGAAAACAGTAGGTATAGAGTAGGCTGAACATACTATTATGTTATTTTTAACTTCAATTTCTCATAAACAATTGAAGCACTACCATCAACTATCTTCTTTGTATTCAGCCTGTAAAGTGCATCTTCAAGATCCCCATTCAGCACCATGCCTGAACACAAGTCCTTTACAATACATTTGTTAGCATGAAATTCCAAAAACACATCATTGTCTTTAGCTAGTTTGGAAACACTAACTAAATTCTTGGCTATTTCAGGCACACACAACACATTTTCTAAGATAAGTTGTCCATTTTTTGTTTTTAAACTAGTTCTACCGATGTGAAATATATTCAGTCTATTTCCATTCCCAATTATAACTTTTTCCTTACCTCCATAGTCAGTGGACTGAATCATATTGTTGTAATTACCAGTGATATGATTGGTAGCCCCACTGTCTACATACCAATTTGGATCAACAACCATTTGAGGAGTAGCTGGTGTATTTTGAGATGCAGTGAATGCATATGAGGTATTCTGGTTTCTAATGTTTTGTGAGGCTTGATTTCCGCCTTTGTTCTGATTTGTAAGGGCTACGAACCCTCTCTCATACCCGTGGAAGCAAATATCAGCAGTAGTCATACCTATTGCAGACTTGGCAGGTAGGTCGGTTGTAACTGTTATTGTTCCACCGTCTTCTACCTCGGTTTCGTCCACTTCCACCCCTTTGATTGTTGTTGTTTGTTTGTCTACCATTTTGTGCATTATTCCAATGTTGACCATTGGCATTTGAGTTTCTTTGGTTCAAATTGCTTGTAATATTAACAGAAGGAATTGTTAAATGAAACCATGTTTTTCTGAGTGTTTTGATAATCTAACCTCTTTTCGAAAGCCAACAGTTCGGTTTGCATATTTGTCCAAGAGATCTCAGAGCGTCCTTGGATGGTTGCAACAAACGGGTTGAATTCCTCATCAAGTCCCAATAGAACTTGTGACACCAATGCTCGTGTAGGTACTGGACTTCCAGTGAGTCCAAGATTGTCTGAGTGAGTCTTCATCACTCTCAGGTATTCAGGCATTTTCATTGCCCCTTTGCAAGTCTGTTGAAATACTTGACGAAGGTAATCTTCCCCCGCTCTTGATTGTAGACCAAATAACTCCTGAATGGCAGCCCATAGGTATTTGTAATTTTCATATCCCATCACTTGCATAGCTACTTCTGCAGTCATAAAATTATACAGCCAACCCAACAAAAGTTGATCAACAACAGTCCGTGATTCATAAAATGGATTTACCTGAAGAACAGGGGAGGAGTTGGATGCTGTGGTTATTCCTTGCTGAGGAGTTAGAGAGGCAATGCCTGAGTACTGTCCTCCAAGACCGGCTTCATCTCCAGGCGGAACGGTTGCTGTCGATTGATCAGTTGCCACGGAAAACCTGGGTGGACACGGATCTTCGCCGGTGAGGTGACCTTCCAGCCGATAGCTTCGCAAAATGGGCAGCGCCAGATTTCTCCATAGTAGGTAGTTCTCTTGGTCAAGTTTGATAGTGGTGGCCTAATTTAATAGTTGATTTAATGGAGGAGAACTAAATGAGGGAGAGGCTGAGCTCACAATGAACGAGGTGGTGGCCATAAATAGCTATGATACCAAGCAAGAAAACAAAAGGACGAAAAGAAAGATGAAAGGTCTTTTTGCTTTTTATGAAAAGCCTCAACTATTAGGTATTATTACTTGTGTATTAACTAATGGATGGACAACCCTTTCTATACAATATTATCATAGCCCGAGGAGGGAATATTAATATTTACATAATGAAATAAATAAAAAAGAATAGGTGTTAGTGGCCACATGTCACAAAGGTAGTAGAGATACTCCCAACGGTCTAATATAATTTGTTGGAGAAGATTCTTCACTTTTAGACTGTATTTTGTCATTCCCTTCCTCCAATTTACTCCTTACAATGAAGTGGTGGGACTTCTTTAGAGTTTTTGGAAAGGGAAAGAGACAATTTTGCAGAGAGGTCGTGAGTGATTTTTTTTTGAGAAAAATCTTTCTAGATCTTTTTTTTTTTCTTCTTTATTTTGTAACTCTTACAGAAATTTAAAAAAAAAAAAAAAAACAAAAAGAACATGAGGAGAATGACTCCCCTCACTCCAACAACTGCTCTCCTGAAACTGCACGAGAGTTTTTTTTAAATATTATTTAATATTAGTTAATTAAAATAATTTTAATTAAATAAATATAACTAATTAATCTAATTAATTAATTATAAATTAAATAATATATTTACTAGTTAATTAATCTCATTAATTAATTATAAATTCAATTAAATGTTACACATTTAATTAAACATGCATTTAAATCATATTCAAATGCATTACTCTCTTATAATCTATAATTTTAATATGAATCTTATTCATATTAAATTTTAACCTATAGTATTTATATGAATTTTATTCACATAAATAATATTTGAATCTGATTCAAATATTTATTTCTCACATATTATATAGTTTTAATTTTAAGTTATATTTATAATTAACTATATAATATAATGTATCAATATACATTATACTTTATGTTATTCACACTAATATACTTAATATCTTTAATTCCTTTAAATAATTTGAATAATTTAAATTATTATAAAAACAATTATTCATTGTTTTATCCTTAGTGAGTTAGTAAAGGGATCTTATGGACCTACATATTAGAAGTTTCAATGATATAAGATTAATTAATTAAACTCTTAAGTAGATTAATCAACATTCATTCATTGCAAATCACTCAATTAGACCCACAGCTGCACTTTTCAAACTGTAGATATATTTCTGTGTCTACGAATATAACCAATCAATAGTAAGTCGACTCTTCATGAATTGCTCGTAACTACAGTTGGGTCATATTACCGTTTCACCCATATAGTTACATCTAACTCCTTAAGTACCATAGATACCTTTATTGAATAAACAATTTATGACAACTATAAACTAATCTCTCTCGGGCCAGTGAGAGGGTGAGACCTCATTGTTTAAGACTTGAAATCAGCTATTAAGGGAGCAATTCATCTACTTACCCTCTAGATGGGAGGAGTGAATTCATTCTTGTCTAGCTGTGTTCCCAACTCCTCACTCAGATAAATCTCTAAAATGGTAGGCTTATTGAGTGGGCGAAACTGAAAACTCTCACCCATACAGATTAAAGGATTGCCTTCATAGGCACGAGTTTACAACTCACTCAGGATTAAGGTCGAGTTACCTATGGTCATCCTAGTGAAATGTTAGTCTCTTCATATAACAACGTTATAAAGAGAGACTAATCATTTCGAGGTCCGATCTTATAAAAACTCTTTGTATAGGATACCCCCACCCACATGTCTTCACATGAACGATTAGGATCAAATCGTTTGTAATACTTTACTGTTGTTCATATTTTAAATAATAATACATATGATTAAATTATGAGCTATGTATGTGGATTAATATTTTATCGCATTGGTTATTTTATTAGATTGGGTCATATTATGTGATCTAATTATTTAAGGCCTAGATTTATGGACTTCATGGGTAGAAGTTCATTCCTAGGTAATTAGGGTTTAATTGGAACCCTAATTGAAATAGTATATAAAGAGATCTTAGGGCTATTGTCACTAATATACCAAAACAGTAAACACTTAGTCTTTCTTGAATCCCATCTAGAGAGATCCCATTAAGGGCATTCGATGTTTTGGTTGAGGAAGACTATAATCATCTTGAAGTTGTTATCAATCTCCCAATGGAATCTAGTATGTTAATTATTCTTGACATTTTTGGCATGAATGATTTCAGAATTAATCTAGTTACTATAAATTTAAAGTAATTATGCTAACAAGTGGTATTAGAGTATGAATTTTATGTTGGATTGTTGGTTTATTTTTTCTTTCCATTGGGCATGAGATTCGATCCTTTATTTCCATAAAATTGATTAAAGATTAAAAAAAAAAGGACCAAAATCTCATTACGCGCAACATTCACACCGGCAACACACACGAGCTAAGGCATCAGGGTAGGCGAGGATGCCGGTGGAAGGTATGCCATTGGTCCAGCCGGACGTCCTCGACGTTTCAGGTGTTGTCGGTTGTCAGTTTCGTGGGCTTCGGTTGGCTTGCTCGCGATGGCGTGCGATCAAGGTAAAATCGGTTTCATGTTTTTTATTAAAAAAAAAAGGTCGGCGGTGGTTTATGTTTTCGATTGCAAGTGCTAGCGCTTTTTGTTTTTTTTTTTTGGTTTTCACGCCTGCCATTGAGTTCTTTTTTTTTTTTTTTTTTTTTTTATTTTGATAACATTTTTTTAATTAATAACTTTCTTTTGTCATTGTTTTTTAATTGAAAATTTATTTTAATACTAATTAAAACTTTGTAAATTTAATTCATGTTTAAATTTAATTAATTATATTATGAATCCGGTTTAATTTTAATTAATCATTTGTAAATTTAAGTTTAAACTTGATTAATCATGTTGTGGATTTAAGATTGATTCAAGATTAATTGATCATGTTGTAATTTAAATTTGATTGATATTTTGGTAAATTTAAATTTAAATTTGATTGATGATATTTGGTGATATTCACTACGAGTGTTCAAAAATCCGATAACACGACCAACCCGGCTTACCCAACCCAAACCGTAGGTTGGTTTGGGTTAAAAAAAAAAAAATTTCGGGTTGGGTCAACCCGACCCGAATATATATATATTAAAAAAAAATAAACAAAACCTACCTTCGACTCCCTCCCCTCGCCCCGCCGCCCCTAAAGCTAAACCCTCGTCCCTCGATTCCCTCCTCTCGTCCGACGCTCCGCTTCGGCCTCACGCTCATGCTCCGAAGCTCCTCGATTCCCTCCCCTCGTTCGATGCTCCACTCGCAAGACGCAAATCGCGCCCCCGACTTCCGATTTTTTGGACACTCGAAAACGTAAAATGCGCCTCACGTCTAACGCTTCAACTTCGATCTCACGCTTCCGGCTACACATCTCTGACCTCACGCTTCCGACCTCACGTCGATCTGCCGTCCTTCAAAATTAAAAAAAAAAAAAAAGAAAACCAGTGCCTAACCCGGAAATTTTGGGTTGGGTTGACCTTGACCCTTCAAAAATGAACCGATAGGGTTCATTATTAGCCAACCCGAATTTTCGGGTTGGTCCACAAAATTTCTCCAACCCGACCCAACCCGAACCATGTACACCTCTAATATTCACATGTTTATTTTGCATTAATTGTATTATGTGTATGCAATTATTGGGTCAATTTTGGTATTTGGTGTTCTTCTTCTATTATTTTTGTACAATAATATTATTATATGATTGTGTCTTATATTTTAAATTGGGTTGGTCAAAATAATATGTTACCAAAGTAGTCTTTATTCTCTAGATTAGTTTAATTCTAAAATATAAGATGTGCATATTCATGGATTTATTCCAATAATTATCAACCCAGAGGAAGATAATTATTTGGCCAAATTGGGGTATGCATGTGGTCATGAATATGTGACAATTATAAAGATTGCTCATGTGAAAAATAATCGGTCCAAAGAAAGACTATTTTTTTACAAAGTTTATTATCAGTACTTTGATTACTACGTTGAAAGTATCATTTACAGTTGGTGTTTTTACCCAATAGTTATACATCAATGTAGGTTGAATGGATCTAACTTCAAGATTTGGAAGGAAAGTCTAGAGATACTTCTCGGGTGTATAGATTTGGACCTTGCATTCAGAATCGATAAGTCTACTTCTACTAAGGAACAATTGAATACGACTAATATAGAGAAGTGGAAATGATCAAATCGCATGTGTCTGATGATCATTAGGCACCCCATTCGGAGTCTTTTCAGGGCTCTTGTACGAAAAGTGAAAATGCCAATAAGTTCTTTGTTCAAATTGAGAAATATTTTACTAAAAATGCAAAAGGGGAAGCAAGTAGTATTTTGACTTCTTTAACTTCTATGAGGTATAAGGGCCATGGAAACATGAGGGAGTATACTATAGAAATGTCCAATCGTGCATGTAAAATAATGGAGCTTGATATCAAGATAAATGAAAATTTACTCATACATCCGGTACTTTGCTCTCTTCCTGCACCATTCACTCAGTTTAAGATAAGCTATAATACTCAGAAGAATAAATGGAGTATTAATGAGCTTATCTCACAATGTGTGCAAGAAAAAGATAGATTTAAGAGAGAAAGGATAAAAAGTGCTTATTTGGCAACCGACTCTCATGATAAGAAAAAAAGAAAATCTATGAATGTAGCAGAAGAGACATCTCAGTAGAATAAGAGAAAGAAATAGGTTACTGAAAATCCTTGTTTTTTCTGCAAAAAGAAAGGTCACTTCAAGAAAAATTGTCCCAAGTACGCTAAGTGGCATGTAAAGAAGGGTAAACTTCTTACTTTGATTTGTTTTGAAGTTAATTTAGCTTTTGTACCTGCAAATAATTGGTGGGTAGATTCTAGTGCTACTACTCACATAAGTATATCAATGCAAGATTGCCTGCGGAGCTGACCCCTAAGTGATGTTGAAAGATTCATCTATGTGGGTGATGGTAATTGAAGGAACTCTTATCAAAGAGTATCTCTGAGCGGAAGCAAGATCGTTCCAAACTCATTATGATAGAATTACCGCATTCACAATCAAACATTCAAATTATGCATTAACAACAAATTACAGGCATGCTTTGAAACTTTAAATAACAAAAAGAACAAGATACATACCAGTTGAAGAACCATTTTTCACAGAAATCTCCCTCTCATCAAATAGACTGCACCTCTTACTCTCGCTGAGATCGTCCAAATTATCTCCACTAAAACACAGTCATCTACCCATGAACGGACTCCTCAAGAACTCGGCAGCAAGGAAGACACAATCACTTGGAACCCTTGGTATTCTCGGAGTGAGAATCTAGGAGGTGTGAGCTCCGTTGGGTTTGGTAGAGGGAAGAAGGAAGAGACGATCGTTTACCATGACCAAGCAAGTGGGAGATATCGGGTGTCTATCGTATAGATGATGCTTGATCGTTTAGGTAAAGGTAGATGATCGTGTAGTAAAAAGGGCACGATTGTATAGATGATCGTTTAGTAAACGCTCGGGCGCGCGATCGTGTAGGAAAAAGCTAGACGATCATTTAGTAAAACCTATGTGATCATTTAGTAAACCACGTGTGTGTATACGATCATTTAGAAACTTTGAGCTGTCATGTATGCTCTCGGTTTGCTATTTAATAGGTAGTATACACAATCGTTGTGCGAAGGTCTAATCCTTTGCAAAATGAAAACAATTTTCATTTTATCCTTCCGTTACGAAAACTGAATGCAACCTCCCACTAACTCATACGGTTATGGAGAAAAAGCCGACAACAATTATCCCAAAACCGTTTAATTAAAAAATAAATATAATCTTATTATATTTATAACCTATAGTTTAATATCACATCAAATGCAACATATAAACCCTAGTCTTTTTCTCCCCCACTAGATATAAATCATATTTATATCATTTTCCTCCAACTAATGTATCTCATACATCATGTCAATCATATCATATATAATTAACCAGTTCAATCATACCATATATAATCGAATTACCTCTTGTCAATTTGAACATTTCAAACTTAACCAAAAACTGATTCTCAACTTGAATCCATTAAGATACCAAGTGGGTCTTATGGACCTATGGTTCGAAGCTCCAACGGTACGTGAATAGCTAACTAAACTCTTTAGTCATGAGATCCACCATTCATTAATTGCCAGACATTTCACTAAAGACCGACAGCTACACTCTTCTCACCACAGATATATTTCTGTGTCCATTGGATATAACTAATAAACAATACGATAACCCTTCACAGATGCTCGTAAGTACAACTAGACTAATTTACCGTTTTGCCCCTGTAGTTACATCTAACTCCTTAAGTACCACTGATCCCTTTAATTAACAATACAACATAGTCCTATTATGTGTGGACACCTTTCGGGCCATGAAAAGGTGTGTGGCGCCACATTGTTCAAGCTCCAGAATTAGTCCTTAAGGGAGCAATCTATCTACTTACCCTTGCTTCGGGGAAGGAGTGAATTCCATCTTGCGTAGCTGAGTTCCCAACTCCCAAATCAGAAGAATCCTCAAAGTGTTAGGGTTGAGTTGGCGATCTGGACACTCGCACCCGTGCAAATCAAAGGACCGCCTTCAAAGGCAGGAGTTCCCAACTCACTTAGGATTGAGGTCATGTTACCTATGATCATCCTAGTGGAGTGAAATCTCTGTCATGAACAGTGTTATATAATGAGACTATAATACTTCGTGGTCCGGTTTTATACAAACTTCTTTGTATAGGACGCCTCCACTCGCATGTCTCCACATGAATGATCAGGATAAGACCATTTGTAGTAAGTCACAACATTTGTAACTATTCTACAAAGCAGGTTGCATCCGTAGCGTCACCAGGATAAGGTTTCCCTCCTATATCCATATACTACAAACCATTTTGGTTATCACTTAAGGCATGATCCACCTGTATGTCTCCACATACATGGTTAAGTTACAAATGACAACCATGGATCTTAGTTAATTAGTTTTTGGTAAAGCAAATAAAATATCCAATGTTCCATAGACAAAAGTGAAGAAAATATCATATATTATTACATTACAAGCGTTTGTTCAAAAACTGTGTTTACAAACTACAGGACCCTACGAGAGTTTAGGGCATCATCCTCAACAATCTCCCAAAGCAAGTGGGATGTACAAACAACTAGTACAAAACAATAAACTAGGGAACCAAGGCCCAATACAAAATATCTCCTACTTGCCCTAGTCCAGCCGCGGGCGGTCCCTTAGACCCATGCTTTGAAGGTGACCCTAAAAAACTGTAGTCGTGAGAGCCTTCGTAAACAGGTCAGAAACGTTGTGTTCCGAAGCAATCTTCGTGACTATCACGTCCTCTCGATGCACTATCTCACGGATGACATGATACTTCCACTCTATATGTTTGCCGCGCTTGTGACTCCTGGGTTCCTTGGAGTTCGCCACAGCACCACTATTGTCACAATAGAGGGTGATGGGCCTAGACATGCCTGGAACAACTTCCAGATCTGTCAGAAACTTCTGAGCCAAACGACCTCATTCGCAGCTTTACAAGCCGCTACGTAATCGGCCTTCATCGTGGAGTCGGCGATGCACCACTGCTTAGTACTTCGCCACACTACTGCTCCTTCGTTAAGAGTAAAAACTGACCTTGAAGTGGACTTCCTAGAGTCTTTATCAGTTTAAAATTTAGAATCCGTGTATCCGGTAAGGATTAAATCCCTAGTTCCATACACGAGCATGTAGTCCCTCGTTCTCCAAAGATATTTGAGGATGTTCTTGTCTGCGGTCCAGTGACCCTGTCCTGGATTAGACTGATACCTACTGACTATTCCCATAGCATAACAGAATTCTGGTCTAGTACAGAGCATCGTATACATTAAACTGCCAACAATAGATGCATATGGGACTCGTCTCATCTCCTTAACCTCTTGAGGCATCTTAGGACACATTTCCTTAGACAAAGTAACTCCATGCCTGAACGGCAGTAGGCCCCTTTTAGAGTTCTACATCAAGTACTTGAGTAACATATTATCAATGTACGATGCCTGAGACAACGCTAGCACTTTGTTCTTCCGATCCCGAAAGATTTGTATACCAAGAACAAATTGAGTCTCTCCCAAATCTTTCATTTGGAATTGGGTCGTTAGCCAGTTCTTAACTGCAGTCAGTAGTCCTACATCATTCCCAAAGAGTAAGATATCGTCTACATATAACACTAGGAAAACTATTGAACCATTGATGATCTTCTTGTAGACACAAGGTGAAGTAAATTGAATACGAGGATTTCTATGAGCAGTGGAAGGATCACTCCAAATTACAATCATATATGAACTTTACAATTATAATCTCAAACAAAACATACGGTTATGCAAAATACAGAAATTACAGCGTGTTCTACAAAAGAGCAAGGACAAGAGTAATACATTTTTGTAGACTCATCTTCAAGCTCCTTGATCACGAACGCTCGATCACAGCAACACAGCAACACACGAACGCTCGTCCAACACGACCGTTACACTGCACGAACACCGTGCACTTGAACTAAACGATCGCCACAGTCACGAACACCCCGAACAACACGAATGTCCACTACAGAACCTCGACAGTGTTGAGTTGAGTATGACACCACCAAGAAGGTACCTTGGTATTCTCGGTATGAGAATCTAGAGGGGGGGCTCTGTGTGGACTTGGTTTGAGGTAGAAAGCAAGAGGAAACACAATCGTGTAAAAGATTGAGCAAGTGGGAGATGGAAGAACCTATCGTATAGGTCGATGCCCAATCGTTTAGGAAAAAGCTAAGCGATCGTCTAGCAAAAGCTATACGATTGTTTAGCTCATCGCTTAGTTGAATGTCTATCACCTAAGAATACTCCATGATCGTTTAGCTAACTCCAAGCTGTCGCTTAGTAAATCTTATTTACTTGACAACTCTCCGTGAGTATTTTTCGAGAAAGGAAATCTCAAATTCACTTCTTTGCAAAATCTTACTAAAATTAAGAAAACATTTTTCCTTTTATCTCACAGTTACCATGAAACCACCAATAACCTCCCACTCATTTGGTTATTAGATAAAAGAGATAATTATCCAAAAATTAATATTATTATAAATATAAATGATTGAAGGAACTCTTATTCAAGAGTACCTACGAGCAGAAGAGGATCTTTCCAATTCATTGTGACAGAATTTTCACATATACATTCAAACATACTAATATGCATTCATAATGCTAAATTATTCACATGCTCAAACGAACAGTAAATAAGAGATCGAGAGATCAAACCAGTTGAAGACTTATTCTTCACAGCAAATCTCGCTTTTTTGAGAGGGTAAGCTATTGCTCAGCAAAACCCAATCGTCTACCTCGAACAGTCTCCACACGAACAGAAGAAAACGGGGATGACACCACCACTCAGAGCCCTCAGTATTCTTGGAGTGAGAATCCAAAAGGTGGGCTTTGTTCGAATTTGGTAGAGGGAAGGAGGAAGGGAGATCGTATACAACGATCAAACAAGTGGGAGATAGGCTCGTCTATCGTATAGACAAAATGTTTGATTGTTTAAGTGAAGTATGCGATCATGTAGCAAAAAGGTAAACAATTGTCTAAACGATTGTGTAGGAAAAACTAAGCGATTGTCTATACGATCGTTTAGTAAATATCGGGCACTAAACGATATTTTAGGAAAAGGTAAACGATCATTTAGTAAATAGCGCGTGCAGATGTAATCGTAGCGAGTGTCAGCACTATCATATAGGTAAGCGATCGTTTAGGCACTTTCGTATAGGCACAGGTTTTTCTAAGTGATGACAATCTTCAACACAATTTCCGTGCATCCCATGCTTAACACACCGTGAGCTATTTAAGCGTCTCAAAGTGATCTTTCAACTTACTCATCCGTTATGAAAACAGAAGAGACACCGTTCTATTACCCCTTTAACCGTCCAATTAATAGACAATGAATGTGATCACATCATATTCATAACTTATGAATTAATATCATATATTAATCAGAGTATTTTTCCTCCACTAGATATAAATCATATTTATGTCCAATTTTCTCTAAATTAATGTATCTCATGCATAAAGTTAATTATATCATATATAACTAACTAGTTCAATTATATCATATATAATCAAACTCCCTCATGTCAATTTGTACATTTCAAACAGACCCAAAAACTGACTCTCAACTTGTATCCAAGCTACCAAGGGGACCTTATGGACCTATGGCTCGAAGCTCCAATGATACATGACTAGCTGACTAAACTCTTTAGCCATGATATCCACCATTCGTTAACTGCTAGGCGTTCCACTAAAGACCGACAGTTGAACTCTTCTTACCATAGATATATTTCTATGTCCATTGGATATAACCAATCATCAATACAATGACCCTTCATAGATTTTCGTAATTACAGAAGACCAATTTACCGTTTTGCCCTTGTAGTTACATCTTATTCCTTAAGTACCACTGACCCCTCTAATGAATAATACAACATAGTTCTACTATGTGTGAACACCTCTCGGGCCATGAGAAGGTGTGTGGTGCCACATCGTTCAAGCCCCGGGATCAGCTCTTAAGATAGTGAGCTCCATTTTGTGAAGTTGAGTTCCCAGCTCCCAAATCAGACGAATCCCTAAAGTGATAGATTTGAGTCAGCGCTCTGGCCACTCGTACCTATGCAAATTAAAGGATAACCCTCAATGGCAGGAGTTCCTAACTCACTTAGGATTGAGGTCATGTTACCTATGGTCATCCTAGTGAAGTGAAGTCTCAGTCATGAATGAAGTTATATGACAAGACGTTAACATTTCGAGGTTAGGTCTTATACAAACTCTTTGTATAGGACGCTCTCACTCGCATGTCTTCTACATGAATAATCAGGATCAGATCATCTGTGACAAGTCACAACACTTGTAATAATTCCACAAAGCGGGCCGCGTCCGTAGTGTTACCAGGATAAAGTTTTCCTCCTATATCCATATACTACAGACTATTTTGGTTGTCACTTAAGACATGATCCATTTGTATGTCACTACATATATGCTTAAGTTACATAAAGACAACCAGGGATATTAAGTTTATTGGTTTGTGGTAAAATAAAAAACATCTAAATGTACCAAGTCAAGAAGTGAAATAAATATCATATATATTATACATCACAAGTGTTCTTACAAAGTTGTTTACAAACTACAGGACACGAGACTTTAGGGCACAAACCTAAACAATGATAACTAACTTATCATACTATATTCATAACCTATAGTTTTAATATTTGATATCATGAAACATACAAACCATAACTCTTTTTCTATTTCATGGCACTTAATGTAAATCTCATTTACATTAATCCTCCACTTGATGTATCTCACACATCATACCGATCATATTTTATATAATCGAATTACCTCTTGTCAATTTGAACATTTCAAATCAACACCAAGAATTGATCCTCAACTTGAATCCATTGAGCTACCAAGGGGACCTTATGGACCTTTAGCTTGAAGATCCAACGGTACATGAATAACTGACTAAATTATTTAGTCACAGGATCCACCATCCGTTAACTACCAGGCACTCCACTAAAGACCGACAACTGAACTCTCCTTACCACATATGTACTATGTGTCCATCTTAACCAATCCACAGTGCGACAACCCTTCACAGATCGCTCGTAAGTACAACTCGGCCAATAATCATTATGCCCCTATAATTACATCTAACTCCTTAAGTACCACTGATCCCTCTAATGAACATAAGTCATAGTCCCACTATGATTGAGTTCTCTCTTCCAAAGAGAAGTTGTGGCCACTATGTTCAAGCCCCAGAATCAACCCTTTAAGGGAGCAATCTCTCTACTTACCCCTGCTTCGGGGAAGGAGTGAATTCCATCTTGTGTATTGAGTTCCCAGCTCCCAAATCAGGCAAGTCCCAAAAAAGGTAGACATGTTGAGTTGGCAATCTGGCCACTCTCACCTATACTAATCAAAGGATCGTCCTCAAAGGCAGAAGTTTCCAAAACACTCAGGATTGAGGTCGTGTCACCTATGGTCGTTTAGGTGAGATGTAAGTCTCCAGTATCAACGACGCTATATTGAACAACTTCTTTATTAAACGAATTGAGTCAACAAAACCAAACGATCGCTTACATTTATCACTCGATCGCTTACCAGACGTTAAACAATCGTTTACAATCTGTTACCCGATCACTCAGTATCACTAAACGATCGTTTACTAAATCCTCCGTGATCGCCCACAAACTCCTTCACGATCGCTGAGCTATTACTATTACACGATCGCCGTCTCAGTTACTATACGATCGTCTACCTTTTGCTATACAATCATCTACCAAATGCTATATGATCGCTGACAGCAACTCCCAACCGATTCAACCGCCGATTTCCCCTTTTCTCCTTTATTCTCTTTGTTTTGATATTGCCATATAATTGGAGCCTTGTCAGACACCCCGCTCTCACATCTCCACATGAATGGTCAGAATATACTATCTATAGTATTTTACAACACTTGTAAACATCTACAAAGTGGGTCGTATCCGTAGTGTCACCAGGATCAAGCATCCACCTTAATTCTTATACTACAGACCTATTTAGGTTATCACTTAAGGCATGATCCACTTGTATATCACATATACATTTTTAAGTTTAGATAAGATAACCAAGGAGCTTTGTTTATTGGATATGAATAAATGCCAGAATGAAATAACAGTTATTTTATTCATAAAACAATGTGTATAATTACAAACAAGAGACTCTGGGAGAATTAGGACACCAATCCCAACAATCTTCTACTTGTCCTAATGCCTTGGGAGACTAATGTACAATATAATATAAAACATGTATAATATACAATAAAGTAGGGCATACCCCAGTATCATCTCCTACTTGCCCTAGACAAGGTGCCGCGTATCCCGTAGACCCAGACTCTCCAGGTGACCCTCGAACATTTTAGCCGTAAGAGCCTTTGTAAAGAGATCAGCAACATTGTGCTCCGATGCAATCTTCGTGACTATCACATCACCACGATGCACAATCTCCTTGATCAAATGGTATTTTCGCTCTATGTGCTTACCCCGATGATGACTCCGAGGCTCCTTTGAATTTACCATAGCCCTGTTGTTATCGCAATAAAGAGTGATAAGAAAATCTATGTTTGGAACAACTTCCAAATCTGAAAGGAATTTCCTTAGCCAAACAGCCTCCTTAGCTGCGTCACAAGCGGCTACGTATTCGGCTTCCATAGTAGAGTCTGCGATGCATCCTTACTTGATGCTTCGCCACACTACAGCCCCTCCATTCAGAGTAAATCTCTATCGGTCTGAAATTCAGAGTCCATGTATCCTGTAAGGATCAGATCCTTAGCTCCATACACGAGCATGTAGTCCCTCGTTCTCTTAAGATACTTGAGGATCGTCGTGACTGCCGTCCAGTGATCAAATCCTGGATTGGACTGATACTGATTGACAATCCCTACTGGATAGCAAATGTTGGGTCTGGTACACAACATCACATACATTAAGCTTTCTACAGCTGAAGCTTAGGGAATCCATCTCATCTCCTCAACCTCTTGAGTTATCTTAGGACATTGATCCTTAGACAAAATGATTCCATGCTTGAAGGGTAACAAACCCCTCTTGGAATCCTGCATCCTGTACCTGATCAACATTTGATCGATTTACGATGCCTGAGACAAGGCTAACCTTTTATTCTTACCACCCCGAATGATCTGGATCCCTAGAACATACTATGCCTCACCCAAATCTTTCATTTGAAACTGGGCAGCTAGCCACTTCTTAATGTCAATCAGATATCCTATATCATTCCCAATGAGTAGGATATCATCCACATACAGTGCCAGAAAAGCTACTGAGCTGTTAATGATCTTCTTGTAAACACAGGGCTCATCAACGTTCTGATCAAAGCCAAACGACTTGACCACAATGTCAAATCTAAAAATATTTTCTGAATGGAGGTCACTCCCAGGGTGACATGAAGTGTCGCATGAACCTTATGGTGTAAACTCTTAGGAAAGTGAGAATTAAAATCAAAACATCATATATTTGATTTTATGGTGAACAACTTCTCCTATTCACCTTAATCTCGACTCATGCAAAGACTTTCCAAATGGAGGTCACTCCCAGGGTGACAAGAAGCGTCGCATGAATCTCGATGTAAACTCTTAGGGACACGAGAGCTAAAAACAACATATGGTATATGTTATTAATCTCCCACTAAAATATTCTAATAACCTATCATATACGTTATTAAATTCCTACTGAAGTATTCTAATAACATATCATATATGTTATTAATCTCCCACTGAAGTGTTCTAACATTTATTTGGGTATATATTTTACTCAGGTTTGTTCTAACTAATTAAACAACCTAAGTCTAGCTGTTTATCCAAGTATAACATTTATATTTGGATTTATCCTACGATGTCTAGGTGATAAACCAGTTTTAAAACCTTACACCGCTCACATGCACTTATAAATCAGTTAACAATGCTCAATTATTCGATCATAATCTCCAGGTAGGAGGTGTTCTGTAGACCGTTAACTTAAATACCCCCAGCCTTAGACATGATTAAATACCGATTGAGTTTGTAACCCAAGTTTTATAAGATAACGGCCTATTTTAACTATTTAAAACAAGTGGTTTTATCTAAGTGAGCATGCAACTTATCTTTGTTATGAATTTTAAATGTTTAACCCAATTTTATAACAACTTATAAAACTTTATACATGCTTTGCATCCATAACATATATCAGATATCTCATGATTTAATATATCATATATATTAAAACAATTGAAACCCTAAACATGCATACTATGTCACACCCTGCCCCAGACCACCCTCTTAGCCTAGGAAAGGGTGTGACTGACAGCAGTTATCAACCATTTTGTTGACACTTACTGCCTACTAACTGTTATGGAATGACTCTGATACCAATATATAAGTCATACACAGCGGAATGTCTTTAGGCCAAAAATTTATTAATTTAGAAACATAACATGTTTAGAGTCATTACAACATTAGATTCATAAGTCCCAAAACCCAAAACCCTAGTCCCTATATGAACAACAGTAACATGTGTACAATATTTACAGTAACCACCTAACAGACGGGTTACAATATCTTTATCCTTTAGTGGCAGAGCAGATGTAGAGCTATCTTCTGAGGCTGTCTCTTATACACATCTAGATGTGTATAAGAGACAGGTCCCTATATGAACAACTATAACATGTGTACAATATTTACAGTAACCACCTAACAGACGGGTTACAATATCTTTATCCTTTAGTGGCAGAGCAGATGCAGAACTTATCTTCTGAGGATTTGACCGCTACCTGTGGGGGGAAAAGGAAAACATTTGAAAATGGGGTGAGCTTGCTAGCTCAGTAAGTGACTTAAGAAAAACAATTGATTCTCATGAAAAAATTTCAATAAAGAGTCTAAACTGAAATATAAGCTTCTACAGTACGTGTACTGCAGTATAAACATTTTCCAAGCATAAAACATATAAAGCTGTTTTAATCATAAAACATTAAAACTGTTTCTCAGTTGAGAATAACCCCACTGTGGGAAAAAAAATACCAACACCAACTGCTAGTCAAGAGAGAACCCTTTTGCTCAATCTCTGACTCTAACTACCTACGTCACATGGCCATACTAAGTACCATCATACCTTAGGTACTTCTGCTCAGATACCTTCTCAAATGTCCTTCAGTATCGAGCTGCTAGGATACCTTCTCAAATGTCCTTCGGTATCACGTTTTAAGTAAAACTAGTCTTAAATGACTTTCTTTAAAGCATGTAAAATATAACACATATAAAAACATGACTTTAAAGATACTAAGACATGTTGGGTATATTTAACACATATAAATAGCTTTTCAACAAACTTCCCACACATGCATGTGTTTAAAACATAACTCATGGTTTGCTTGGAAATCACTTTGTAAAACTAGCTGGCATGAAAATAATCTTCTTTAAAACATATTTTCTATAAAAAATTGTAATTAAAACATTTTAGTAAAAATATTTTAGTCACTCACCTCGATCGCTTAGGAACTTTTCACTCTAGTAGTTCCTTTTCTACCTCGGGCTCCTTTTTTTCACCCCTAGAATTCATATTCAATTTACAGCTCAGATTACTCATAGTTCTAAACATTATTTAGAAATACTTCCTTCTACAAACATATTCTAAATTGTCGCAGGAAGCATACCCTAAAATTGGAGCTCAGAACGCCTGGTGGTTTGGCCGTAATCTCAAAATCTTCAAGACTGGCCCAAGCTTATTCGACAGCCTGACCCTTCTATCTTCTTTCCAGTTTCCAGCCCGATCCCTTCGTGTTTTTCCTTTAGCAGCCCTACCCTGAAAACTAGACTTTTAGAGCTTTTAGGTGGCTTTAGAATCACTCTAAACACATGAGTAAATTGGGAGAAATTCTGGTTCCAAGTTGATGCTGCTTTCCAGACTTCACTGTCCAATGCGTCCTATTTGAAATTCTATGACCAACGCATGGATTTTGGCTTCAACGCAAGGTTTGCTCAATTCTCCCACTCTTTTTACGGTATTTTTGAATTGTAATCTGAAAGTGAAGTCTTCTGGCTCTATTTATAGGTGTCCAAACCTTCTCCAAAGTCCACACCACCTACTTGGCTGCATGTCCAAGTGTTTCTCCCTCACACTACCAACACATCTTTTTGATTAGCGCAATCTAAGTGTCTTTCTTCCATGTAGCCAACGCATGAGCTTCCAATCTGATGCAACCACCTCAAATTCTTAAGACTTAAGGCTTCCTCCCAAGAAGACACATAGTTTGATGACGTTTTCTAGGTGATCTCATCCTTTATATGCGTCCAACTCTTGGATGTTCAATGCATAGTCCATACTCAATGCATAGCCTATAATCAATGCATAGCAAGCCAATTCACTACCATCGCAATTCAACTTAGCCATCGCAAGAGCTAGCCATCACCAACGCATAGGGTGGCCGCTCATCCTCAACGCATGGCTCACTAGGTAGGCGCGCTTGGCACGGGCGCATGGTATTTGGCATAGGCGCTGGCCGATCGACGCATGAGCGTGATACATAGGTTGACCACTCGACGCATGGGCGTGCTGCATAGGCTGGCCATCGCTCGCTTGCTCGACCGCATGGGCGTGCTCAGCGCATTGATGCTCAACAGGGTGCTTCGACGCATGGGCATGGCCGTCCGACAGGGCGCTCACTGCATAGGCATGGCCGTTCGACACATGGCAGGGGCGCTTGGCTGGCCACTCGACGCATTGGGCAAGGGCGCTGTACATCAACCACTCGACGCATGGGCTGCCTTCCAACGCATGCCTTGCCTACCCTTATGCCTTCCAACGCATCACCTCCATCTTTCTTCCTTCAGCCGCATGCCATCATCAACAATCCTTCCAATGCATCAATACACCCTTCCAACACATCAACACACAATTTTTATACTTAGCCAAAATTTTCAAGTTCTTCCCAAAAGTCAAGTTTTCAAATTTCCTCTTTTCTTATAATTTTTCACCCTTTTCTCTACCATTACACACTAGTTTCCACATTAACCTACTCACCATACTGATCTCAGTAGGGAACATACTCAAGTAGAGAAATTAGGATTGAGGGTTCACATACTATATATTATAACACCTTATAACATAATTTCAATGCATGTAACATATGGTGGAATTTTAAATCTAAATGTCATACTATATGCACATACAAGATTTATTTAATTATAACATACATTAGATGCATAAATAATTAAACACAAACTGATATGGTTTAATTTTGACATTTTCAAGCAAACTAAGGCCTAAATTATTATACAATTCAACAAAAGAAGCTCTAAAACCCTTATGGATAGCACAAATTGACCCAAACCGGACCTCTAAAGCTTCAAAAGTCGCTGAAGCAGACCCCAACTGGTCAAACTGGATCTCCCAGACCCGAACCAACTGGACTGATTCACTTAGACTGCCAGTTTGGAATCAGGCGTGCGTTCTTGGCTAGGATGAGCAACTTTGCAACATTTTCACCCCAACATTACTATGCCACGAGTTCAGATGAGCACCGTTGTAATGCTCTAAGGGCGGGTGTTGCAACGCTACCTAGTGCTGCTGAATTCTGCTGCTATCCTTTTTCACTTCTTTCATTAATTACACCCTAATTTCAACTCTAGTGACTCTGATCGAATTATAAATGCTTAAACACATATTAAGGCTCATCAATTAAGAGCCAATTACAAGAATTACAACATAATTGAAGAGAAATTAATGCCAAACTCAGAAAAACCATATCATTTTACCATTTTCATACAACTTATGAAAAGCACCCACAAAACAAAATTTAACACCAATTAAGTGCTTAAATCATGGTCTGATACCAATTGTTAGTTTCTATAAACATGCAACGAAAGAAAATAGAATCATTAAGCACTCTAATTCATCAATTTTAACTCTAAAATTAGCAGGCTCATCAAATAAGAAAAGAGTTTCAAACATTCCTTTAAAGATCTTCTTGAAACTTGATAATCAGTTGCAATCTTCTCGAATTCTGATTGTGGACTACCACTAAAGCCTCCCTACCATCCTTTAGGAGCCTTAGATTGAGTTGTAAGACTCAAAACAAGCCATAATTAAGGAACTGAGAGGAGGAAAAGAAATGGTTTTTTGGAAAATGAAGAACCCTTCTTCAGGCCTTTTCCAGCCTTTTTTTTTCATCCATTCATCCTTCAATTTAAATGATATTCATCAGTTTTATATTGAAGCTTCATGCAATCACATTGTATTTGAAGAGGACATCTCCTACTTCAACAAATTTAAGTGGATTTGAGTGGATTTTAAGGTGGTTTACGTGCAAATGGGAAAAACCCATTTAGTAGATTTTATCCACTCAATTCAAAATCAATTTTAATCTTCAGCTTTAATTAATTTAATAAAACTAAAATTTTATGAACTTTACAAAAATTAATTCAATAATTAATTTTTCTAATCAAATTAATAATTTAATTAATTCTTATTAATTTAATATCAAATATTAAATTAATTTAATACCATTTCCACCACCATGAATCCTTATTCATGATATTAATATTTAAATCATATTTAAATATTAATCAATTCTCCAATTTTGTTTAATTCCATATTTAAACGTGTAATTATATCACATATAATTACTAATTCTCTGAATTCAAATTTGAACAATTCAAATTAACTTATCACACTATTCTGAGGCTTGTTCTATTGTGAGCTAGTAGGGGGACTTAATGGACCTATAGATCATGGGCTCCAACGATTCGAGATTAATTGGCTAAACTCTTTATATCGAATCAATCCACATTCGTTAACTACCAGGTCACTCCACTAAAGCCCAGTAGTTGCACTCCTCTCACTGTAGATATATTGTGTCCACTCAATATAACCATGATTAGTAAGTTAACCCTTCATAGGTTGTTTGTAATAACAGCTGGGTCAATAGTTGTTTGTCAATAGTTGTTTTACCCCTGAGATTACCTCTTGTTTCTTAAGTTCCACTAATCCTCTAATGAATAATTTATTTGTGATCTAATCATAAAACAAAATCCCTCTCTGGCCAACGAGAAGGTAGGGCCCCTTGTTTAAGACCTGAAGTCAACACTTAAGGAAACAACCTCTCTACTATCCCTAAAAACAACCTCTCTACTGCCCCCAGTTATCTACCCGGTCTTACCCTTGAAATGGGAGGCTTATTGAGCCGGCGTTGTTGAGCCAACCCTCACCTATCCAAATCTAGGGATAATCCTAAATAAACAAGAGTTCATAGTTAGTTCAGGATTAAGGTCAAGTTACCTAGGTCATCACTATGAAATAATCAGTCTTAAACAGTAAACAACGTTATAAAGTAAGAGTGACTTATTTCTTGGTCCGATCTTATGCAACTTCATTGCATAGGATACCCCCACTCCTCATGTCACTACATGAACGAATCAGCATCACTTCGTTTGTAGCACTTTACAACTCATTGTAACAACTATAGAGTGGATCGCATCCGATAGTGTTGCTAGAATAAGGCACCAAACCTTATTCATATACTATAGATCATTTTGATTATTTACTCGAACCTGATCTACTCTTATGTCTCCACGTAAAGTTCAAGTACTCATGCAATAGTCATATATTTTTTAGTTTATTGGATTTATTTCTAAAACGAAATAAGAAATTCATATATTCCATAACAACTTTATTGAATCAAAACTTCAATAACAACTTTATCGATTTACAGAATAAGTCTGTTTACAAACCATGAGTTTTAGAACATAAAACCCAACATATCATATATGTGGTTTAGTATAAAGTTTTTAAGAATGATCTCACTAAGGAATTTGAACCAATTGGAAACAAGCATGATCTAAATCACTTTATGCATATAGCTCCCATGCTATCCATCCATACTTGATCTATATCATTAAATGTATTGAAACTGGTGATCAAAGAAGGTTTTAGTTACAAGGATTGTGACGAAAACCGCATTGATTCAGTGCTAATACAGGAGATTGACCAAACTGAACTAAAGGGGAATTCAATTATTGAAATAATATGCTTATGCGTGCTTAAGGTTGACGTGATTTAAATACATCAGGTACACAAATATAGCCCAAGCGAGAGATTTTAGATGTATTAAATAATTATACGTATAATTAAAGTATGAGCTATGTATGTGGATTAATATTTTATTACATTGTGTTGTTTTATTAGATTTGACCATATTATGTGATCTAATTAATTAAGGCCTAGATTCCTAATTGAGTATAGACTTAATGAGTAGAAGCTCATTCCTAGTTAATTAGGGTTTAATGGGAATCCTAATTGAACTAGCATATAAAGAGATGTTAGGGCTATGGTCCATATTATGACTATAGTCATCTTAGGACATCAACCCCAACATGGAAATGATTTTGTAATTGTTAAAATACTTTTTTTTCATGTTTAAAAAGTCATTCCAAACATGTCTTTAATCACTTAAAAATGATTTAATATTTAATTTGGCAATCTTGACTATAATTATTATATTATCAAAATTGTTTTGAATGGCTAAAAGAATGTTCAAAGTAATTTTGAAAAAAAAAGCGATGTCAACAATTTTAGTATGACTCAAACATTGAGGATACGATAAAACCTCCCAAGACAGATAAAATTAGGTCTAAACTTTGTCAATTTTTATTATTATTTTTTTTAATCTTGAGAAAAAAGGTTTGAAACTAAATTAAGGAATTGGATTTAACTTGATATTATAATCAGTTTGATTGTCTCAATCAGATAGAAATGACATTTTTTAAAACATCTAATCTAAAGTAAATGAAGAAAGTCACATATAAAATTCACAATTTTGACAGGATACGGACAAATTTAATTTTTAATGTCATCATAAACTTGATGATAGTTTAACTTGGTCAAGTACTAGTTTATATTTTAATAAAAGTTATAAGTAAGAATCTTTTTTTTTTCTTTTTTTAAGATAGAATCCAAACCCTTTGATTTAGAATAATATATTTTTTTTTAACATAACAAAACTTGAGTATGCCTCCTTTATTTAGGTTATCTTATTCCACGTCTCTAATTGGGTAATCGCAAAATACCACACCACTAAATAAGAAATAAAATAATATTTCATTTTACAATTCTCTAATTACTAAGAACTTCTATTTATTTTTCTTTAAGTACTTTGTTTGTATTAATTCTAGGGGTGATTATTGATGGTTCGGGTTGATTATCATCCTAAAAGTCTGTTTGATTATGTTCTCGTTTTTTGTTTCTTGTTTTTAAGAATCGGACCTATTTGATAACTAACCCAAGCGATCAATAATCATCCCTAAAATTAATACAAATAAAATACTTAAAGAAACATAAGTAGAAGTTCTTAGTAATTAGAGCATGGTAAAATGAGACATTATTTTATTACTTAAATTACTTAGGGGTTTGATGTTCTGCAATTACCAGATGAGAGACATGGAATAAGATAAAGTACTTAAAAGGAAAATGAAAAACGTTCATTAGTGAAATTGACCATAGTCAGCTTTCCTTTTAATCCTTCTTTTTGTTAAATTTTCTTGTGTAATTTGAACTTTGTTTGTAGTGTTTTTTAAAGAAATCTATCTATGTATTTCATGTCGGTTGTGAAATTTTAATTAAGTTTCTAAAAAGCCAACAATATATTGTATTTTTAGAAGCAAAGCAAAACAGTATATTCATAATATATTTTTATTAGACAATTGAAATAAAGGAAAATACAATAACATATAATAAATATAATAATTATAGGGGGGCTACGTGCATTGCCTATAGTTGAACTTTTCATAAGGATTAGGGTAAGCTTTAAGTTTTAATTTTTTTTTTTTTTTAAAAAAAAACAATCAGTCATTTTAACGACGGCCATCAATCAATTATTGGTCAATTTTTAATTTTTGCAAATCAACACTTCCCCTTACCAATTGGCATAGTTTCGACAAGTTTTGATTGCCTGACTCGATTTTTCGATCTTTTATGCTTACTCCTATCAAAATATATTTATTCTCTTAGAAATAAAAATCAAGCATTTGTTGAAAATGTTTATAACTTAAATGGAAAATATATAATAAAAAAATAACATAGAAAGTTACGTGCTTAAACATGGCTATATAACCTTCAAAATTATGGAATTAATTTTAACCCAATAATAATTTAAATGGTAATATTTTGAAAGGGAAATTTGTACATATAGATAAAATATCAAACTATTTATAGCACTAGAAGAAATTCGGGCTTTAATGTCGGTTTTAAACCGACATTAAAGATAGTGTTATTAAAGGCCTTTAATGTCGGTTTTAAACCGACATTATAGACCTTCAATGTCGGTTGCAACCGACATTGAAAGTCTAAATATTGAAGGTCTTGCAACCGACATTAAAGGTCTTTAGTGATTAAAGGTCTTTAATGTCAGTTGCAACCGACATTAAAGCCTTTTTTTTTTATTCTTAACCGACATTGAAGCCCAAATCTATCCCTTTTATTAAAATTTCGTTGTCGAATCCATTTTTTGGTCAAATAAGTTAAAAATGACATTATATGTCTTGTGTTGGTTCAGGAAATGTCCGTCATTATTTTATATTAAAGAGTATAAAAAAAATTGCATGGCGAGCCCATCAATATTTGTCTTCCACCTAGAATTTATCCACAAACAAGAATCAATATCTCCAATCCATTACATATACTCATCAATATTTGTCTTCCACCTATGAATTTATCCACCAAAATTGTAAAACAATACCAGAACCAGACTTTCATAGAATACAGCTTACACCAAAGCCATCATTTCTCTCATTCACAAATATCAATTAGTACTAATTCTATGAATAAACAAGAATCACAATACCAGAATCACAATACCATGAATACAGCTTCCAATAATAAACAGATCATGTCTTCCACCTATGAATTTATCCACAGACAAGAATCACAATACCAGGACCAGACTTTTATAGAATACTTACACCAAAACCATCATTTCTCTCATTCACAAATATCAATTAGTACTAATTCCATGAATAAACAAGAATCACAATACCATAAATACAGCTTCCAATAATAAACAGATCATGTCTTCCACCTATGAATTTATCCACAAACAAGAATCACAATACCAGAACCAGAATTTCATAGAATACTTACACCAAGTCATCATTTCTCTCATTCACAAATATCAATTAGTACCCGCATCCTACAGAATCTAATTGATGAGCGCACTGCATATAAAGAAGTTGAAAACAATTGTTAAATTGTTATAAAGAAGTCGAATGAACATAAATTGTTAAAAAATGAATATAAATTTACCTTTACAGGTTTCCATTTTGGAGAAGACCGATAGTGTTGGAGATCGTGCTTGGCTTGCCATGTTTTCAATCCACTAAATAGTTTAAAAACATTAATTAAACATAAATACTTCAATTAAGAGTTAAGAAAGTTCAATTACACTTACATATTTATAACTCCATGAAAATCTACCACAAATGGGAGTACCATTTGCATTAGGAGTTCTTTCTAAGACAAAGACAACATCAATTCTCATGCATGAATTCTTCTCGTATTCATTCCTAAAGTACAACTCTTTTTGCTTCATAAGTAGAAGTTGGAATTTCATTAGGACTAGGTAATATGGTCATGAACTTAATTCCACAATCAGTGAAGCTCTCTATCGCTCCATCAAATTTTAGCTTTTTAAAATTTATAACTTATACAATTGTGATATTTTGGAAATTTTTTACAAATTAGGTACAATGGTTTTTCGCATAATCATCATAATAATTCTTCAATTATCGGATGTTTCCAACTAATTCAGTTATTGTATGAGCCTCAACACATTCCAATTTGTGTTATCAACTCAGACATCAACTACATCAACTTCGATCTCTTTCACTACGTAGAACATTTTCATTGTTTTCTCTTTAACGGAATGATCACCATGAAAATCCATGTCTAATAACTTTGATCTATAGCCATTAAAAAATAAGGTTTCTTTATTTTGTTCACATCTAAGTCCATTTGCCATTAACCACGCTTCAAACATGGCAACTCATGAAATTCGGGTATCATTTGCAATGTTTAGGGACCATTTTTTTTAATAAACACTCGCCCTAAAACCCATACTCAGCTGACATTCTATTCATTATTTCCCCCCCATTCTATGGAACTCTTATCATGATTGTAAAATATCAACTTATCTCAAAAAAAAAAAAAAAAACAATAAAGAAAAATTAAAAAGGATACAATTACATGAAATCTGATATGAAATATGCAACATCAAAACTTTGCTAGAACAAACTAGAACTTTTAAGCACTAAGACATCTTATAATATATTAATCTTGTCTTTGTTTTAATGTTGTATTTAAGTCCTTTTGCTATCGGGTGCACTTCT
>NC_052358.1:52275148-52285321 GCF_009727055.1 Benincasa hispida
CCTCTTGAACCTTGCTTCGAAGAGAATCCAAACATAAACACAATTTTCTTGTAGATTGATTACAATCAATATCCAATGATAACTATAATAAGCAACAAATTTTGAAATATTAGTATGTGTATAATGCAATTAAAAATAACTTAAGAACTTGTATCTACTTACCCTGTGTTATATGGAATGAGGACTAATTGGCTAAATTAGCCAATTCTAGTAGATTGGATAAATTTCTAGATCGGATATTGATAACGCAGAAATACACGTTATCATAGTACTAAGTTCTTAAACAATGTGGATTGCGATGATAGAACATGATATAAATTACGTCCATTAAGTATAAACTCTACAATATTGCGGTCGCATGCGTCCAACGCTTAGGGCAGTTGATCTCTATATTTTTGTACAGAATAATGCGTTAACGCAATGCAAAAATGCGATCATAGGAATACATCGGTCGAGTGAAACTTCACCGCAAGACTTTACGTTGATCGTGCTCGCAAATATCCACCCAAGAAGGATCACCACAATATGGTAGACGCATCCGGACGAAAGGACAATTAAGATCGATGGGACAGAAAGTTGACAGCAGTCGGATCCAAATTAAGTTGACAACTGATAACGGTCACAAAGTACATCTAGCTTATTCGGTGACAACTATCCGGTGCATCATTCAGGAATTAAAGTTGTCCCATCTGTACAACCAGGAGAGAGAAGCCGCCTTTCACCTTTGATGCCCTATAAATACCAAGTACATTCTTTAGAAAAAGGGTTAAGAAGTTGATTACTTCATCACCTTACAAGTTCACACTTTTGTTCATAGTTTTCTTTTCCATTTCACGGCGAGCTAGAGAAGAGTGGTGACGCCGGAGATCGTCCAAGGTAGCTCAAGAGAGGACCTTGGGGTGTAGAGCAGAGAGCAGGTTGACTCTCGCGAAAGCGAGAATATCTTTAGAGCATGAGTAGAACAGTATAACAACTGGTGGCAAGAAATTGCTCCAGGCCCTTTACTATACTTGCATTGTTTTCTGTACTTCATCCTTTATCTATCAATGTAAGTTATATTTCTACATCTGCTCACTCTCTTAATACGCATGAGTAGCTAAACTAGTTGAATGAATTGAGAGGAACTAAGCTAGCATGAGCTAGGAAGTTCATTGCTTGCGATTGTCTTATTTTATGCTGTGCGAAACATCCCTTTAGAGTTGCTCGAGAGAGAATCTAAAGAAAGAGCCTAATGTCTCGAGAGAGCTAGGTTAGAATCTGACTTGAAAAAGCAAGATTAGGTTTGCATAAACAAGAAATAGAGACCTAGAGATAAGCTCTGTTTGTCAACTTGCATCGCATGCATCCTAGGAATAGGAATGATTTATGCGGTCGTATATTTGTGTGAATGTCATGTTGTCATCGCATAAATAGAAATAGAGGTTTATGTGTAAACCCTGTAGACTTATCGCATACTTGTCGCATGCGTTCTAGCCTTAGGCCGAGAGGTGGTTTACTATTGTATGCATGTTGCATGATCGCAAGGCATGAACGCAACCTAGAGAGTGTTAGCCGAAACCCTTCTCAACCCATTCACCGCATATCCATCGTATTTCCTGTTGCCAACTCTTTTCGAACTCTGCCTCATTTATTATATTTTCATTAACGCAACAACAAACCAGCCACCTTATTTATTTTACTGGTTACTGCAAAGTTTTCATAAGAAAATTATCAATGCAAACTATTTTCACAAGTCCCTGTGATCGACCCTAGACTTACTAGGAAACTCAAAGGAATTTACACTTGGATTCCGCTGGGAAAACTTGAGTGCACAACGTACTTCTCACCAACGCATATCATCCATATTCCACACTTAAAAAATCATGCATTAGATATCTTGAGACTTCACGTGTGGCGATATTCTTGCTTGATCAATTATAAAAAACTTCTTCATAATATCACGACCACATTCATCCCTAAGATACCTAAACAAAGTAAAAGTTATTATTTATCAACATGAAACAAAGTATACATGAGTGAATGTAGATGAGTAATACTTACACAATGTATGTCAAAATACACATGTAGCCTATTTCAACCATATTGCAATATTGGAGCAGATCATCACGGCTTAAATAAATAAATTTATCTCTTCTAAATATATGCTCGTCCAAAGGGATATGGATCATGTCTACATCGTTCATGTTATGCATGGCATGTCCGTTCAATAATTTGATAGTACCATTAGCGTTCGTATATTTGAAGACTGGCTGAAGCTCTTAATTGGTGAATGATCCTACCATAATCAAAGTTACAAAAATTCAAAGTAGGAAAAAATAATAAACAACGAAACTCATAAACTGAAAATGAAACATATTTTTTCTCGTCAACCATAACTACAAGTTCACCAGGCCATTTTACGAAGTTGCCCATTGCTTGCTTTAGAACTATATTTTACCCTTCATAGGAATTGATATAGGAAAATCTTCTCCAATGACAATGTCAATCAGAACTTTAACAGTTAAGCATGACACATCATCATCAAATGCTGTGGCTACTGCAACAATATTATCTACAGTTCCTATAGCCAAGTGGTATGGTATCCCCTTAACAAATTTAAAAGAACGTATGTCATGCATGGTTAATCACGTACAATATGATTAAAATTTAAAAGTCACAATAAATAAATTACCTCCAAAAATCTTCTTTAGACATCTTCTCAGTATCTTCTTTAGATGCACTTAGTGCAACACTTCCAACAGATGATTTGGACTGATGAGATTGTTTGCTGTGAGTTCTTTCTCTTAACATTTTACCATGGCAAACATTTTTTTTTACTAGAGCCTTCTTCAATTTCTTGGCTCATAGAGGACTTTGGTTTACTAATTTGAAATATTGAGAAGGGAAACAAAATCACTCATTCCTCTAACACAACCTCAATATTCTTTCTGTACCCATGCTTCGGTGAGAACATCTTCACCTTTATGAACTTCAGCCAATTTATCCTGTAAAACATATTTACAATTTTTCACACAATATCTATTCATCTTAAACTTATATATATATGTCATTCTTATATTTTGCATAATATATACTTACAATCTGATTGACACATTCTCGAGTAACTTCATCAAAGTATTCATTATTTTTCCTTTTCTTGCTTCTTTCCATAAAGTTGCTCGATAAGAAGGGTCATTTGATAGGTTCTACATGAACATACATATTAATTAGCATAAACATATTAGAATAAAATATTTAATTTAAGTCAAATAACTCACTAATTCTTGGGCAAGATTCGCATAGCCCTTTTGAGAAATGTGGTGATTATATACACATTTCACATGTCTTTCTTTTTGAACACGACTGTTTTTCTGTACAACAAATCTCTTCTCTTTTTCACCTTCTCCACTTGTCAATCTTCTTAAAATACGTCCAATGCAATCTGTCTATCTTCCTTCCAAATCCCCAAGATGATATAAATTTCCAGTTCATCAATAAATGCTTAAATGCTTAGACTTACTACCCTAGTTCATATGCATACAAAGAGCTTTGAATGGAAGTTCCAGTTCATTTCAATTGATATAGTAAGCAATACATTTTTATAATTAAATACAATTTTGCGAGAGAAACCTTTGCCAAAATAAAAATAAAGGTTTAAGAAATTGTTATTCCCTTAGATCACAGTATCTCATAAGTTCAAGATTAGATCGACATATGGATAAATAATACGCCAGACACCAATGAAACAAAACTTGTGTGAAGTCGAGATAATATAAGAAGCTATAGTTGAAACAATGCTTAAATATCCAACGCCATAGCTGAATGAATTACTCATGAATTTGAAGTTTACCTAATCTCTCTAAATATATTCTCTGTTTCGTTGCTTAAACACTAAGAGAAACATGCTTATTCGTAGGATAACGATATTTATGATTCTTTGCTTAAACCACTAATCACAATAACAGAGTACTGAAACAGACGAAAAATGGAGGAGAAAAAAAAAAGTAAAATCCACACCTACAGCAAAATTCGTTATCTCTAACGCCATAGCTGAATGAATACTCATGAATTTGAAGTTTACCTAATCTCTCCAAATATATTCTCTGTTTCGTTGCTTAAACATTAAGAGAAACAGGCTTATTCATAGGATAACGATATTTGTGATTCTTTGCTTAAACCACTAATCACGATAACAGAGTACTGAAACAGACGAAAACGGAGGAGGAAAAAAAAAAGTAAAATCCACACCTACAGCAAAATTCGTTATCTCCTTTCGCCTTACGAATTATCAGCAATCAAACAGTCAACGAACTCCAACGAGATAAAACAAAATTGAAGAAAAGAGATAAAAGGAGAGAAGAAGTTTACTGAATAAAGCTTAAAGAAATGAGAAATGAGAAAGATCGATGGACGGTGAGGGAAGAAACCTGATAACGAAGAGAAGGAGCGACGACGATTTAGGGTTATATTATTTAGTATCGGCGTGAAAGGTAAAGAAGGGAAGAAGCTGTGATTTAGGGTTATATTATTTAATAAAATAAGAAAAAAAAATATTACACCTTTAATGTCGATTTTAAACTAACATTAAAGCCCATCTTCAATGTTGGTTTAAAACCGACATTAAAGATTCGTTTTTTTTAAACCGACATTATACATCCGATTTCTCTTTTTCCAACCGACATTAAAGCCCGAATTTCTTCTAGTGTAGAAATAGCAAAAAAGTATTGATAGATACTGATAGACTTCAATCAGTGATAAAATTTTATCAGTCTCTATCAACCCCTACTAAAGAAGATTAAAATTTTTCTATTTTGTGTAAATAGTTTTCTTTATTTTTCTATTTTTGAAAATCCCCCATTCTGAAACATATAAAAAATAATAGAAAATTTTATAAAAATTTAAACACTAAATAGCTATTTTATTCTATATTCTTAGATAAAAGAATAACCAAATACATTAATATGTATTTTACTATAAAATTGAAAGGAAAAAAAATACGATGATCACCTCACACTTATTATATATGACGACATTTGAATATTGCTCAATCGATTAAGACATCAAGTTAACCTCCCTAAAGATGAGAGGTTCGAACTCCACCATCATCCCTGTTCAAACTAAAATAAATTAGTAAAACAAAAAAAATGTATAAGCTTCGTGATAAATAACACAAAGTGAATTATTATTAAGAACACAGGAAATAAATCCAACATAAAAAATATTCAATGTAAAATTACAAATTTGTTGTGTTCTATTTAGATAGAGGGGATTTGTGTAATTTGTGAAGTTTAATAAAATCATGTGAACCTAATTTGAAACTTCTAAACCTTATGAATCAATTTTGAAAATTAAGTTCGAATCATGTAAATGAAACCAAAGTTACAATGACTCAAAATAATTACACTGAAATTGAATTCTCTATACATAAAAGTCAAATTTGTGATTTAATTATTTGAAAAAAAATAATTTATAGCTCTTACAAATTTGAAGTTGTTACAATTAAAATTGCAAATTAACTATTGTATCAATTTAAATTTTAATATTAAAAAAATTCAAAATTTTCATAAATGAATCAATTTAACTTGACTAAAGAATCAATTTAAAAATCAATAATACATAATTCTTACACATCTACCACTTTCATTCAAGAAAAAAAAGTTAGGTGCAATCTAAATTATACACCAATATAACCTTGTCGTGACAGATGTTAATATATATATATATATATAAAATTTAGATTGCACCTAACTTTTATATATATATATATATATATATTAAAATAAACTATGAAAAATATCTCAAAATTCTCGCATACTTTTGCTTTTCCAGAAAATTACTAGAAATCTTTTTTTTTAATGTTATTTTAATATATATTTACAAGAATAGAATAGGATTGAAAGTATTGTAAAAAGTAGGTTTTTAAATCGTGTACTCAGTATACGATTACAACTTAATCGTGTACTTGGTACATGATTAACCCTAAATCGTGTACCTGGTACACGGGGTACATGATTTCCTGTTGATCTAGCACGCGCAATCTGCCGTGGTAGTCATACAGTATTGACTGAAGTCGTGTACCGGGTATACGACTCCCTACATTAAACTGTCGCGACCTTTTTGTTCCTCCATCCGAAAGCCTTCTGCCTCCTCTTTTCTTCCGTCTTCTTCGTCCGAAAATCTCTTCTGTTTGTCTATCCGAACAAATTATCCAAAAATTTCCTACCTTAAGTCATGTGCCTCCATTTAACCGTCCGTCCAACCGTTCACCCGAAAGCTTCCTTCTCTCTTTGATTGTGGTAAAAAAAAATTTCCTACATTTTTTCAGATATATAATCTTCATATATATANAGTATGTGTATAATGCAAATTAAAAATAACTTAAGAACTTGTATCTACTTACCCTGTGTTATATGGAATGAGGACTAATTGGTCTAAATTAGCCAATTCTAGTAGATTGGATAAATTTCTAGATCGGATATTGATAACGGGCAGAAATACACGTTATCATAGTACTAAGTTCTTAAACAATGTTGGATTGCGATGATAGAACATGTTAAAATTACGTCCATTAAGTATAAACTCTACAATATTGCGGTCGCATGCGTCCAACGCATTAGGGCAGTTGATCTCTATATTTTTGTACAGAATAATGCGTTAACGCAATGCAAAAATGCGATCATAGGAATACATCGGTCGAGTGAAACTTCACCGCAAGACTTTACGTTGATCGTGCTCGCAAATATCCACCCAAGAAGGATCACCACAATATGGTAGACGCATCCGGACGAAAGGACAATTAAGATCGATGGGACAGAAAGTTGACAGCAGTCGGATCCAAATTAAGTTGACAACTGATAACGGTCACAAAGTACATCTAGCTTATTCGGTGACAACTATCCGGTGCATCATTCAGGAATTAAAGTTGTCCCATCTGTACAACCAGGAGAGAGAAGCCGCCTTTCACCTTTGATGCCCTATAAATACCAAGTACATTCTTTAGAAAAAGGGTTAAGAAGTTGATTACTTCATCACCTTACAAGTTCACACTTTTGTTCATAGTTTTCTTTTCCATTTCACGGCGGAGCTAGAGAAGAGTGGTGACGCCGGAGATCGTCCAAGGTAGCTCAAGAGAGGACCTTGGGGTGTAGGAGCAGAGAGCAGGTTGACTCTCGCGAAAGCGAGAATATCTTTAGAGCATGAGTAGAACAGTATAACAACTGGTGGCAAGAAATTGCTCCAGGCCCTTTACTATACTTGCATTGTTATTCTGTACTTCATCCTTTATCTATCAATGTAAGTTATATTTCTACATCTGCTCACTCTCTTAATACGCATGAGTAGCTAAACTAGTTGAATGAATTGAGAGGAACTAAGCTAGCATGAGCTAGGAAGTTCATTGCTTGCGATTGTCTTATTTTATGCTGTGCGAAACATCCCTTTAGAGTTGCTCGAGAGAGAATCTAAAGAAAGAGCCTAATGTCTCGAGAGAGCTAGGTTAGAATCTGACTTGAAAAAGCAAGATTAGGTTTGCATAACCAAGAAATAGAGACCTAGAGATAAGCTCTGTTTGTCAACTTGCATCGCATGCATCCTAGGAATAGGAATGATATTATGCGGTCGTATATTTGTGTGAATGTCATGTTGTCATCGCATAAATAGAAATAGAGGTTTATGTGTAAACCCTGTAGACTTATCGCATACTTGTCGCATGCGTTCTAGCCTTAGGCCGAGAGGTGGTTTACTATTGTATGCATGTTGCATGATCGCAAGGCATGAACGCAACCTAGAGAGTGTTAGCCGAAACCCTTCTCAACCCATTCACCGCATATCCATCGTATTTCCTGTTGCCAACTCTTTTCGAACTCTGCCTCATTTATTATATTTTCATTAACGCAACAACAAACCAGCCACCTTATTTATTTTACTGGTTACTGCAAAGTTTTCATAAGAAAATTATCAATGCAAACTATTTTCACAAGTCCCTGTGATCGACCCTAGACTTACTAGGAAACTCAAAGGAATTTACACTTGGATTCCGCTGGGAAAACTTGAGTGCACAACGTACTTCCACCAACGCATATCATCCATATTCCACACTTAATAAAATCATGCATTAGATATCTTGAGACTTCACGTGTGGCGATATTCTTGCTTGATCAATTATAAAAAACTTCTTCATAATATCACGACCACATTCATCCCTAAGATACCTAAACAAAGTAAAAGTTATTATTTATCAACATGAAACAAAGTATACATGAGTGAATGTAGATGAGTAATACTTACACAATGTATGTCAAAATACACATGTAGCCTATTTCAACCATATTGCAATATTGGAGCAGATCATCACGGCTTAAATAAATAAATTTATCTCTTCTAAATATATGCTCGTCCAAAGGGATATGGATCATGTCTACATCGTTCATGTTATGCATGGCATGTCCGTTCAATAATTTGATAGTACCATTAGCGTTCGTATATTTGAAGGACTGGCTGAAGCTCTTAATTGGTGAATGATCCTACCATAATCAAAGTTACAAAAATTCAAAGTAGGAAAAATAATAAACAACGAAACTCATAAACTGAAAATGAAACATATTTTTTTCTCGTCAACCATAACTACAAGTTCACGAGGCCATTTTACGAAGTTGCCCATTGCTTGCTTTAAGAACTATATTTTACCCTTCATAGGAATTGATATAGGAAAATCTTCTCCAATGACAATGTCAATCAGAACTTTAACAGTTAAGCATGACACATCATCATCAAATGCTGTGGCTACTGCAACAATATTATCTACAGTTCCTATAGCCAAGTGGTATGGTATCCCCTTAACAAATTTAAAAGAACGTATGTCATGCATGGTTAATCACGTACAATATGATTAAAATTTAAAAGTCACAATAAATAAATTACCTCCAAATCTTCTTTAGACATCTTCTCAGTATCTTCTTTAGATGCACTTAGTGCAACACTTCCAACAGATGATTTGGACTGATGAGATTGTTTGCTGTGAGTTCTTTCTCTTAACATTTTACCATGGCAAACATTTTTTTTACTAGAGCCTCTTTCAATTTCTTGGCTCATAGAGGACTTTGGTTTTACTAATTTGAAATATTGAGAATGGGAAACAAAATCACTCATTCCTCTAACACAACCTCAATATTCTTCTGTACCCAATGCTTCGGTGAGAACATCTTCACCTTTATGAACTTCAGCCAATTTATCCTGTAAAACATATTACAATTTTCACACAATATCTATATCATCTTAAACTTATATATATATGTCATCTTATATTTTGCATAATATATACTTACAATCTGATTGACACATTCTCGAGTAACTTCATCAAAGTATTCATTATTTTTTCCTTTTCTTGCTTCTTTCCATAAAGTTGCTCGATAAGAAGGGTCATTTGATAGGTTCTACATGAACATACATATTTAATTAGCATAAACATATTAGAATAAAATATTTAATTTAAGTCAAATAACTCACTAATTCTTGGGCAAGATTCGCATAGCCCTTTTGAGAAATGTGGTGATTATATACACATTTCACATGTCTTTCTTTTTGAACACGACTGTTTTTCTGTACAACAAATCTAGTTGAAGTTACCTTTCAAAACAATGATAATGTTGACATGTAATTTATTGTGAATGACTTACCTCCCATTCTTCGCTCAATCGTTCATTGATGAACGATGTCCAATGATTTTGCTCTATATGAGAATATTTTTGCGATGGAAATTGCAAGACCGAGGGTTCATTCTTAAATGGAAGTATGAACTTTTGAGTCAACGTTGTCTTGAAAGTCCGAAACTTCCTTGATGCAGACATTAGTATACAATGTTTGGACTTAGAGTCCACATTGAACGACATCTGCACAATGAAAAAAGTAGTTAAACAATAAACTAATAAACTACTATGCACATGAATTAAAAGTTTAGAAAACATACCGCTACACAATAAAAAAGTTTTCTTTTAAATGGTTTAGAACTTTTTTCCAAGAATCATACGTTATAGGAATTTGTTGTTGAACACAAACTTCTATATAACTCTGCATCTTCTTTGCTCCAAATCCAACCGATTGTCCATGTTCATTATAATCGATGGTCAACCGTTGGCCAGATGTCCTTATTTGTGCCAACTCAGACATTGTAGTTGGGCCACGTGGTATACTTATTCT